>NC_041384.1:234249754-234296764 GCF_002162155.2 Triticum dicoccoides | reverse complement strand
TATAGCTTAGGATTCCCGTCGTGCCAACACGAGGGAGGAGGGGGCTGCTAGCTACTTCGCACTTTGCTAGGTGAACCTTGGTTGAGGGGGAGGGGGCATGCATTCATATATAACTTAGGATTCCCTTCGTGCCGACACGAGGGAGGAGGGGGGCTGCTAGCTACTTCGCACTTTGCTAGGTGAACCTCGGTTGAGGGGGAGGGGGCATGCATTCATAGCTTAGGATTCCCTACGTGCCGACACGAGAGGGTGGGAGCAAGCAATACCATGCGCTTTGTGAGAGAGGTGCCACATCGAAGTTGCATTTGGTATTTGAAAATGAAACCACCCTTTTGATACATAAATTTGGTCCACATGCAAGTGTGTTTGTGTTCTGACCCTCTCCCGCGTCATTTTTTGCCAAATTTATGAACATTAGACAAGTCGGATGACGCAACAGACACGGTTCACTCAAACTAACCATGTACGGTGCCGGAGCACCTGTCACGCACACATCCGCATAGTACATTGGGCTCCACGAGGCTCCCCCTCTCAAAAATATCTGCCCGCTTCGAGGGTTTTTTGTTTCATAACACACAGTTGTTATCTCCGGACCGTGTGCGATATTTCTTGTTCCCAATCCCGCCTGCATTGAAAATATCTGCCTGCCTCGATGGTTTTTCTTTTTCATAACACACTGTTGTTATCTCCGGACCGTGTGTGATGAACTATCATCAAAATTTTCAATAGCCCGGCATTTGACTCCCGCGTAGTAAAATTTTCCAGTACCCGCGTCATTTCCTCAAACACCCCGCACCCCCCTCCACACACACACACACACACCAAAACCTCCTCGGGCATGCGTGCGCGTGCACAGACACACACACCCTCCGTCACTCGAAACCCTAGCAAAGTTCTTGCTGCCGCCGCTGCAAGGCCTCCATTGTCAACATCTGCCGGATCGCCCGTGCAGCTTACCCACCGATCTCCATACCTAAGCCGCCTTGAGTTTCTTAGATGACGCTTGCCAAACGCCCCCTTTCCCACAGATCCCCATCCCCATCCCCATCCCCCACTCCAGAGCGTCGTAGCCTAAGCCCGGCTACGCTTCCCGTGGAGCTCGAGGAGTGACTGGCCCAAAAGAGGTGTATAGCGGTCTCTTCACCTGACGTTGCCGAGGAAGATGACAACCATTATTGGCGGCAGGCACTCAAGCAGCGGGCTAGAGTATGCGGGCATGTCTTGTCCGCCGGCTATGACATAAAGGTCATCGACAGCGACACCCTGAGGCGGGCTGTGTCACAGGTTAAGTGGCCCACCTCCAACCCCTCGGGTTCAACCGTCGTCAATCCCATCCATGGCCCCGCCGCTGATCTCCTCTGGCTCGCTCTCAACAATTTGCCATTCTACATCACCATCGAGCCCCTTTTGTCATTTCTGAAGGACACGTTCTGCGATGCTGGCTTGGGATCCACAGCTTCCAAGTTATACCTCATCGACGACGACCACGAGGAGGGCACCCTCTCCGGATATTCCGAGGGGAAAGAGCCCATATGCTCTTCCAAGGGGAAAGCGCCCGCCTGTGACATCAGGGAGGGCACCCTATAGCGGTGCTCTTCCAAGGGGAAGGAGCCCATCTGCGACAACATGGAATGCATCCAGGGTCTGTGCTCTTCCCACGGGAACGAGCCCATCTGTGACAAGTGAGGAAACCCATGATTTGTTTATTTTAGTTGTTCACAATGTGATACTCTATATGTGCAATTATTTACTGTGCAGTACATTTCATCAATCCAGTTTTAAACATACTGATAGGAATGCATATATTTTCTTGTTGTTAAGCCTGTTACAGCTAGCATATGCCTCTTTTAAAGTTTTTTGATTGTTCGGTTGTTTGTAGTTACTAATGTTCAGTTTCAAATGCTATCTTTGGTTGGTCGTAGTATACCTTTTTTATTCCAGTTATTCACAACGTGATGTTCTATATGTGCAAGTATGAACTGTGCAGTTCAATTTCATCAGTAGTAGTTTCAACAATACCACTATGAATGACTACATTTGGTTGCTGCATCTTGTAGTTAACAGGCCTTTCCATTTTTATTTAACCATAACAAGTGTACTTAGACCGGCACAATACCGGTTTGAATGACCATGTTTGCTTGTTGTTAAATGTTAGGCCTCTTATAGTTAGCACACCTTTCTACTTGTTTTGCTTTACTAGCATGCTTAAACCTGCACACTGAAGCTATCTTTTGGAGATTATTTTGTGTGCCATGTGTAATTTTGGTTGATGTTTAGCCTGTTGTGCTTAACATGCTTCTTGATGTACCTACACAGGACAATTTTGGGAACGCCATCTGTTTTCCATCGAGGTTAGTTTCATCCCATGGCTTATATCTGCTCATTGTTTAGGATATCCGTAGCTGGTACCATATAGGCCAGAGGCTGATAAGGGACTAATCGGTGAATCGGACTTTTAACTGAATATAGCTGCAACCCATTTTTCTTCGGTTAACTAGGGCCGTATGTAATATATCTGAGGCTACATAGCAACATGCACTGTACTTAATGTCTAAATATGCAATCCTAGGCTACATGGCAACAAGGAAGAGTGTTACATTAATGTTCTAATGTTGTCTAGATATACATAGAAGAGTAGCAGCAGCAACAGCAGCAACACTGACCTGTTTGGATACTCAACTTAGCTAGAGGTTAGAGTTAGTTTCTAGCTCAGTACTAACCCTGAACTAACTCCACCCAAAGAGTTGTTTTGATGGCAGGGTTAGATTGACAATAAATGCACTAGGAGAACTAGCTCCAATTAGCACCTCTTGGGTTGGATACTACCTTTTCGGGTGGTTTATAGATGCAACTAGCTCAAACTAGCCCTCATGTTTAGATATACTTTAGGGCTATTTGAGCCCGAACTAGCTCAAACTAACTGTAACCCGTGGATACATCAGCAGATAATTTTTAAGAACGAACTAAACTCCTTCCGACCCATAATATAAGATGTTAATTCATCTAATATGTGAGTATATTGGATGTTATAAGATACTCCCCACGTTCCTAAATATTTGTTCTTTTTATAGATTTCAAATGGACTACCACATACGGATGTAAATAGACATATTATAAAAGAGTGTTGTACTACATGATTGTGCCATTGCTATTTAACTTCTAATATTAACTTGGTGCTTTTAGGTATATTTGTCACTGGTAAAGATCTGCGTTTCGACCCTTTCTGCGTATGTGGCAATGAGATATCGGTGAACCAGCATCAAGTGAGAAAGCTGATAAAGATTATTAGTAAAATGGGTCCAAAGATGGCAATTAAACTATTTGTTCACACTTTATCCAAGACAAGAGCGAACTACGGGATGGTAATTAAGAACTCTGCAGCCTTCTTTTTGCTTCCCATAATGAGTTGTGCTAGATGACAATGTTTGAAATCTAATTCCTTTGCAGTGGTTGCCAAAGCAGTTTACTCAAGATTACCTCTCAAACTACATGATTGGTGGGCATGCAAAGGTTAAAGTATTTCTACCAGAACACGATGATTATCTAGATGTTTTCATGAAGACCGTGAAGGATGGGCGGTCGACCATCACAAGGGGTTGGACTAGAGTTGTGCGTGCCTTCTGCATGGAGGAGGGCACAATATGGGAATTCCGCTTCACCTTGTTCAGCAACCAGAATATATTTCGCCTCTTTCTTTACCGTCTTTAATAGTACAAGTATACAACTGTGGTTCATCATTCTTTATTTGGTTCTTATGTAATTCTTAAACATATGTACCTATGAATCGAATAATGCATTGGTTGTTTGAACCTGATGGATATGAATAAAGCTGTAGCATACATTCAAATTCAAATTGAAATCTGGTACAATTTGGAAAAGCAGCAATTAAATTATGGTGAAATTACGCTCTCCAGGTTGTTACGACACACACGGTTGGTAAAGCATAAATGTTTGCGATATGCACCATAATCCGGGATGGTTCACAGAGAGGAAACGTGTGCAAGCATGCACATAGTTGTCATTTGCAAAGCGTGTGCGATGTCAGACAATATCACGAATGGTGCGGGTAAACTAAACGTTTGTGTTAGTTGCCTTATCGTACACGATTCGCAGTCATGAACTGTTTCTGATGAAGTATGCATCATAAATGTTGCACCATAGAATAGCGTGTGCAATAGTTGTCATGTACGATGATGTTACAACGGTGACACGAACACGTCACGTGTACCCTTGACGCCGGGGGTGATGCACCGCAGCTCACGTCGAAGGAGACCCGACAGACAGCACGATACGCAAGACAGTCGACGGGCGCTTTTGTAGACCCAAAAACCCCACACCCCCGGGAGGGACCCCGTCAGGGAGTGCGGCGGCTATGGGCTGCCCTAGGTCGATTCGCTCGCCCCTAGAGCCTCGGGATTCGCAGCTCTCAAACACGAAGAACAGCGAAGAACGAGATAGAAAAACGGTGGAGAGATAAAACGTAGATGAAAAAGTAGTATATTGATTTGTTCGATTGTGTGTTGTTCAATCGGCCGTCACCCCCAACATATATAAGAGGCGGCTGGACTTCCCGTACAAGTAAAGGATTCGTCTAGGCTTTCCTTACAAGAAAAATTACATCAATTCACGTCCTAGAGTCCTAATTCTATTCCAACTCGGATTCAGTCTGAATCTGTCCCAAACCCTGTCTTCCTTCTTGCACGAGCTGCTGGGCTTGCATATGATCTCCGATCAAGACGGCCCAAATATCAAACTTGTGCACCTCGACGATACGAACAACTCTCACGTTGATCACTTTTTCAAATAAGGCCATCTTGAATACTTTTCGAGGTCATCTTTATCTTCCAGTCGGACTCGGTCTTGCAGTAGACTGGATTATCCGAGTCTCGTAGTGAATTTGTAGGCTATATACTATCTCTGATGATGATGACTCCAAAATCAAAGTTTACCGTCTTGATGATACGCACAACTTCTGTATTGAACACTTCTTCATCCGAGGTCATCTTGATAAACTTTCAGGCATATGTTCAATTTCACTCGGATTCGAGCTCATCCACTCGGATTAGAGTCATTCACTTGGATCGTCCGACTGGATTTTTTCACTCGGATGCTTAGAATCTTTCACTCGGAATACAATTTTCACTCGGATGACCATATTTTCACTCGGAAGGCAATATTTCCATTTGGATGACTATATTTCCACCCGGAAGGCATTATCTTATTCGATCAGCAAGTTTTCGTCCCGATGGTAATCTTTTCACTCGGAATATTTTCACCTGGAGGACAATTTCATTCGGATGACCATATTTCCACTCGGATGACTATATTTCCACTTGGATAATAATAAGTTCAACCGGTCAGCAAACTTTCACTCGACCGGTAAATTTTCACTCGACCGTAAACTTTCACTCGGATGGTAAACTTTTCACTCGGATTTTCCGACTGAAAACATAGCCTGATCTTGATTTGTCTCTCCAGGCCTCATAGGACCTCGGATTGAGATGAATTATATATGAAAAACCGATTGGCTCGACGAGACGAAACTTTTCCGTGTTGAAGGTTTTTCAATTCAAGGCCGTCTTGAAGGCCGAATTGCTCACGCTTTGCATCAGACACTCATCAACATGTGTCTGGTGTCAAACGTAATATTTTGGTCTCTGGCCTGTCTAGACCGTATTGACTAATAACTTTTGCATATGAACTCGGATTGAGATGATTTATATATGAAAATCGATCGTCTCGACGAGACGAAGACAATTCCTTTAGAGCACTCCTTCATTTGAGGTCATATTGAGGGCGTAATCAGCCAAAAAGCACTCAGAATATTAAATTTTGTCACTCAGAGTATAGCTTCGGCCACTGAGATGAAGTTGAATGGCGATAGCCTAAACATCAAAGTTGTTCCACTCGACGATATGAAACTTTCTCATGCTGAAAACCCTTTCAGTCTGTATCTTGCGAAAATCAGGTGTCAACACATGCCCCCTATTTTTCGGCAAAGCTTGCATGCCGAAAAATAATATGCATAGTGTTCGTTCTAAGGACGATGTCAACACTCTATCAGCCATTTATTTTTCTCAGGGCGATAATTATGTATCGGCCATGTTTGTGCTAAGGGCGATAATTGTATATCGGCCATTGCCTACTTAGGCTTCCTGCCATACACTCGGGTAGTACTTCTTCAAATATTTGCCATTGAGAGCTCGAGGTAACAATTCCCCTTGTATTGATTCCACCAAACATGAATTTCCAGGAACAACTCTTGCAATCCTAAAAGGACCTTCCCAACTTGGAGACCACTTCCCGAATTTTCTATCTCTTGAACCAATCGGCAGAATCACTTTCCAGACGAGATCACCAACTTGAAAATTCTTCAACTTGACTTTCTTATTGTAAGCTCTTGCCACCCTCAACCTATCTCTCTCTATGGCCTTTAAAGCAGCCAAACATTTATTGGCAACCTCATCAATCTTGTCCATCATCAAGTTATAGAAGTCTATTGTCGATAAATCATTTTGTTTGGCTATTCTCAAAGCATTCAAATTTACTTCCACCGGTAAAACAGCCTCCTGACCATATACTAGCTCATATGGAGTCACTTTCGTAGCACCATGCCTTGAGATTCTATGTTCCCATAATGCCTCAGACAACAAGTCATGCCATCTCCTTGGATTATCCTCAATCTTCTTCTTGATGAGCTTGATTAAAATTTTATTGCTAGACTCAGCTTGTCCATTAGCTTGGGCATAATATGGAGAGGAATTCAGCAACTTTATGTTATAAGATTCTGCAAACTCTCTGACTTGGTGTGACATGAAAGATGAACCTTGATCTGTAGTTAACGTTTGAGGAATACCGAATCTATGAATAATGTGCTCGGTTATGAATTGAATTACCTCCGTATGCGTCATGTTCTTGAGAGGTACTGCTTCAGACCATTTAGTGAAATAATCAGTTGCCACCAATACAAACCGATGCCCTTTTGAGGAAGATGGATGGATTTGTCCAATGAAATCTAAACCCCAACCTCTGAAAGGCCACGGTTTGATAATAGGATGTAACATAGCAGCAGGAGCCAATTGAATATCACCACACTTTTGACAAGCTTCACACCCCTTATAATATCTGAAGCAATCATTAATCATAGTCGTCCAATAAAACCCAGCACGTCACAATAACCATTTCATCTTGGGAGCCGACTGGTGAGTGCCACAAATACCTTCATGTACTTCTCCCATAGCAACTCTTGCCTGGTCCTCGTCCAAACACTTTAGAAGAACATCATCGACGGTTCGGCGATAAAGACCATCATCTCTTATTGTATACTTGAAAGCCATACGCCGAACAACCCTGTCCACCCTTTCACTCGGATTGCACAAGTAATCAACAATGGGCTTCCTCCAGTCGGGATTGTCACCTGCACTAGACTTTTTGTTAATGGATGAATCAGTGGGTTCAGGTTCGGCCTCTCCCATATTGGCAAGACAAGACATCGGTCTTTGAGAGATATGAAACATGCCATGATCAACATGATATCCGGATGCTTGTTGTGCCAATTCATTTGCTTTCCAATTGTCATGTCTAGATATATGAGCAATGCTAAAGCAATCCAAAGTAGAAATTATATCTAGACATCTATCAAGATAAACATTAAGTGATTCGTCCAAACACTGAAAGACTTTGGATATTTGCTGCACCACTAGTAACGAATCACCATAAGCCTCAATATGTGTAGCACCTATAACAAGTAACATCTCTAGGCCGAATAACAATGATTCATATTCGTCTTGATTGTTTGTGCAAAAATATTCTAAGCGGCATGAGGCTTCAAAAACAGCACCATGAGGAGATATATAAACAATACCAACACCTTGGCCATTGCTACAAACTGAACCATCAAAGTATAATCTCCATGGTACTAATGAAACAAGGTTCATATCAACATCATGCTTGTTATTAACCCGATGTTCAACAATGAAATTAGCAACAATTTGGCCTTTCATGGATTTTAGAGATTCATAAGCCAAATCATATTCAATCAAAGCATAAGCCCACTTGCCAATTCTACCACTAAGAATTGGCCTATGCAACATGTATTTAATGACATCAGTTTGACAAGCTACTACACAAACACTTGGCACTAAATAATGTCTTAGTTTTGTGCAAGCATAATATAAGTATAGACATAATTTCTCAATAAATGTATACCTTGTCTCTGCGTCCAATAAGCGGCGGCTCAAATAAGTGATGGCATGCTCTTTTCCTTAGGTCTCTTGAGTTAGAACAACACCAATAACTCCTTCCTCTGCTGCAATATAAAGTCTGAAGGGTTCCCTATGCTTGGGTGCTTTCATCACCGGAGGAGTGCACAAATAATTCTTGATCATATCAAATGCTTCTTGCTGTTTTGCCCCCCAAGTGAAATCAGCATCATTCTTTAACCGAAGGATAGGAGTAAATGCATCAACTTTCCCTGATAGATTAGCTATGAACCTTCTCAAATAATTGACCTTGCCAAGGAACTTTTGCATATCTCTCTTGCATGTTGGAGCCTCCACCTTCTGTATAGCCTCTATCTTTATGGGATCAATCTCTATACCATCTTCATGAATAATGAAACCCAAAAACTTGCCAGCTGACACGCCGAAAGCACACTTCAAAGGATTCATTTTCAATCCATACTTTTTCATTCTTTCAAAAGCTAAACACAAATCGGCCAAGTGAGATTCAAAAGCATCCGATTTGACAACAATATCATCAATATAAACCTCAAGTATGACACCGAGTAAATCATGAAAAATCAAATTCATAGCCCTTTGATACGTGGCGCCAGCATTTTTTAATCCGAATGTCATCACTGTCCACTCGAATAAACCAAGGAAACCAGGACATCAGAAAGCCGTTTTGTACATGTCCTCTTCGGCCATAAAAATTTGATTGTATCCGGCATTACCATCTAGAAAGCTAATAACCTTATGTCCAGAAGCATCATTAATAAGCATATCGGCTATTGGCATAGGATACTCATCTTTGGGTGTAGCCCTATTCAAATCTCTGAAATCAATGCACACCCTCAACTTGCCAGATCCTTTCTTCTCTACTGGGACAATGTTAGAAATCCACTCGGCATACCTACAAGGTCGAATGAAATTAGCTTCAAGCAGTCGACCGATCTCTTCCTTGATCCGGTCATATGTTTTTGGATTAAATTTTCTGGCTGACTGTTTATAAGGTCTAAAATCGGCCTTTATAGGCAACCGATGTTCCACTAGCTCTCGGCTTAACCCTGGCATCTCATGACATTCCCATGCAAAGCAACAAACATATTCTTTCAGTAGCTCGATTAACTTAGCCTTACAATCGGCTTCCAATTTTTTTTATAAATGTCGGTCGAGTGACTGAATCATCTCCAATATCTACCTCTTCTAACGGATCGGCTGATGTAAAACCTTGTCCAAGTTTATCCATGTCATCCAACTCCTCTATAGACTCATACATACCGTTCGCATTGGACCGATACTTTATAAGACGTTTTTGTAACCACTCGGAATTAGGATCCATTTAAACATATCATACCTTGTAGCCAATTGCATTCACTCGGCTTTAAAGAGATGGGCACAAAACCATTCTTGGTTGCGCTGAGAAAATCAAATTCTGATAAGTCACGTCCCATCAAGCAAGTAGCATTGGGATGTTGCCAATCCACCGATGCATCGGCCAAAGCAAAACATGCCGAGTTATCCGCGTGAATAACTTCCACTTCATCATCAACCCACTGAATCAAAAACTAGTGCATAGTGGACGGTACGCACTGGTTTGCATGAACCCAATCATGACCTAGTATGACGTTGTAGTTACCTTGCACCTCAGCGACAAAGAATGCAGTAGCCAAAGTTTTGCTTCCGACTGTAAGCTCCACATACATCACACCTTTGGCTTCAGTTTTCTCTTTGCCTTCAAATCCATTGAGCACCATATTGGTCTTGATCAATTCTTCATCAGGCAAACCCAATCTCTTGAAGACCGAATAGGGCATAAGATTTACCACAGCACCACCATCAACAAGCATCCGAGTGAGCGGTGACCCATTGATATGACCTCTGAGATATAATGGTTTAAGATGCATTACTGGTTCTTTTGGCTTCTCGAATATTGCGTTTTTAGGGCCAAAATCCAGCTGAGCCACCTCCCCTTCTTCATCTACAACACGAAACTTAGCAGGTAAGTAGTACACCATATTGATATCCATACCTTCATGAACCGGTGTAGACTCATAGTCCAACATATCAGCCTCCTCCTCGAGTGCATCCACCGATTCTGAAATTTGTCCGAGTGATGGATAAGTAAGAAGTGTCGCAGATGATGTCATATCTGTTGCATCGTCCTCCTTTGGTGATGTAGGTATTGCTGTGATAGATGTAGAAGCTGTTGTATCTTGTATTTGTTTAGGCCTCCACACTTGTTTTGGTGGAACCATGGGTCGAGTGTCATTGAACAACTTATCCCTTTGTTTCTCGGCCTCCTGTTCTGCCATCTCTCGACTCCTTAACCTCTGTAGTTTCCTCTTTTGTGTCTTTGTTAGCCCTGGAGGACACCACTTTGGCTGAGTGTATTTAGGATCTCTTATTTTTACTCGGCTGGTGCTTGCTTCATGGTCGTTAGCTGAGTGCTTTGGCGTGATAGCAAGTATCGGCTCAGTCGGATTGCTATGCACAATCGGCTCCTGTATGGCGAATGTTTCGGCGCCCAAGATAAGTGAGTCGGCATCCATTTTCTCCTTGCCTTTTCTCGACTCAACCGCTGCAACATTTGGTGATTTAACACGCCATTCTTTTAGACTTTCCAGATGCATGAAATTTCCACTCGGGCGCACCTTTTTACTCTGATGGAATCCACTCGGATGAATATCACTCGGATGGAATTCAGTCGGATGGAATCTACTCGGCCACATTTCTTCACTCGGATAGCTTCCACCTGGGTGCATTCTTACTCTCGGATAATTTCCATCTGGTCGCATGTTTTGACCAGCCGATCGATAGTTACTGATGTTCAGTCGGCCTCTATATGAATAGTTAAGTCGATCCCAAACAGATTGCGTATGCTCTTCTGGAAATGGCACCCTTGGTCCACTCGGTTTCATATACTGACTGAACATACCAGCTGATGGTGACCTTGGTCGCTTCAGATGAGTCGGCCGATTAAAGCTAGAACCGGCTGACTGGTTGGTGTACTTGGACAGCAACATATCAAAAGTTGGCTTGATCCGCTTGCGTTGTACTTTAACTTCATTCCTTTTCCACTTGCCAATTTCTGGACTCTTGGGCTTAACAAATCTCACACGAGCATTTTCTTGCACTTGCAGTTGCCCCCCGAGTGTAGGATTCTTGATGGTGATTTTGATCACTTCCTTGCCATCGGGTTGCTTACCAAGCATAACCTGTCTCCCCAAGACCTTGTTGTCCTCCTTGTCTTTCCTGGGCTCACTAACAATGACATTAGCTTTATTAGCAGATTCGGCTACCTCCGACCGAATGAGTAGCTTCTTCCCTTCCAAATCCATGGTATTCATTGGAAAAGGCTGTTTATCAACTTGCATCTCAGAAAAGTTCAATCATCCGTCATTAATGGCCGATTGTATCTGTCGTCGAAAAACATTGCAATCGTTAGTAGCATGAGAAAAAGAATTATGATACTTGCAATAAGCATGCCGTTTTAGCTCTTCAAACGGCGGTAAAGTATGAGATATTCTAATAATCTTAGCCTGCAGCAAAGCATCAAATATTCTATCACACTTAGCAATGTTAAAAGTAAACTTCATCTCTTCATCACGATTCTTATGAATCGGTTTCAGATCATTGCAAGTAAAGGGTTTGGCCTTAGATGGCCAAACAAATTCAGTAGCAAAAACATCACCCTCATGGTCCGAGTGATCACTATCATATTCCACCATATTCATCTTTGGACGATCGTCTTTGTATCTATGCACTTCTTTGAGATCTTTGCTTCGGCTTTCCTGAGCCAAAGCCCTTTGTAATACTTGGTTGATATTTAAGAACTCATAACCTTCTAGCTTTTCTCTAATGGGAGTTCTCAAACCACTCAGCACTAGGTCTGCCAAGTATCTCTCGGTTATCACCAAACTAAAACACCGGTTTTTTGTTTCTCTGAATCTCTTGACGTAATCGGAGACCGATTCATCATGCTTCTATTTAACAGATGTTAGATGTGATAACTTGAGTTCATTGTCGCCGCTATAAAAGTGATCATGAAATTTCTGCTCTAGCTGTGACCAAACCCGAATGGAACCATGTGGTAAAGAAGAAAACCATGAGAATGCAGTACCAGTTAAAGATAAAGGAAACAAACGCACTTTTAACTCATTTAGTGAGCCTGCTTCACCTAGTTGTGCTAAGTATTGACTAACATGCTCCCATGTGGTTTTTGTGCCCTCTCCATTGAACTTAACAAAATCTGGAATCTTATATCCCGGAGGGCACTGGATGGCATCAAAGTACTCGGGGTATGGCTTTTGGTAAATCCGATTCCGAGGTAACTCAACTCCAAAATTTTCTCGAAGCATCTTAGCCATCTCCTCTCTAAGATTAGCTAGACCATCAATCATAGTGGACGATGCAGCTTGTCGCAGTGGCATAGAAGGAGTAGGGTTGCTAGTTGTGGGTAGGAATTGTGGCATGTACGTCAACCCATAATTTGGTAGTGGTCGAGTGATTGTAGCCGTAGGTAGGGTTTGGTTCGGCGTTGCCACCGAACCTGGCATGCTCATGATAGGACTAATGGGTGCAGCCACAATCTGATTTGTATGGGTAGGGTAATAAGCCATCGGCATGGGAGGCGCCGATGAAATAGGTAAAGCCAGATTAGGGTTTTGCACACTAGAAGCTACACCGTCATTACCACTAGCCGATTGAGATATATTCTTCTGAGCATTAGTATTTTCTATGGAAGTTTGATAGACTAGATTGTTACCATCAGCAATATGACTCTGAATCTCAGCCCACTGCTCAGGAGAAAAAGTAGTACTCACAGAGGGTTTAACCTGCTCGGCTTGAAGAGGAGGGAACTTGATTTCTTCAATCGGAGTGATGTTGCCTTGGCGATCCTTCTTGAATTTTGCAAGGAACTCCTGCAAATCCTTCTCTTCACGTGCCTTCTTGTACTCCTCATAGACTTGGCGATGATCGGCCGATATCTCATCAAGACTAGGCTTAATGATGTTATCGGCGTCTACCTCAGATGGCTTGGGAAGATCAGACATGGTGGATGATGACGATTGATCTTCAGTCCCTAGCGGAGTCGCCAAAAAGTGTGTTGACACACGAACACGTCACGTGTACCCTCGACGCCGGGGGTGATGCACCGCAGCTCACGTCGAAGGAGACACGACCGACAGCGCGATACGCAAGACAATCGACGGGCGCTTTTGCAGACCCGAAAACCCCACACCCCCGGGAGGGACCCCGTCAGGGAGTGCGGCGGCTATGGGCTGCCCTAGGTCGATTCGCTCGCCCCTAGAGCCTCGGGATTCGCAGCTCTCAAACACGAAGAACAGCGAAGAACGAGATAGAAAAACGGTGGAGAGATAAAACGTAGATGAAAAAGTAGTATATTGATTTGTTCGATTGTGTGTTGTTCAATCGGCCGTCACCCCCAACATATATAAGAGGCGGCTGGACTTCCCTACAAGTAAAGGATTCGTCTAGGCTTTTCTTACAAGAAAAATTACATCAATTCACGTCCTAGAGTCCTAATTCTATTCCAACTCGGATTCAGTCTGAATCTAGCCCAAACCCTGTCTTCCTTCTTGCGCGGGCCTCCGGACTTGCATATGATCTCCGATCAAGACGACCCAAATATCAAACTTGTGCGCCTCGACGATACGAACAACTCTCACGTTGATCACTTTTTCAAATAAGGCCATCTTGAATACTTTTCGAGGTCATGTTTATCTTCCAGTCGGACTCGGTCTTGTAGTAGACTGGATTATCCGAGTCTCGTAGTGAATTTGTAGGCTATATACTATCTCTGATGATGATGACTCCAAAATCAAAGTTTACCGTCTTGATGATACGCACAACTTCTGTATTGAACACTTCTTCATCCGAGGTTATCTTGATAAACTTTCAGGCATATGTTCAATTTCACTCGGATTCGAGCTCATCCACTCGGATTAGAGTCATTCACTTGGATCGTCCGACTGGATTTTTTCACTCGGATGCTTAGAATCTTTCACTCGGAATACAATTTTCACTCGGATGACCATATTTTCACTCGGAAGGCAATATTTCCATTCGGATGACTATATTTCCACCCGGAAGGCATTATCTTATTCGATCAGCAAGTTTTCGTCCCGATGGTAATCTTTTCACTCGGAATATTTTCACCTGGAGGACAATTTCATTCGGATGACCATATTTCCACTCGGATGACTATATTTCCATTGGGATAATAATAAGTTCAGCCGGTCAGCAAACTTTCACTCGACCGGTAAATTTTCACTCGACCGTAAACTTTCACTCGGATGGTAAACTTTTCACTCGGATTTTTCGACTGAAAACATAGCCTGATCTTGATTTGTCTCTCCAGGCCTCATAGGAACTCGGATTGAGACGAATTATATATGAAAAATCAATCGGCTCGACGAGACGAAACTTTTCCGTGTTGAAGGTTTTTCAATTCAAGGCCGTATTGAAGGCCGAATTTCTCACGCTTTGCATCAGACACTCATCAACATGTGTCTGGTGTCAAGCGTAATATTTTGGTCTCTGGCCTGTCTAGACCGTATTGACTAATAACTTTTGCATATGAACTCGGATTGAGATGATTTATATATGAAAATCGATCGTCTCGACGAGACGAAGACAATTCCTTTAGAGCACTCCTTCATCTGAGGTCATATTGAGGGCGTAATCGGCTGAAAAGCACTCAGAACATTAAATTTTGTCACTCGGAGTATAGCTTCGACCACTGAGATGAGGTCGAATGGCGATAGCCTAAACATCAAAGTTGTTCCACTCGACGATATGAAACTTTCTCATGATGAAAACCCTTTCACTTTGTATCTTGCCAAAATCAGGTGTCAACAGGTCCAACGTTTTGTAATCCTGTCCGACACTCGTACGACGATTAGCTAATCTTCTTAACGGTGAACCGTTTGTGATGGGCCATGCATCATACACGTTCTATAATAGTTAACCGTTTGTGATGGGCCGCGCATCATAAATGTAGCTCCACATAATACTGATTGTGATAACAATGCGAGCATTAATGAGTAGGAGTACTGTAGGAGCCCTATCCCCGACAATTTCTGGGTCGTGTGGGAAGGACCCCCCTATCGCCCACACTCACTTGGCGACGGTTCCAAATGCCATCGCGGAAAGGGGTTTTAAACCGTTTGTTTAGGACCGATGCGCACCAGTGTCAAGTGCTCAACCTACACGTGCATGCACACACATACTCAGCCAGGGTGAACTAGTGACTGTATAAACACTGGAAAATGTATATATTGAGCACAATGAACGTATTATGAAGTCCACTGACCATATTTTTACAAATATACAATGACAGATAGTGTATTTATGTCGTTTCAAATTAAGCCATATTAGCCGGAAAGGAGGTAGTATGGACTAGCATTACTTTGCTGTGTCCCGTCAACTTGCTGAACAAGGAGAAGCTTGCAGGATGGGAGAAGCTTGCACGCGGTGGCTCGCGGGATAAGGAGAAACTTTTGACTAATGCAAGCTCTCCCTCGCTCAGGCGGTGGACATGCAACAGTTAATTCAATGCCAGATTGCCAGAAGCATACACTGTACTAGTACCATTATTGTTCGACTTCCCGAAGAGGCGAACAACCAAGTGTAAAGTTTACTACTAGTACTACTATACAGGTATGTACTACTAGGAACCAGATGGTGGAGCGTCTGCACTCTTATTTTATTTTAATCTGTGATAAAGCAATCTTAAACACATTTGGTTCTCTTTGAGGGGTCTCGCATGTGATAATGGAAGTTGATTGCATGGAACTTTCGCCACAATTCTCGCTTAATTCTGGCTCCTGTCCTATTAGAAATAGGAGCGCTCGGTAATATTTTCTCTTTTTGTTATTCAGCATGTAAACAGGTCAGCAAACCTTGCAGAACATATTTGTGGGAACCATGCTTGTTGCACTTTGATGTGACCGAGAGCTGGCTTGATGAAACACCTCGCTTCCTTCTTTTTTTTGTGGGGTACATCACTTCCTAGTGACCAGTGTCTTGGCTGATCGTCCTAAGAATGCTTATATATGAATAAAGCTCTCAAATTTGCCCGCAAAAAAGATTAAGCCATATTAACTGGAAAGGAGTGAGTATGTACTAGCACTACTTTCTGGTGTGTCCTATCAACTCGCAGAATGAGGAGAAACTTGCAGGACAAGGTGAAGCTCGCTTACGCCCTCTCCATCTACCTCAAGCCTGGTGGTTCGCAGGACGTTGAGAAGATTTTGAATAATGCAACCTACCCTTGCCCAGGCGGTGGACATGCAACAGTTCTTCAGTGTCAGATTGGTAGAGGCATACACTATAGTACCATCATTGTTCGACTTCACGAAGAGGCGAAGAGCCAAGCGCAAGGTTTAGTAGTACGAGTAGTAGTACTACTACTAGTATACAACTACTAGTAACCTCATGGTGGAGCGTCTGTACTCTTATTTTATTTTAATCTTTGATAAAGTACACATTTATTCGGGAGAAGTGCAGAAAAAGGAAGCCCAATAGTACTATTAAAAATCATCAAACATGTAATGATGATATTGATCAACCATGTTCGAATATATCTTAGTCTCTGTGCGAGCCCGTCTGTGTGCTCTTGCTCCTCGTCTCTCTCAAGGAACGACGGGTTGGCCATTTTGCCATCAATTGAGATCAATTTGCTCACACTCCAGTCCCACATGTCAGTGATACGCGAATAGGAAATGCGTTGACCGACTGGCCATACACGTACTTGGTTTTTCTCCTTCAAACAACTCCTCCCCCCATCACAGTTTACACGGCGCACTTCATTCTCATGCATTTCCACCACCAGAGAGATTTTAGATGCGTTTGGTTTAATGCTCATTTAATTAGGCGTGGTAACCGCAATCTAGTCCACAATTTTCTCTCGATGTAGGTGTGTACGCGGAGTGGAGTAAGTGCATGCATGTGTGTACCCGGGGTGGAAGCACTGCATGCATGTGTGTACGCATTATTTCCTCTACTAATAGATGCCGTGCTATGACTACCAATGCTATTTTTTAGGCCGATCGTTAGTCGCCTTGGTCCCGAAGATTGTTGAAGCATGCTCTATAAACAGTGACTAAGGGAGTAGTATGAGCAGATTCAAAGAAGAGGTATTGATGGTTGCTCCTTCCGAGCAACTTACAGTGGGAAAGGTGGGGCTTATGATTTGACTGCTCATTACTCACTATAAGTGTGGCACAACGACCAGGACGAGTCTCCCATGCGGTTGTGCACTAATCCCTCCGTTCTTAAATATTTGTCTTTCTAAACGAGTGACTACATATGAAGCAAAATGAGTGAATCTACACTCTACAATATGTCCATTTGAAATTTCTAAAAAGACAAATATTTAGGAACGGAGGGAGTATAATTTTGTGCATGGCACATGGACCTGGATGCTGAAGAGGCTTCTGGCAATGCTATCAAGCTTCCAACATTTGTTTACATAATTGACGTAATATACAAATAATTTTCCAGCGACATGAAATTGTACAATGCTCTGAGATTTCGGCTTTTGTTTTGTGTGTCTAGCCATCCATGCTCTTTCGGAAAAAAACTAACTTCCTTGCTAATGCATCTCAATGATTAGCAGATCAGAGCTAATACTTACATTACAAATGAAGACAAAGTGGTGAGAAGGTGTTAAATTAAAATTGATCCATTCTTTCATTGGCAACAACTTCCCTCTAGCTCTGTCTAAATGAACGAGGCATGTTGGGAAAAAAGTAGCTCCCTGGACCATGCAACATTCCGATCATTTTGTGTAGTTCCACTAAAATAGAGCTTAGCGTCCCTGTTCTAAAGATATTAAGGGCCTGTTCGGAAACACTCCGGCTCCCAACTCCGCTGCTGGAGTAGGCGGAGCGGACCCGAACTCTCCAAATCCGCGGAGCTGAAGTCGCAGAGTGGAGCTGCGCACGGTTCATTTTTACGGAGCAGCACTTCTGTCGCTCTACATTTCAGCAGAATCTGGATCAGCTCGAAATTACAGAAAATGCCGCCGCCAAGTGAGAGACCTAAACCGGTACGCTCCCATTTATCCCATCTCTCTCTCTCTTGCACTTGAACGGGCTGTATTTGCCTGCAATGGGCTGGCAGCCCACACTTACCTGGAGCAGAGCCAGTCGAACGTGCCACTACCGCTCGTCTCACTCGCTGGAGCGCTCCCAGCGTTGAGCGGAGCGGAGTGAGTGATTTCACTGGAGTGGTCCGTAGCCGAACAGCCCTAAATGTGGTTACAATAATAGAGGACTATTGATGAAACAATAAACACACAAATAGAAGCCGATCACCTTTGCAGTCTCTCTTAAGACTAACTAGTTGGAGAAGATTAGGCTCGGAGTTGGATGAGGAGGATAGAGAAAAACCAATCTCCCTTTGTGCAGTCGTACTGAAATGTAGAGGAGTTGCCCATGTGACATTTTAGTACAACTGCACAAAACACTCTTAAGAAAAAAGTGGTCTCTGCAGTTCACCGAAAGTTCGCAATAGCAACTAGGTGAAATGGATAGCCCTGTTTCCAAAAAAGAGGTAGAAAGGAAACAATTACTGGCCGATAACAGTTGATGACACATAGGACGACAAAAAAGAAGCATATTCCTTGTCCTAAGGGAAGATAACATCACAGTTGTGTTTATCTAAAACGGTGTGAGGACGAGATTGCAATATGGAAAGTACGCTGGGCGAGCTACGTTTTGGGCAAAGAACTAGGGAAGATCCACATGCAAGATTTTCCACATGCAGCAACGTGGGAAGATGGGCAGTGGAGCAAGGCCGGAGGGGATACATGGGGGTCGTCGGGGTGTAACTAGGAGAGCGGTAGCGGGCAGGATTTGCCCATACCGCGGCAGCGAGCAAGTGGCGTAGGCCCGACCGTGCCGGAGCTTGGTCAAAGAGAACGCCGAGTACCGCGGATTGGGACATGATGCCTCAGCGCCGTCGAACGGAGAAACGATGCACATCCTCCCTTTTCGCTGGCGGACGAGATGTGGCCGGATCAGTGACCAACAGTGAGAGAGAGGCCACTGCCGCCTTGTGTGAGATACTCTGAAGAGGGACAAACCCCGGCAAGCAGTCTCCATTGCATATAGTGGAGCGGACTACCTTTTTCTCCATAAAATCGTTTTATATTCTGTGTACATGTCATTGAGCGATATAATTTTATTTAAAAATAACGCACCAACGCATCAAGCAGAACTTTGTTTTGTGCACGCGTGATACACGACCTCCATAGGTAAACAACCGCTACACGCACTCAAATTAGCACGTGGGCTGCCATTTCGTACAGAAATGAGCTCGACTGTGTACCCACGCGGGTGTGGTTGGGCGCAAAGCGTGAGTACGTGCACCTATTCTCTTCGTGTACGTACACCACCTACGCGGGTTTGTGTGAGAGAGATACAAACGTAGAGAGATATAGTGTGTGTGGGTTTGTGAGTATTTTGGGGGGGGGGGCATGAGAGATAGACAGGGAATATGTGTCGATGATATTTCAATCAGAAAATGTAACATATGCAATGTGTGTTAAACAGAGGCATGGATATATCATATATAGAGGGGGCGATCCACGAGAAGAGAGTGGAGGCATCATCGGCGTGAGGTATCCATAGAATCGAAGAGGGATGATGTGTGTGCGTGCGTGCAATCGATGAAGAGTGCCATCGAATTTGTGTGCACCCACGTCAAATATATAGGGTGGCTGGCCTACTAGAACGTGAGAGGGGACATGTGAAATTTGTCTCTGTGGCATGGATACCTACCTCCAGTGCTCGACTATTGGTGTGTGGGGGGGAGGGGTGGGGGGAGAGACCTAACTATATAGGTACAATGGCTGGTATATGTGTGGAGGAGGAGAGAGACCTACCTTATGTATTGAGGGGGATCAATCGACATCCATGCATATGTGTAGGAGAGGAATAAGGTTGGGAGAGAGACAAAGCTAGAGTGTCGGAGGGGTTGGTGGTGGAGTTTCTTCTCACAAATGGTGGGAGAGTCTTGCTAAAAAAATGGAGGGCACGCCTGCAATATCAATAAGAGAGGGGATGCCTGCCTATCTGTGCATGTGCGTGTGAGAGACGGGTCAGGAGACATGCACGAATGATGGGGGTGATATGGCTATGGTAAGTAGACGTAACTACATAGGAAGATCAATCGTCCTTTGTCAGAGCAAGGAGAGACATAACTTGTGAGGTAGGTCGATCGATGCGTGGGGGAAAATAGTTAAAGTTGACCTAGGTATATGTAGGGAGATCGATCGGTATACATGCATGCATGTTTTAGAAGAAAATAAGGCCCAAAGAGAAGTATAGAGAGAGAGGGATGCAACTAGGAGGTGGTGCGAGAGGCATACTATATCGATTGGGAAGGAGTGTGCGAGTACAAGATTGATGAAAAGAGGGGCCGGAGTAAGGAATAGATGGTGAGAAGAGAAGAGGGCAAGCTTGTGTTTGTGGTAGGCACACCTGGCTAGAGAGGCATATCGATCGGTGTGTGCCAAAAAGAAGGAGATGGGGGCTTACACACACCATGGGTGAACAACCTAAAGAGAAAAGACAAATTTGCGCGATGGAGCTAGAGAATGCTGAGGGAGGGTGAGAGGGAGGCGGGCGTGTGCATGCACGAGAGATGTTAGCACTAGCTACAAAGATAAGAGGATTGTGTGGATGTAAAAGACGAATAGAGAAAATAATTCATTATAAAAACTAAATTCGGATATTTAAAGAATTTATCATAGTATTTTAAACCGACGCATGCATGAATATATATAACGGTGATACGCGTGGTGTGGTTATGAACATGTTATACTACATATAATATATTTTATATTAAAAAAGGAAGTTGGTGATGATGGTGTGCCTGCCATCCTGCAATATAGGCCGTCTGATTTATATCTGACGGATCGGAAGGAAACTATGGCAATTTTGAAAAAAGATACGCAAATAAGGCCTTCCCTCGTTCATCCTTTTCTCCCATAAGATAAACTACTCGTACAAATTCATCTTGATGTTCCATGCAACGCATGGGCATCTTGCTAGTAGTACATATAATATATAGAACATTGATTATAATTTGTGATAATGTGTGGCTTTTGCAGCTTAGGGCTAAATACTTGTCATGATGTAGGGGGCGGGGCACTATACTTTGTGTGATAAACACGGTGTACGTATGGAACATGGTTTAGATTCTGAAGATTTAGTTAGTACATCAAATGTACTATTATTTGGAATCAACATCAAGTGTATTCAAAAATTTGAATTCGAGTTCATATAGTACACATAGTTCATATCTATCTCTATAGTAATCATGTGGTGTGTTGTTAAGATAATACACGAATGATGGTTTAAGTTGGCAACAATCATGATTGTAGATTTTTATTCAAATAGAGAAACAAATTCAAATTTAGTTCGAATTACAGCAGTAGTATAAACATTTGGAATGCACTAAAATGTTGGTATGAGTAGGTTACATGCATTGTACAGCCAACAAAAAATTTAATTGGACATAACATGGATTCATAGCTTTGAATAGCATTTGTATAGTAAAACGGGACAAGACTCTCTCTTTGTGTGGTGTGAATAGTTTTATTTTTTGTTTTTTCATTGAGGGAAGTGCGAATTGATTTGGTATGTAGAATATTACATGTTAGGCTTGTCCTTAAAATTCTACTCGCGCCTTGTTATATCCTGAAAATTCAAATATCGTGCTCCCAAAACTCGCACCTTGCTATCCGAAATTATAACGCGCATGAAAACTCCCTCCAGCTGCCGAATCCCGACACGTCAAATCCCCCTTCTAACCCTGAGCCGAAAGGGCCGCTAGTTCAAACCGGTGGGGGTACTTTTGTAACACACCCTACATTTTGGACAAGCGCGTCCCTAAGTCATCGTTCCCCTCCCATAGCCTCCTTTTCGCCATTCAAAATACCAGGCTGCCATAACTTCTCTGCTCCATCCTTGACACCCCACCCTCCTCCATCTGCCACCTCAGCGCTGCCCAGCCGGAGCCTCTTCCCTGATGACGTCGTCCACCGCAATAGCTCGACGTCCCTCATCCAACTCCCCAGATGAGGATCCGTCATCCATCTCGTCGTCTCTCCGGTTCAGCCGCCTCGTCCTCCACCTCGAAGGAGCTGCTCCGACGATCGCCTCGTCTATCGCGGCAAATCCATCCCCACACTGCCGCCTTGACCTGCTCCACTGGAAGCACATCATCCTCACCGACCCTTTGGACAAAGCCGAGGCCTACTCGGCGCCACCAAAGAGGTTGTACACTCATCGCATCACACCTTCTCCTTAGCTCAACCTCCTAGTGCCGACGATGCTCCATCTCGCACCCCCCTGGCACGGCTTCCTCGAAGCCGGCGCCGTGGGTGACATCTCCATGGTGGCTCTCCTCAGTGCGAGGCCCCTTTGGCGGCTACGTCCATACCAACCGGATTTGCTACTGTTGCTCCGGGTCTCGCTCGCTCGCTTGCGCTGCTGCTGCTACTGCTCCAGCTCTCGCTCGCTCATGCTGCTGCTCTGCTCTCCCCCTTGCTCATGCTGCTGCTCTGCTCTTTCTCTCGCTCGCGCTACTGATGCTGGTACACGGGCTGCTGCAGCTACACGAGTTGCTACTCTGGCTCTAGCTCGCGCTGCTGCTCCGGTTGCTATCTGCTACTTTGTTCCCTATTGATCGCCTGCTGATTTAGATCACTGTTTCTCTACTACTAGTGCTCGAGTGGCCTAAACTACATGTGAAGTGCCTCTGTGCTACCAGTGCATTCAGTTTCGATAGTAACATTCAGATTCCATAGTAAATTTTAGTTTCGGCAGTTAAGTCTAGAGTCAATAGTTTTTACCTCATCTATTGTAGTCAGGTGTTTTTTGGTGATTTAAATTCAATATCTATCTCTTTTTGGTAATGTTTTTTACATCTTCTATTGGAGATGCTATTAGAATCCTGATAACCCACAAGTATAGGGGATCGCAACAGTTTTCGATAAGTAAGAGTGTCGAACCCAACGAGGAGGGTAGACCAAATATTCCCTCAAGTTCTATCGACCACCGATACAACTTTACGCACGCTTGACATTCGCTTTACCTAGAACAAATATGAAACTAGAAGTACTTTGTAGGTGTTGTTGGATAGGTTTGCAAGATAATAAAGAGTACGTAAATAAAAAGTAGGGGCTGTTTAAATAAAGAAACGATAAAGTAAATATAGTGAGTGTGGAAAGGTGGTGGTAGGAGTTGCGAAATTGTCCCTAAGCAATTGACTACTTTACTACACCGATAGCAAGTATTATGTGGGAGAGGCCACTGCTAGCATGTCATCCATGACTTGGAATTCTATGCACTTATGATTGGAACTATTAGCAAGCATCCGCAACTACTAATGTTCATTAAGGTAAAACCCAACGATAGCATTAAGGTATATTGGTCCCCCTTCAATCCCGTATGCATCAATTTCTATGCTAGGTTGAAGCTTCTGTCACTCTTGCCCTCCAATACATAGTCCTATCAACATACAACTAACCCTATGGTGTGATCCACGCGCGCAATCATATGATGGGCACCATAGGACAGCAACATAACCACAAGCAAATTAAATCAATCATAGCAATTCATCAACCACCGATAGGACAACGAAAATCTACTCAGACAGCATAGGATGGCAACACATCCTTGGATAATAATATGAAGCATAAAGCACCATGTTCAAGTAGAGGGTACAACGGATTGCGGGAGAGTGGACCGCTGTAGATAGAGAGGGAAGGTGATGGAGATGTTGGTGAAGATGGCGGAGGTGTTGGTGAAGATCGCGGTGATGATGATGATGGCCACAGCGGTGTTCCGGCGCCACCGGAGGAGAGGGGGGAGGGGCCCCCTTCTTCCTCTTCTTCCTTGACCTCCTCCCTAGATGGGAGAAGGGTTTCCCCTCTGGTCCTTGGCCTCCATGGCATGGGAGGGGCGAGAGCCCCTCCGAGATTGGATCTATCTCTCTGTTTCTCTCTGGTTCTGCGTTCTATTCTGGCTCTGTTTCACCGTTTCGTATATATATGGAGATCCGTAACTCCGATTGGCCTGAAACCTTCGCCGTGATTTTTTTCCGAATATTAGCTTTCTTGCGGCAAAAGAAGAGAGTCAACCGCCTTACGGTGGGCTCACGAGGGTAGGGGGAGCGCCCTAGGGGGGGCGCCCCCCTGCCTCGTGACCACCTCGGGCACTGGTTCGCGTTGATTTTCCTTCCGAATTTTCCATATTTTCAAAAAATAAGCTCCGTCCGTTTTTATCCCGTTTGGACTCCGTTTGATATGGATATTCCGCGAAACCAAAAACATGCAACAGACAGGAACTGGCACTGGGCACTTGATCAATATGTTAGTCCCAAAAATAATATAAAAAGTTGCCAAAAAGTATATGAAAGTTGAATAATATTGGCATGGAACAATCAAAAATTATTGATACGACGGAGACGTATCAAATCCCACTTGATATTAACGATGTCTGTCTTGTACTACTTCAGCCTCAATGTCTTACGGCTCACCGGAGCTGCTCCAATGATGGAATCATTGAGACGTCTCTAACGTATCTATAATTTTTGATTGTTCCATGCTATTATATTATGTGTTTTGGATGTTTTATATGCATTAGTATGATATTTTATATTATTTTTGGGACTAACCTATTAACCTAGAGCCTAGTGTGAGTTCCTGTTTTCCCCTGTTTTTGAGTTTCGCAGAAAAGGAATACCAAACGGAGTTCAAACGGAATAAAACCTTGGCGACGATTTTTCTTGGACCAGAAGACAACCAGGAGACTTGGAGATGAAGTCGGAGGATCCACGAGGCGGCCACAAGGATGGAGGGCGTGCCCATGGGGTAGGGCGTGCCCCCCACTCTTGTCGGCCCCTCGTTCACCTCCTGACCTAATTGTTTCGCCTATATATTCCCATATATCCCCAAACCAATAGGGGCATCCATGAAAACACTTTTCCACCGCCACAACCTTCTGTACCCGTGAGATGCCATCTAGGGGCCTTTTCCGGCATCCTGCCAGAGGGGGATTCAATCACGCAGGGCTTCTACATCAACTCTATTGCCCTTCCGAGGAAGCGTGAGTAGTTTACCTCAAACCTACGGGTCCATAGCTAGTAGCTAGATGGCTTCTTCTCTCTCTTTGATTCTCCATACCATGTTCTCCACGATGTTCTTGGAGATCTATTCGATGTAATACTTTTTTGCGGTGTGTTTGTCGAGATCCGATGAATTGTGGATTTATGACCAGCTTATCTATGAATATTATTTGAATCTTCTCTGAATTCTTTTATGCATGATTTGATATCTTGGTAATTCTCTTCGAACTATCAGTTTGTCTCGGTGACCTACATTGGTTTTTCTTGCAATGGGAGAAGCGCTTAGCTTTGGGTTCAATCTTGCGGTGTCCTTTCCCAGTGACAGTAGGGGCAACAAGGCATGTATTGTATTGTAGCCATAGAGGATAAAAAGATGGGGTTTTCATCATATTTCTTGAGTTAATTCCTATACATCATGTCATCTTGCTTAATGCGTTACTCCGTTCTTTATGAACTTAATACTTAGATGCATTGCTGGATAGTGGTTGATGTGTGCAGTAATAGTAGTAGATGCAGAACCGTTTTGGTCTACTTGACACAGACGTGATGCCTGTATTCATGATCATTGCCTTAGATATCGTCATAACTTTGCACTTTTCTATCAATTGCTCGGCAGTAATTTGTTCACCCACCATATTATTTACTATCTTGAGAGAAGCCTCTAGTGAAACTATGGGCCCCGGGTCTATTTTCCATCATATAAGATTCCGATCTACTATCTTGCAACGTTTTACTTTCCGATCTATAAACCAAAAATACCAAAAATATTTACTTTACCGTTTGTTTAGTTTTATCAATCTCTATCACATCTCACTTTTGCAAGTAACCGTGAAGGGATTGACAACCCCTTTATCACGTTGGGTGCAAGTTGTTTGATTGTTTGTGCAGGTATTCAGTGACTTGAGCATTGTCTCCTACTGGATTGACACCTAGGTTCTCAAACTGAGGGAAATACTTATCTCTACTTTGCCGCATCACCCTTTCCTCTTCAAGGGAAAAACCAACGCAAGCTCAAGAAGTATTAGGAAGAATTTCTGGCGCCGTTGCCGGGGAGATCTACGCCAAGTCAAGGCATACCAAGTACCCATCATAAACTCTCATCTCTTGCATTACATTATTCGCCATTCGCCTTCCGATTTCCTCTCCCCCACTTCTAATATGATTTTCTAAAACATTTGCCTTTTCTTCGGCCCTCTTCAGTTCGTCTTATTCATTTGCTTTTTGTGTGCTCATGCATTCGATAGCTTGTCTCGCTCCCATGGGTAGTCCTCCCATCATTGTTAGCACTCCCGATAATGAAGTTCTCAATTTTAAACAAAGGGACGGAGAAAATCTAAAAGATGCTTGGTATAGAATTTGTAATGCTCAAAATAGATCTACTCGAAAGCAATCTACTGCCGTTCTTCTTTGAAATTTTTAGGTGGGAATTACTCATTGGAATAGATATGTTCTAGATACCATTACTGGGGGAAATTTCTGAGGTAATCATACTTTTGATTCTGACAATGCCATGATAGATTTGCTAGGCCCCCGCCTCTTTTGATCAATGAAACTATTTTAACCTTGGAACATGTGATGCAAAGACTTGATATTATTGAGAATAAAATTGCTACTGTAGAGTTGATTGAAAATTTGGATAAAAAGATTCATAATCAGATTACTCAATATGGATCTAAAGTAGGAGTTACTTGAAAGAATCTTAGGGAAAAGTAACCCATAGTTAATGAAAAGATAGATCAAGATTCTCCTAGAATTGGCAAACTAGAAGATATTATTACCAACTTGGGTTCCGCTTTTTCCTCCGCTAAAACTACTCAAAATCTTCCTCCTAATAAGCTCTGTTGGAAAAGGCAGTGCCTAGGAGGCGCGTAGGCACGCCTAGGCGCTAGGAAATGGCCAAACGCCTTGCCTAGGGCATAAATGGAGGTCTAGGCAGGGCAAGCAAGGAATTGCTTACCCAAGCAGGAAATCATGCCACATACTGCACTGATATGCCAAACGAGTTATATTCCAACGGCAATAGATGGCAATTAACTTATTTATATGCCCTAAACTAATATCAACACCCATATAATAATCAAAAATACACTACGAGTAAAAACTATATTACCGCCTAGGCCGCGCCTAGGGCGCTTAGGCACCGCCTAGGCACTAGGCGAAGGCCAACCGCCTCGCTTACGCCTACCGCTTAAGATTGCCAAGTTTATTTAGGTTCCTATGAATAAGGGTGAATCTTCTAGTAAAGAAAATGAAGATCTTAAATCAATATGTGTCCACCCCAATTTTTTCGATATTATTAAGGAACCAATTCCTACAAGTGAATTTCTTGATTTCTTGCCTAGGGGTTTGATCATTGACAAAACCAAAGAACCTCCTAAGGATTATATGTGTGTGATCGAGGAATTTCATACCAAAGATGACAACACCTAGATCTATTCGTTAAACAATAGCGTTTGTTGGGAGGAAACCTGAGGGAGTCCTAGATTAGGGGGTCTCCGGACAGCCAGACTATATCCTTTGGCCGGACTGTTGGACTATGAAGATACAAGATTGAAGACTTTGTCCCGTGTCCGGATGGGACTCTCCTTGGCGTGGAAGGAGAGCTTGGAAATATGGATATGTAGATCTCCTCCCTTGTAACCGACTTTGTGTAACCCTAGCCCCCTCCGGTGTCTATATAAACCGGAGGGTTTAGTCCGTAGGACAACATACAATCATACCATAGGCTAGCATCTAGGGTTTAGCCTCTATGATCTCGTGGTAGATCAACTCTTGTAATACTCATATCATCAAGATCAATCAAGCAAGACATAGGGTATTACCTCCATCAAGAGGGCACGAACCTGGGTAAACATCGTGTCCCCTACCTCCTATTACCATCCGCCTTAGACGCACAGTTCGGGACGAGTCCATGAAGATCCCGCAAGGAAGAAGAACGAGTCCATGAAGAAGACAAACGGACGTAGACGAACGGGTCCTCACAAATGCGACATTAACGGAACCAACCCGAAGAAGCAACACCGGAAAGAAGTACACAACATAGTAAACAAACCACACATGAACATGATATGATATGCGGGATGCGGTATGTGATGCATATGCATGATTAGGAAAAGAATGATTGAACCTGGCCTCAACTTGGAAATCCAAGAGTTCCACTGGAAAGGTGAGGTGATTTCGGTTGAAATCGATATAAAGATCACCGGAATCGGATGCACGGTTTGGAAATGGCAAGCAAAACAAATATGGCACCGGTCTGCGATAAACATCAAGTAACCAACTAAATGCATCAAGATAAATATGCTACAACACCCAAACATGAAAACAAAATATATGGCAGGGATCCACTCATGATGCTTGACAAAAGATGAACACTGAGCTATGGCTAAATCATCCATTAACAGGCTCAAACAAGCATGGCAAAAGTGCAAATGATAACAGGTTTCAGACTTTGTGAAATTAACACAAGCCTGGAATTTATCATCAGGAAGCACACTTTAGAGCATGAAATGTACATGCTACAGGAACTTAACATGGCAAAGCAAGGCATGGCATGAAGCTCCTCAAAGCACTTAACAAAAGTCCCTTACTGACCTTGAGCCAAAAGTGATCAGAAAATACAATTGCAAGCATTTGAACATGGCAAAAACATAAACAGATTCAGACTTAGTGAAAAACTGGAGCATGCAAATCAGTTAACGAGTATGCATGTTTACGAGCTCGATGCGCTCACTACAGAGCATGGCATGACAAACTAAGCATACACCCATCAAGAATACATGGCATAGAAGCTAGACATGGCAAAAACAACAACATAGCATGCACGATTGAATAGCAACATCCTCGGCAAAATCACTAAACATGTCCACAATCTGCCAGGATCACGATATAGCAAAAGTAGAGCTCGATCGACTCAAGCTAGGGTGCTCCATAAATGCAAAAAAAGACATGGATGGGTAGAGCACCGCAATGTTAACAAAACATCCTTATAGATCATCCTCAAAAGAGGCACGGATCACTAGGAAACAACATGAACATAAGGCATAACGACTAAGACAGGACATGGACTTAGTGAAATTCTAAGTCCCTGAAATCAGCATTACCGATTACGCTACTTTGCAAGCTTGTGCTAGTCACCACAAAGATCACAAAAATACATGGCATACACCCTTGTAAAGATGGCATGGCATATAACAAAACACATGTAGAGCTCAGGATCAAAGCATGCACACATTAATCATGGCAAAAATGACAAAATGCCATTTGCTGAAACAGATCGGACAAATTCCTGACATAGCCCTCTTCCAACAGCATTTCAGGAATCAAGATGAGCTCAAATGAAAATGATGCAATGAGATGAAATGATGTACTCGTCGAGGCGAACATTTTGATATGCTACACGCACGAATCGGAGTTACGGATGCAGAGCTATGATGCGATGAAAAATGCTAAAAATACAGGAAACTTCGGGGACTTAGTGAAAATTATACCCTCCAGATCTGGATCTAGGTCAACGAAGGCACGCATCCCGTGGTCAACTCTGGCGAGGGAGGCTTTCTCCGGCGAGGGAGGCCTGCGGAGGAGGTCGGCGAGGAGCAGATCCGGCCCGGACCTCGCCAGATCCGGGCAGGCGGCGGCGGGGAGGCGCACTCCGGCCGGTGGCATGGGACAACGCTTCAAACGGCGGGCGACGGCGCACGGCCGTCAACGGGCGGCGCACGGCGTCGAGGCGGACGACGCCGGGGAACTGGGCGGCGCGGTGGCACGCGGGGCACCATGCGGTCCAGGCGGCGGCGGTGTTCGGCCCGGGTGCGGCCCGGGGCGGGGCCGGCCTCAGGCCCCGGCGGCGGGGAGGAGAGAGAGGAGGGTCGGCGCGGATGTGGTGGCGGCGCCTGGTTGGTGGAGATCGGCGGCGGGGTGACGTGTCGTGTCCTGATTGGACGGAGCGACGTGGCGGCGGGGCGGCGGACATGTCCGGCGCGGTGGGGGTTTTTGTCCAGCGGCGCGAGGGGAAGAAGCTAGGGTTTCATCTGCGCGGAAATTTCGGAGGGAGACACATATTTATAGGTAGAGGGAGCTAGGAGACTCCAAATGAGGTGTGGTTTGCGGCCACGTGATCGTTATTGAATGACCGAGATGATGGAGGAGGTTTAGGTTGCTTTTGGGCCACTTTGGACGGGTGTTGGTCTGCAACACACACGAGGCCTTCTCGGTCCCTCGGTTAACCGTTGGAGTATCAAACGAAGTCCAAATGGTATGAAACATGACAGGCAGTCTACCGGTACTAAACCAAGGCCGCATGACAAGTCTCGGTCCAATCCGAAAACGTTTAACACCCGCACACGCAAGGTTGTCAGAATCGTGATTTTGAATCGGACCGGAGCTCTGATGGTAGGATCGCAAATCGTAGAATCTTCACTATCGGGATTGTAAAAACGTAGATTCTATGAACTAAAATCGTAGAATCAGAGGGGTTAGTTTGGATCGTAAAATTGTAGAATCGTATACCAGAATCGCGATTCTGACAACCTTGCGCACACGAAAAGAGGCAGAAAGGGACACCGGGTGACATAGGAGCGCCAGATTGCAAAACAGACAACGGGGAAAATGCTCGGATGCATGAGACGAACATGTATGCGAATGAAATGCACAAGATGACATGATATGCAATGCATGACACGCAAGCAATGACAACGCAACAACAGAGAATAACTGGAGGACACCTGGTACATCGGTCTCGGGGCATTACAGGACATCACTCAAGACCTGAACTTAAAGTCAGGCAAGAGGCTAGATTCATTGGACAGCATCCAAGAATCCAAACTTCCGAGTTCGGAAACTCCTTGGCCCCTGGGTCTCAGATTGGGTGAGGTTTCGGATTTGATTCTACCCACCCACCCGTATATAAGCGATCTATCCCAAATTAGGCAAGAGCCCGAAGAAACAGTACATCATTACTGGGCCAGATTCCTCCTGGTTATGAACAGGATAAAGGACTACCACGAGGAAGACGCAATTTCATTCTTCCGCAATAATTGCACGGGCAAGGGAATCCTCAACGCCATAAGTTGCCGTGATATTACACGCTTCGCTGACTTGTCGTCCATAGTACGAAAGTACTGTGTGACGGAAAGCGCCTGGAAAACCAAAATAAAATTTTGGGACAATCCGGCCCTCAATACAAACCCAGTCCGAAATAAAAGGGTGCATCATCGCCAGACACCCAGGTTCAATACCAAAAAGCAAAAGCCCTCTACAGGGCACGGAATCGTACTGGAAGGATGGCTTAATGGACCCTGTAAAATTCACAGTGCAGAGGGCGCCACACCAACTCACAGCCTTAGAGCATGTTGGATACTCCGGCAGGTGGCAAAAATTGGGAAGATCATCTAATTCCAAAAGCCACAGAAAGCCACCCCAGAGACACTAGTACGGTATTAACAGTCTTCGAGACTTTCGCATCAAATAATATGTGAAAAAGAACACTCTGCAGCCTTGCCGAAGTCTACCAAGTAGCAACAATAAACCCATGGAGTGACACGGCTATTACTTTTAATGCCAGTGATGAACCTAAATTCTGAACAGCCCGAGCACCAGCCGCATTGGTCCTCAGTCCAATAGTGGACGACTTTCGTCTTACCAAGGTACTCATGGATGGCAGCAGCGGATTGAACCTCATTTATGAGGAAACCCTTCAAAAAATGGAAATAGACTAGAACCGCATTGAGCGAAGCAGCACAACCTTTAGAGGAATAATCCCTAGTCGGGAAGCGCGCTGTACAGGAAAAATCAGACTAGATGTGGTGTTCGGCACGCCAAAAAATTATAGGTCCGAAGAGGTCACGTTCCAAGTGGCCCCGTTCAGTAGCGGATATCACACTCTGCTAGGGCGGGAAGCGTTTACAATCTTCCAAGCAATACCCCATTACGGGTACATGAAGCTCAAGATGCCCGGGCCTAACGGAATCATCACTCTCGCTAGTGATCCGGACATAGCAGTCCGCGCTGAAAACAAGACAATCGCACTGGTCCTCGAAGCGCTATCCGAAGCCCTAGCGGCTGAGGAACTGACTGCGCTGCGCTCCACGGTGAATAGGGACGATGTGATACTCGACAAAAGATCCAAGTCCACCTCCTTTAAACCGGCGGACGAAATAGTCAAATTCCAGGTCCATCCAACGGACCCCAATAAAACAGCTTCCGTCGGGGCACAGTTAAACTCTGATGTAGACGCCGCACTGCGAGAGTTCCTACGAGAGAACTGGGACATTTTTGCCTGGCACCCTTCAGACATGCCAGGAATCCCACGCAGGCTGGCCGAACACAGCTTAAATATCCTAAAAGGATTCAAGCCAGTCAAACAGGCACTTCGGCGTTTTTCCAAACCTAAGAGATAGGCCATGGGAGAGGAACTAGCCAAGCTATTGGAGGCCGGATTCATCAAAGATATAAAACACCCCGACTGGCTAGCAAACCTGGTGATGGTGCCAAAGAAGGACAGATCCTGGCGCCTGTGCGTTGATTTTAAAGACCTTAACAAGGCTTGCCCAAAGGATCCCTTCCCTCTCCCCCGCATCGATCAAATTATCGATGCTACCGTAGGACATGATTCGTTGTGTTTCCTCGACGCATACTCGAGCTACCATCAAATAAAGATGGCAGACTCAGACCAAGCCGCAATGGCATTCATCACACCATACGGCCCATTCTGCTTCAACACAATGCCCTTCGGGCTCAAAAACGCCGGGTCGCCGGCGCAACATATCAGGGCATGATTCAGACATGTCTGGCAAACAATATCGGCAAAACAATGGAGGCATACGTAGATGATGTGGTCATTAAAACAAGACATGTCGAATCTCTAGTAGACGACTTGAGGCTAACATTCGATAACCTCCGAACATACGACATCAAGCTCAACCCGGAAAAATGCGTTTTCGGTGTTCCAGCGGGAAAGCTCTTGGGCTTCATTGTATCCGGTAGAGGAATTGAAGAAAATCCAGCCAAGATCCGAGCTCTGTCATAATTGGATATCCCGAAGGACCTCAAACAAATACAAAAATTAACCGGATGCATGGCGGCTCTAAGCCGCTTTATCTCCCACTTGGGACAAAAGGCCCTACCCCTTTACCGCCTCCTTCGGTGCACCGAACACTTCAAGTGGACGGATGCAGCCACGGCCAGACTCGACGAAATAAAAGCCATCTTGGCAACAAACCCAGTCCTGGCCGTGCCAAGCATTGGCGAACCAATGCTATTATACATTGCAGCAACCCATCAGGTTGTAAGCGCAGTGCTTGTCGTCGAATGAGAAACGGACGGACACAAATTCCCCCTTCAAAAGCTGGTCTACTATGTGTCCACTGTCCTTACTCCGTGCAAGTCACGGTACCCGCATTATCAAAAGATTGCGTACGTAGTATTTATGGCATCTCAGAAGCTGTGACACTACTTTGAAGAGTGTTCAATAACAATAGCCTCGGAAGTGCCACTTAACGATATTAGAAACAACCGCGATGCGACGGTCCGGATTGCAAAATGGGTCATTGAGCTCCTCCCGTTCGACATAACTTACAAGCCATGGCGAGCTATCAAGTCGCAAGTTTTGGACGACTTCGTCGCAGAATGGATGGAGGCCGAACTCCCTAAAGAGTACGGCACATATTCAAACTGGGTCATGCACCTCGACGGCTCCAAAATGTTGGCCGGTCTAGGGGCTGGCGTCGTTTTGACGTCCCCCACAGGAGACACAGTTCAATACGTACTCCAGATAATGTACACAGACTCCAACAATGCAGCCGAATATGAGGCCCTTTTACATGGTCTCCGGATGGCAGTATCCATGGGCATTCAACGCCTAGAGGTGCGCGGGGACTTGAACCTCGCAATATCCCAAAAAATGGAGACTTTGATGCCAAGGATCCAAAAATGGCAGCTTATCGCAACGCCATCCTAAAAATGTCAGCTCGGTTCGAAGGGCTCGGATTTCACCATATATCCCGGGAAAATAATCAGGCGGCAGATGTCCTGGCACGCATCGGTGCAAAATGCGATGTAGTCCCCCCAACATCTTCTTGGAAAGGCTGCTCAAGCCATCCGTAGTATGGGAAGGGGAACCCGGCAATAACATCCCGGACCCAACCGCACTGCCAGACACCGAACACTCTGACATAATCGGAGGCTCTGCCAATGAAATAACACCTTCAGCCCACGTAATAATGGCCGTCATCGTCTCGTGGATAGAAACATTCCCCGCCTACCTTACTAGGCAGGAACTCCCCGAGGACCAAAATGAGGCACGCTGCATAGTGCGGCGATCTAAAGCCTATAAAGTCCATGAGGGAGAGCTTTATAAGAAAAGCACAACCAGAGTCCTTCAAAGGTGCATCTCCGAAGAGGAAGGGCGGCACCTCCTGGCTGAAATTCATGCCAGACTCGGCGGTCATCATGCTGCAGCTCGGTCCCTTGTAAGCAAGGCCTTCTATACATGCTTTTATTGGCCGACGGCCCGGGCAGACGCCCAGGACTTAGTCCAACGATGCATCGGTTGCCAGCTTTTTGCACACCAAAGCCATATGCCACCCACCGCCCTCCAAACTATCCCCATCACTTGGCCCTTCGCGGTCTAGGGGCTTGACATGGTCGGACCCCTTAAAGGCGGAACCCACAAGAAAAAATACTTACTTGTCATGGTGGATAAGTTCACCAAATGGATAGAAGCCAAGCCTGTTAAGACGACCGAATCAGGACCGGTGATAGACTTTATATTCGGGGTTGTACACCGTTACGGCGTCCCCCACAGCATCATCACTAATAACGGCACGAACTTTACGGCCGACGAGGTAAAACTCTGGTGCAAAAACATGGGCATCAAGCTCGATTATGCTTATGTCTATCACCCACAAACTAACGGCCAGGTCGAACGTGCAAATGGTCTTATCATGAGCGGCATCAAACCCAGATTAGTGCGGTCCCTTAAGGAATCTAATACGCACTGGGTAGAGGAGCTCGACTCCGTACTCTAGGGGCTGCGGACCACGCCGAATCGCACCACCGGATACACACCATTCTTCATGGTGTACGGCGCAGAGGCAGTTTTGCCCTGCAACATAATTCATGACTCACCTCGAGTGCGCATGTACGAAGAAAGAGAAGCCGAGCTCAATTGGCAGGATAGTTTAGACGCCTTGGAGGAAGAGCGTGACGTGGCAAAAGCCCGTTCCGCATTCTATCAACAGCAGGCTCGAAGATACCAAAGCAGAGAAGTACGGGCCAAAAATTACAACGTTGGCGAATTAGTTCTACGCCTGTCGGACAAGAAAAAGGACAAACTCAAGCCCAAGTGGGAAGGTCCCTTCATAATTGACCAAGTCCTGACTGGTGGAGCGTACCGCCTGCGAGATGCATCGGATAACCGACTCGAGCTGAACCCATGGAACGCAGCCCGTCTCCGAAGATTCTATGCCTAGCGCCGGACTCTGTGTTCGTCTCCTTCCTCTGTCCATTTTTTATATACTTTCTGTCTTACATTTCTCTCCTTCTCCCCTCTCTCTCTCTTATAGCCTTTAAAGGCTCATAAAGTGATGCGCTATCCGCGCTCATTAAACCTGGGGGCTTCTTTAAACAGAAGCTTATTTATACGGGCTTCATGCCCAACACATGTGTCACACTTCCGCATGTACCTTTTATTCACCATTATATGCATCGATATGACTTAAGTTTTGGCCAAGCTGGGTTGCCTGGCTCCTGTGCTTACCCCTACACTCCCGATTGTTCGGCTAGGTGGTAAAGGGAGCACCTCTGCGATTGTTACTGCCGGGTCAGCCAGATGTGTACCTCAAACAGGGTGAAGCCGAGAGCTAGCGTTCTTAAAGGAATATTCGGTCGGTGAACTAAAGATGATCTTTTTTTCACTTATTTATCTATACGCCCCAGATGTTTTTCCTGCGTCTCTTTTTGCAGAATGGACATGCACTTTAGGGCATGCCTCCCAGGGAAAGGAACCCCTAACGGAACTATTCTCCCTCGAAGATGTTTCTTACTAACCATGTAATATAACATAACTAGTTGGGCACTTGTCTGTTCAAGCACTAATGACCCCTACGCCTGGTCTCCATGCATACCCCGGTTCTTATATAACCGCGAGGGTATTCGGACACACTCCGGACCGTCAGGTCCCAAGGTTGAAGCGAAAAGGTCGGCCATGACAAACGATCTACAATCCGGCTAGAAGGCATTACACATGTCAATTAAAATTACATAGTCAATCTGACTGATTGTACTCCTTTTCAATACCATCTAACAGGCTTTCTAGCTTACAGTCCTGTTGGGAATACTTTGCGGCCAATTCTACTTGGTCGTATACTAAGCTCACAGGGATCTCCTTCCCATCGGGCCCCACGGGTCCGACCTCGGCCATGTGGTTTGGTATACCCTTCGTGTACCGGATCTTCACCATGGCTCAGGCCTCCCTGGCGCCCTGACGGCAGGCCGACATCTTCCACAATCGGAAGCGCTGTCGCGCTCCCTTCAGCTTCTCTACAAGCTCTTCAAGGCCTTCGGGCATGGAGACGGATGGCCACAAGGCCTGGGCGACGCCTTGCATCACCTGCCGAACTCGCTCGTGCGGTTGTGAGAGCTCGGGAAGAAGGTCACCCGTAGAACCGGTCATTTCCTCTGCAGGACGACCTATTAGCATACCTACAGACATTACTCTGTTAGTCGACTTCCTCGCCGAACTCTTTTTTCAAAGTTCGTTTAAGAACTTACTAAATATGCCGCGTCGAAGCCACTAATTCTCCTTAACGGAGTCCAACAGCTGGGCACGAACATCCTTCAGTTCAACGCCCAGCTTGGTGTTGGCACCTTGGAGATCGTTCTTCTCCCGCCTCACCTTTGTCAGCACACTCTCACCAGCCTTCAGCTGGCTTAGGAGTTGTTGCTTTTCCGGATTTAATCCGGCGCCATCTGCAATTTCATTTGTCAGATTTGCACCCATGCCGCACTTCGCAAAATACTTAACTTTCGAAGCGTATATTACCAGAGGGGGTCTCCTTGGGCTCCCCTGTTGCGGCTAGTGCGGCCTCAAGTTGGGCTTTGCACTCTTCCAGCTCCTGGGACAGTAGGGTATTCTTTTCTATAAGAACCTGCATAACAAATGAACCTTAAATCAGTTATTCTAACTGTTTCAAGTCTCGGGGGCTACTGGTATATATATAATTACCAAAATTTTCTTACCCGTATGTCTTTTACATATTGCTCCATGGCTCTGGTTAGACCATTTTGAGCAGCACGGAGGTACGCATCTCCCGAATTGAAGGCATCCAATGCCTCTTGGGAGAAACAAGCGTCGCGAAGAACTGTCCGGCGACGCCTGTGGTTCATGGCACTCTCCACCTCGGAATTGGTGGCAGACATCCCGTCCACATCCTCTGTCGGAGGAGCGTTCGGTGCGCGGCTTGTGTTCGCCTCTGCTTCCGGACAGGCTTTGGAGCCTGGCTGGTGGAGGCGCGATTGGCAACCTCTACGGATATAGTCCGGCGAGGTATCTTCGTCCTGAAGAGAGCATGAGCATTAATATGCCTTGAAGGAATAACACCTGGGAATAAGATGGTGCGCTATACCTTTGCGCCGGCGTCCCAGTCCGGACCGCACTTCTTTTCAGCCCGCGGGGCCTTGCCGCCCCTCGTTGGCTAGTCGCCGTAGGCTCGGCCTCCCGTCTCAAGGACCTCCACTGCAAAACACGGTTGTCATACGGCAATCGAAAACACGCGAGGATAGATCCCTTTTCAAAGTGTTGGGACTTCGGTCTCAGTTACCTGTGAGGCTGGGAGTAGCCCTGGGTAATCGGCCGTAATGGCCACCAAGGCGTTGTCCTTTCTCAATTGATGAAACACCCCATCAATCAGCTCCATAGATAAGTCTGGATCCTCTTGAGAGGCCGGGTCAAGGGACCGTCCCGGATCCTCGGGTTGTGGAGGAGGGCTATTTATTTCTTTAACAGCCTGGCACAGTTCCTGCGTTGAAGTCGTTAGACTGAATATTTAACGATGGGAATATAAAACGGATGGGAAAGTAAAAGTGTCCACTCACCCAACTTGGGAGATTGTACATAGAAAATCCACCCTGTGGGTTGACGCGGATAAATTCCTCCTCTTCTCCCTTGTACAAAGCGGACAAGATCTTTATTAGAGCGGCAGCCGAATCCGGCCCCTTACGGCCGTGGCGGGTGGCGTCGTCCTCCCCGTTGAAGTCCCACATGGGGTGGCCTCTATACTGGAGCAGCTGCACCACTCGCATGATGCATGCGGCCATGACCCCGATCATTGTCAGTCCGAAATGAGCTAACAATCTTATCCGGCCCATCAGGTAAAGAACGTCCTTGTCGCTTTCCCTCTGAGGGCTCCGTGGACGCCAGCTTAGGCGCTTCTTTAGGGGAGCAATGTCGAACTCAGGGAGGCCGATCCGGATAGGATCTGGCAGCGAGACGTCCTCTATACAAAACCATTCCGAAGGCCAGTCCTTGGACGCCTTCTTTGGGGTTCTGGATAGATATCCGGTCTCGGCGATGCGCCACACTTCGGCTCCGCCCACTTGATATATTGACCCCTTCTGAGATTGGGGCAAAAGGCAGAATAGCCTTTTCCACAGCGCGAAATGAGCCTCGCAGCCCAAAAACAGCTCGCAAAGGGCTACGAAGCCCGCGATATGCAATATGGAGGCAGGCGTGAGGTTGTGCAGCTGGAGGCCATAGAACTCCAGGAGCCCCCGGAGAAACGGATGAATTGGAAATCCGAGCCCTCTTATTAAGTAAGGGACAAGGCATACCCGCTCTCCTTTGGAGGGATTGCGGGCGTTCTCCGCTTGCTCTCCGCCATTATAGGTGGCAAGTCCAGCTCGAACCGGGACCGTATAGGCCGGGGGAGAAATCCCGTGGTCTGGAGCGTCACTAGCTCGCTGTGCGGGATGGAGCATCTCTCCCAATCTCCAGGCGGAGGGCTGGAAGGGCGAGAGGAGGAGCTGCGGCGGCCGGCCATGATAGAATGGACCTTTGTCAGATACGCTCTGATGAATACTCGCGGAGGGGAGAAGGTGTGGTTTGGATCTAAATCCTCGTCCCCTTAAATAGGCGGCTCATTAACGCGGCTAGGGATGTAAATATAAAAACACCCTAACTTTTCGTATTCGTTTGACACATGGAAGACGGCTATTATTGGGCGTAGAAGCCAAGGAGCACTACATTTACAAGAAACCAAACATTATTGAACAGGTACACGGAATTTGGAGGCGAACCCGCCTTGCAATGCCGAAGAAAATTTGCGCGCCGGACTCATCGTCATTGAAGCCAGGTTCAGGGGCTACTGAGGGAGTCCTGGATTAGGGGGTGTCCGGATAGCCGGACTATACCTTCGGCCGGACTCCTGGACTATGAAGATACAAGATTGAAGACTTCGTCCCGTGTCCGGAAGGGACTTACCTTGGCTTGGAAGGAAATCTTGGCGATACGGATATGTAGATCTCCTACCATTGTAACCGACTCTGTGTAACCCTAGCCCTCTCTGGCGTCTATATAAACCGGAGGGTTTTAGTCCGTAGGACGAAGAACAATCATACCATAGGCTAGCTTCTAGGGTTTAGCCTCTCTGATCTCGTGGTAGATCTACTCTTGTACTACCCATATCATCAATATTAATCAAGCAGGACATAGGGTTTTACCTCCATCGATAGGGCCCGAACCTGGGTAAAAACATCATGCCCCTTGTCTCCTGTTACCATCCGCCTAGACGCATAGTTCGGGACCCCCTACCCGAGATCCGCCGGTTTTGACACCGACAATGTGGTATTCGACACTCCGGAGAATTACAGGTTCGAAGAAATTAAATTCCAAGTGGCCCCGTTCAGTAGTGGATACCACACCCTTCTAGGGCGGGAGGCATTCATGATCTTCCAAGCCATACCCCATTACGGGTACACGAAGCTCAAAATTCCCGGACCCAATGGAATCATCACTCTAGCTAGTGATCCGGACATAGCACTCCGCACCGAGAACAAAATAGCCGCACTGGCCCTCGAGGCATTATCCGAAGCCCTTGTGGCGAAGGAATTAACCGCGCTGCACTCCACAGTGGACAGGGACGACGTGATACTAGACAAAAGATCCAAGTCCACTTCTTTTAAACCAGTGGATGAAATAGTCAAATTCCAAGTCCATCCAATGGACCCCAAAAAAATAGCATCCATCGGGGCACAGTTAAACCCCATTGTAGACGCCGCACTACGGGAGTTCATGCGCGAGAATTGGGACATATTCGCCTGGCATCCTTCAAACATGCCAGGAATCCCACGCAGGCTGGCCGAGCATAGCCTTAACATTCTAAAGGGATTCAAGCCGGTCAAGAAGACTCTTTGGCATTTCTCTGAATCTAAGTGACAAGCCATGGGAGAGGAGCTAGCCAAGTTACTGGAGGCTGGACTCATTAGAGAAATAAAGTATCCGGACTGGCTAGCAAACCTGGTGATGATACAAAAGAAGGACAAATCCTGGCGCCTATGTGTCGACTTCAAGGACCTTAATAAGGCTTGCCCAAAGGTTCCCTTCCCCCTCCCTCGCATTGATCAAATTATCAACGCTACCGCAGGACACGACTCATTGTGCTTCCTCGACGCATACTCCGGTTACCACCAAATTAAGATGGCGGAGTCCGATCATGTCGCAACGACATTTATCACTCCATACGGCCCCTTCTGTTTTAACACAATGCCCTTTGGGCTCAAAAAAGCCGGCACAACGTATCAGCGCATGATTCAGACATGTCTGGAAAAGCATATCGGCAAAACACTGGAGGCATACGTCGACGATGTGGTTGTTAAAACCAGACACGTCGACTCTTTAATAGATGACTTGAGGCTCACGTTCGACAATCTCCGAACATACGACATTAAGCTCAATCCGGCAAAATGCATTTTTGGCGTACCCGCCGGAAAGTTCCTGGGCTTTATCGTCTCCAGCAGAGCAATTGAAGCAAATCCGGCTAAGATCCGGGCTCTGTCGCAGTTGGCTATCCCAACTGACCTCAAGCAAAACCAGAAGTTAATTGGATGTGTGGCGGCCTTAAGCCACTTTATCTCCCGATTAGGAGAAAAGGCACTCCCCCTCTATCACCTTCTTCGGCGCACCGAACACTTCAAGTGGATGGATGCAGCCACGATCAGATTGGAAGAAATAAAAGCCATCTTGGCCACCAACCCAATCTTGGCCGTGCCAAATGTCGGTGAACCAATGTTGTTATATATAGCGGCAACTCACCAAGTTGTAAGCGCAGTGCTCGTCGTCGAATGAGAAACGGACGGACATAAATTCCCACTTCAAAAGCTGGTATATTATGTATCCACTGTCCTCACTCCATGCAAATCACGGTACCCACATTATCAAAAGATAGCATACGCGGTATTCATGGCATCCCGGAAATTACGACACTACTTTCAAGAGTGTTCAATTACGGTGGCCTCAGAAGTACCACTCAATGACATAATAAACAATCGCGATGCCACGGGCCGAATTGCCAAATGGGCTATCAAGATCCTCTCGTTCGACATAACATATAGACCACGACGAGCCCTTAAGTCGCAAGTATCGACCGATTTCGTCGCCTAATGGACAGAAGCCTAACACCCTAAAGAGTACGGCGCATAATTCCAATTGGATCATACACTTTGACGGCTCTAAAATGCTGGCTGGTCTGGGGGCTGGTGTCATCCTGACGTCCCCCACCGGAGATATAGTGCAATACGTACTCCAAATACTATACACAGACTCGAATAACGCATCCGAATATGTGGCCCTATTACACGGTCTCCGGGTCGCAGTTTCCATGGGCATTCAACGCCTAGAGGTGCGTGGGGACTCGAACCTCACAATATCTCAAAAAAATGGAGACTTCGATGCCAAGGATCCAAAAATGGCGGCATATCGCAATGCCGTCCTCAAAATGTCAGCTCGATTCGAGGGGCTTGAATTCCACCATGTGGCTCGGGAAAACAACCAGGCGGCGGATATCCTTGCCCGTGTTGGGGCTAAGCGCGACCCTGTCCCACCTAACATCTTCCTGGAAAACCTGTTTAAGCCATCCGTGGTATGGGAAGGGGACATCGGTAACATTAGTCCGGACCTGGCCACAACACCAGATATCGAACACTCTGACACAATCGGAGGCTCTGCCATCAAAATAACACCTTTAGCCGACATGATAATGGCTGTCATCGCCCCGTGGACAGAACCATTCCTGGCCTACCTAACCAGGCAGGAACTAGCCGAGGACCAAACGAGGCACGCTGCATAGTGCGGCGATCTAAAGCCTACAAGGTCCATGAGGGACAGCTTTATAAGAAAAGCACTACCAGAGTCCTTCAAAGGTGCATCTTCGAAGAGGAAGGGCGGAAGCTTTTGGCAGAAACCCATGCTAGACACGGCGGCCATCACACCGCAGCCCGGGCGCTTGTAAGCAAGGCCTTCCGTACAGGTTTCTATAGGCCGACGACCCGAGCAGATGCACAACATCAGGTCCAACATTGCGTCGGTTGCCATCTTTTTGCAAACCAAAGCCATATGTCGCCTACCTCTCTCCAAACAATCCCCATTACTTGGCCCTTTGCGTTCTGGGGGCTTGATATGGTCGGACCCCTTAAAGGGGGAACCCATAAGAAAAAATACTTAATGGTCATGGTGGATAAATTCACCAAATCGATAGAAGCCAAACCTATCAAAACGGCTGAATCCGGATCGGTGATAGACTTCACATATGGGGTTGTACACCGTTATGGCATCCCCCACAGCATCATCACTAACAACGGCATGAACTTTATAACAACGGCACGAACTTTATAGCCGACGAGGTGAAACTTTGGTGCAGCAACATGGGCATCAAGCTCGATTATGTTTCTGTCTATCACCCGCAAACTAACGGTCAAGTCGAGCGAGCAAATGGTCTTATCATGCGCGGCATCAAACCCAGATTAGTGCGGTCCTTAAAGGAATCAAACACGCACTGGGTAGAGGAGCTCGACTCCGTACTATGTGGGCTGCGGACCACGCCGAATCGCACTACCGGATACACATTGTTTTTTATGGTGTATGGCATAGAGGCGGTTCTGCCATGCGACATAATTCATCACTCACCTCGAGTGTGCATGTATGAAGAGAAAGAGGCCGAGCTCGATCGGCATGTCAGGACCCCGATTCCAAGTCACATCGATCTAGCCGGTAACACCTCATATCACTTTGCGGCCTCACGCACGGTATTCCCACGGGTGTCGCCTTACTATGGCCCGGGACCGTTTGCCCCTTTTGGCTCACGTATATGATAGTGTCTCTAGCATCCACATGACAGAGAACCTGGGCTGACATGGCTAGTCGTGAACCCAAAGCGGCACAGGCCTATGGAGACAGGCATACATGAATCACATCGAGCATGTCGGTCATCAGCGAGTGATTCCGGGCTGTAGCACTGGGCTAACAGGACTCCGGGGAACCCGGGCTGTAGCAGGCTATGCAGGACTTCAGATGTCACCGTGTGACATTTCCCCGAAGGAACAGACATAGGAACAAAGTGAAACACATGCCGGTCAGTCAAGTGTCCTGAGCAGTAGTGCTTGGCCAGCAGGACTCCGGTGAGCCGGGCTGTAGCAGACTACTATGGCTCATGGAAGCACAATACTACATTTCAATCATACCAAGCATTTCAATCATACATGCAATATGCTCGATATGAGTAAATACAACATGGCATCACAACATAACTCTATGACTCAAGTATTTATTCATTAGGCTCCGAGGAGCCAGAAATACAAACATGGGTCTCATGACCCAACATTCAGAGCATACAAGTCAAACACATGCGGAAGCTTAACATGTCTGAGTACAGACATCTACAAATGGAAAAAGACTAAGAAGCCTGACTATCTACCAGATCCTGCCGAGGGCACAAGATCGTAGTTGAGGTATCAAGCTAAACGTCGAAGTCCACGCGGAACTACTAGCGAGACTGAAGCCTCTCTGCAAAAACATAAATTAAGTAAACGTGAGTACAATTGTACTCAGCAAGACTTACATCAGAACTAACTACATATGCATCGGTATCAACAAAGGGGGTGGTGGAGTTTAACTGCAGCAAGCCAGCTTTGACTCGGTGGCTAACCTGAACTACGACTGTAAGCAACTCTTTGGGGTGGCGCACACGAGTCCACATATTCACCATTCAATACACCACTATGGATCCGCTCCCGTCTCCATACGAGAAGGCCATCCATAGCACTCACGCTTATCTTGCGAGTTTTAGGGTATCCACTTTCACTTGTCTATGAACTATGCAAGGGGTCCGAGTTTCCATATCCGAGGAATCCGGCTATTCGAATAGATAATGATAACCCTGCAGGGGTGTACTTCTTCACACACGCTCCCACCACTTACCACCATATACACGTCATGTATCTCGGCAACCTTCAAGCGGAAGCCTGGCGAGGGTGTCGGCCACGGCCTACCTAAACACTTAAGTCTCTAGTCCAGGTTTATCACCTATCCAGGTTCCATCCGCAGGGAGTCCGGTCGAGGTTTCCACATACGGCCCCGAACGATGTGAACAGGGTTCCCGAGACACCAAACGGGCGCCCGGTACACCGTGCCATGGTGTACCTACCGCAACATAGCCCACCCCTAGGGTCAGCGCTACGCACGGCCGCCAACACATAACCTACAAACACCAGAAACTAGTTGCAACTCCTGGACAGAGTACTAGGGTGATTAAGAAGCCGAGAGGGTCAATTAAGGATCCCAATGAGTGGTAGTAGCTATTCATGGATCACAGACACAGAACTCAGTTCTTGAGGACGGTTTCAATGAGACAACCCACCATGTACTCCTACATGGCCTCTCACTGCTACCTTTACCAAATCGTGTTCACACACTTAGCTCTCACCGGTAGGACATGTTCATCACCATTCCAATTCATTCCCGATGAATCAGACCTAACGCAACTCTAAGCAATAGCAGGCATGACAAGCAAACATGAATGAGTAGGCACATCAGGGCTCAAAAAACTCCCACTCATGCTAGTGGGTTTCATCTATTTACTGTGGCAATGACAGGTCATGCAAAGGAAAGGGGTTCAACTACCGCAGCATGTAACAGTTGAATCGTTGTTGTCCTAATGCAGTAAAAGAGAGCAGGAGCGAGAGAGTGGGTTTGTATCGGAATGAACAAGGGGTTTTTTGCTTTCCTGGCACTTCTGAAGATATCATTGGGTCTTCATCAGTGTCAACGATCACAGCGTCGGTACAACGTCTATCGAGAGGGGACAACCACCGGCAATAGGGAAGGAACACAATCAATGCAATGCACAACATGATGCATGATAATGACATGGCAATATGTTGTTGATTGAGCTAATGCAACTAGCAACACAATTAAATGAAGTTGGTTTGAATACAAGATTCAAATTCAAACTCCATATATGATTAGTTAAATGCCATTTATTTGTTTTGTCCAAAACAGAGGACAAACATTGTTCAAACATGCATGAAAATGCCATAAACAGATTCCTTGAATTTTTTTGATAATTTTTCATATATAATTTATTTCATTCTGAGTTATAGATAATTTTCTATGATTTTTAGAAGTTTTGGCTATTTTCTGGAATTTCCTGTAAAAGAATAAATCCAATAAATGCTTTATTGTGTCAGCAGTGCATCAGCGTGACGTCAGCTGGTCAACGGGAGCTGGTCCGAGTCAAACCTGACCAGTGGGGTCCACTGGTCAGTGACTCAATTAACTAACAGGGTTAAATAGGATTAACTAACCAAATTAACAGGCATTGGGCCCACTGTCAGTGTCAGAAGTGGGGTAATTAGTCCTAAACTAAACGAGTCAGGGGTGGGGCCCACATGTATTGACCCCAGGGAGGTCAAACCCCAGGTCGAGCGGGTCAAACTCGTCGGCGTTGAGTCGCCGGCGAGGTCAGTGGCGATGAGGGGCTTCGGAGAACCCCTCTGGTGCACCGTTCGGCACACGGTTGGGCTCTCCGGGATGCTGGCGAAGTGGCGCATCGAACGGCGATGGGCTCTAGGCCTGGGGTGGCCGGGAAGACCGACGGCGAGCAGTGCAGCGGCGGCCGGAGCTCGGGCTCGCTCGGGTTAGGTGCTATGGCGCGCAAACGTGCGAACTAAAGCTCGGGGGCTGCTCTACGTGAGGCTGCTAACGCGTTGCACACCGGCGCATGACCAAATGGTCACTGGAGTGTCACCGGCATCGAGCTCGTGCGGTGGAGCGGCTCGGCTCCGGTAGAGGAGGCGGCTAGAGGGTGCGTACGAGCGCGGGGAGCAGGGGAGAAGATGGCGGAGCTCATAGCGGGTCAAAGACGGTCTCAGCGAGCTCGGGGAGGCGGAGACGGCGGCAATTCGACGGCGGCGATCCTTGGTGGCCGAGGAGCGGGAAAGCGATGGGGGTGGCGCTTCGGGGCCCTTCCGGTAGCTTGGCTCGGTGAGGAGGTAGGGAATGAGGTGGATGATCTCGGGGATAGCTCAGAGAGGCTCGGGGAACACGGTGGACGCGGTGACGGCAAGCGGCGGCGAC
>NC_041384.1:234217142-234249117 GCF_002162155.2 Triticum dicoccoides | reverse complement strand
GAGAGAGTAGAGGAGGGGGAGGGGGTCCAGAGCGAGAGGGAAGAAGGGGGGAGTGAGAGAGGTCCGGGGGGGGGGTCGTGGCATCTCCCAGAGGCGTCCAGGCGTCGAGGGGGTGCGGCAAGCAGGAGGTGGCCGGAGCGCGTGGCCGCGCGCACGGGGCACATGCCCGGCGTCCTTCTGTCGCGAGGAAGACGATAGGGGGGAAGGCTAGTGGGCTGGGTTGGCCAGCTGGGCCAGCCAGGTGGGCTTTGGTGGGTGCCAGGTAAGAGGCCCAGGTGCTATTCTCTCTCTCTGCTGATTCTGCTTTTCTATTTTTTATTCTGTTTTGGTTTAGTAAAATACTAAACCATTTAATGAAATCCTGGAAATAATTAGGGGTGATGTCTGAGTTATTCTAATGACCCATAAAAACTCCCAACATTTTTGGAGCACTTAAAATATATATATATATATATATATATAGCATTTAAATAGCTCCAAATCAAATATGTTTGAATTAATTCAAAGCCCAAAGATGTCCTGCAAAAATGTAAACCATTTTTGGGTAGATGCTTCCACCTCAATCCAAAAATGTTGAACATTTTTAGAGGGCATTTTGAGTGCAATGGAAAAGATTTTATTTTGACCCTAGTTGGATTCATTTGGTGCTAGGGTTTAAGCATCCCCATTTCAAGATTAATTGAAAATGAAAATGATGCATGGATGCAATGCCACTAATTACAAAAGATTTCTAGGGCTGTGACAACTCACCCCCTCTAAACAAGAATCTCGTCCCGAGATTCAAGACGTGAGGCAAGAAGACAGAGGGGGCACAAGACCAACACAATCTTCACGATCCAGGTTGCACCTCTTAGGGTTGTTGATTCGTTGCATATGTTGACTCTGACATCCTTGCTTTTGAGATCTTCATCCACGCGATGATGAGAATAAAAGAAACTCTCGAAGAATCGATCTTCTTGAAGATCGAGCAACCGACGATCAACTCACAGAACGAGACATAGCGACATCTGTCGAGATGAGACATGATACACACATCAAGAATGATGGAAATGAGCATATGACAAGGTTTAAGTAAGTAGCGGAATTCCCACACCTAGGAGGGTGGTGAACGGTGTCAACGTAGCGAGGGGTTGGGTTGCCATGATACCATAGCGAGACATCTTAAGGAAGGTGACTCGCAGAAATATTCCCTTAAGTGGCAAAAAGAATTACTTTTGATTCAGAGATCATTGAAACTCTTTATACCAGTCTAAGGCAAATCACAACAATCGCTTAGAGGAGTACGAAGGGATGGCATACCCGGACTAGAATGGATGATGTGAACTACCTTGTTGAAGGCAACACAATGGATGATTTTTGCTTATCATCGGAAATGGATGGAACCCATGGTAGTACCACTGTTGAAGATGATCCTGACCAGGAATTACCGGGAAGGTAGTCCAAGATAGAATGGCACAATGGCGGTGCAAGCTGGGAACAAAATGCAAATGTGGGAATGATTCTAGTAACTGGGGATAAACTCAACAGTAGAGAGTGATTCCACGGTTTGAATGGTTCTAGCATAATCGAGGGAACCGAGAGCACAACGACCCCTGAGGAACAACTTCTAGAATAAGTTGCACTAAATCCTCATGGAGAAGATGGGCAAATAGCTCAATCAAGATTCTACAACGATAGATCTTCCGGCTAGGTGTGTCGGCCAGAACAACAACCTTGTCGGGCCTACATCATAAATCTTGGAATAGCTCCAACCATCATATCTGCCTGAGATTCAGATCTGGTTGGTAATGGGATATTTCAGACAACATGTCCGGAAAGAAAGTTTGCAACACAAACCGACGCGACGATGTTGCAAGATTCTCGGGAATTGAACTACGATAGTAAACTCCAAAACATGAGCTGGTTCTGCTACATATACGTGAACACGTTGTCCAAGACAAGCATGACCATGTAGAAGTCTTACAACAAAATACTACCGAGTTCAGGTGGGGAACCATCATTGAGGATATCGAGGTCCTTGTGCATGAACTAGTATTCGCACAACAACCCCTTTTCCTTGAACAAATCAATTAGTGGCTTGGTGTGCTAGGGAATACATATGGAGTGGAGGTAATTAATCTACCAAACCATAGAATACTTCGCACGTATGCATGACTGATTTGGGATGATTCTAGGGGAAACATAAAAAACCTTCCTCAAATTCATGGCGGCAACTTACACCTAGTGCACGTGAACTTGGAAAAGGTCACTTCTTTCATCCAAGCATAAGCTTCATGAACGGAACACGAAGGCATTGCTTACAAGGTTTTCAACACTAGGTTGATGTTCAGTCATGAATCATGGGGGAGACAAAATGTTGCTGATGGGCTCAACAACAACTCATCAGAATTTCCATATCACTAGACTTCCACCATCATGTGAACACAGTGCTAACATTGGTCAGACCAAAGATGTAATGGTGTATGCTCGAGGGATCAAACACGAGTAAGACAACATTACGAACATCGTTGGTTCTGATTTGACTTGACGATAGCCCATACTCAAGTCAAAGTTTTGACAAGACAATAGATCCAACAACTGATCACGAGGACCAATTGGTGAAGATATCATCTTTCTTCAACACACGCACAAACACAAAGATATCCCTTAACATGAACTAAGTCAGACAAGCTTTTATCTTCCAACTCTCCAAGTTGTTGTTAAGCTTAACCAACTAGCTCAGGGGTATCCAACACAGATTCTTGGAGAATGGGTGGTTGGAGGAAAACCAACATGATCGCGAACTCAACATAGCGGTCAGGTGACAACCAGGTAATACTTCCGAGAAGATAATCGGAACATCACGAACCACTGATATGATACTAAGCTCGAGATCAATCTTGCTTTTCAGGGCAAGACGATATGATCGATAGAGAAAGGGTTTGGCAAAATCCTAACTCGTTGATAGAAGAGTGCACCAGGAAATAAGGACTAGGTAGCACAATCTATCTTAGAATGATGATTCAATAACCAACACGCTAAGAATGAGAATATTGTCCATTAACTACCAAGCAATGGAGTTACTAGGAGTATTGATTTCACACATCACGACTCACTTGCCGGCATTCTGGTTACAATAACACGGGAACCGAGGAATGAACAATGATGGCAAGAAGTATCACTACATCAAGAATTCATAAGAGAAGGTGCAATTCTCACGATGCTCCTGACATAAAGTGGGTAATACTTTAGGGTAGAACAGAAGCAAAAGCTCGGTTGCATTTTGATCTCCAGAATACAACTACTTTGACCCAATCCTGGATATGGATGAGGTACTGGAGTTTGTTTCTCCTAGTCATTCTGAAATAGAACGGCTTGGCGAACCACAAGAATACTAGGCATCGATGAACACGAATGCATACATACTCCTCACTATCAATTGATAGACGAAGATCGGAATGTAACGGAAGGGGGACAACTCAAAGGTACATATAACTTTCTGAGTTGTGGATGCATAGATTAGTATGTCGAACGAGTTCAACATATTTCTTCCGGATAACCCATGCAGAAAGGTAGGGTTGGCAGAGTCACAACATAGAATGGAGAACTCATCAGGAGCACTCTGTCGTGACCATTTGGTTCAAAAGGACTCCTGCCAAGAATGGCTCATGATAATTGGAAGAAGGATGTACCACGAACCTCGAGGACTATCGCAAAGGTTACTAATATCCTAAAGGAACTAGCAACACTATCAACATGAGGTAAGTAGGGTGAATCTCGGGTTCAAGAACCCATGAATAGAGTACCTACTACTACATGGCATCACGGGATGCTTTCGAGAATAATGGCCAGAATCACACACTGGGGATAAAAACATGGCTAGATCACTAGGGGACTCCCTAAAACACCTAGGCCATAAAAATAGCTCCAACATATATGTTGAGGCAATAGAGTACCTCAACTCATCGATTAGTGTGGTTGAACTGGCCCAAAGGGACATCGGGAACGGAAAGAAGGGCTTTGTAACTGCATCAGACTGTTTAGAGACCTAGGATGACTTGGACAGCATAACGGCTGTAAATGCTCAAATTAATTGAGACATCCTGCAAAAATGGTGGCATAACCACTCAACAACAAAATGTCAAGGTTCTGAGATCAACTGTCATCATACGGAAGTAGTAGGAACGGAAATGAGGCTTGAAACTATCAATTCTATAAGTCTATGGATTAGTAGCACGTCATCCTGATAGATAGATGAGAAGGCCTAATTCTTAATCCCCGTAGAAAAGAAGAGGTTGACTCAGATCAGAAGGGCATAGGGTAAAGGAGTAAAAAGAGCCTTACGTTCCCTCCCACAATCAATTCCCCTACATATAACTAAAGCATTTCTAGACTCAACTTCGACCAGTTGGCTTGGTAAACCTACAGGCAGTCAGGCTCTGATACCAACGCTGTCAGGACCCCGATTCCAAGTCACATCAATCTAGCCGGTAACACCTCATATCACTTTGCGGCCTCACGCACGGTATTCCCACGGGTGTCGCCTTACCATGGCCCGAGACCGTTTGCGCCTTTTGGCTCACGTATATGATAGTGTCGCTAGCATCCATGACAGAGAACCCGGGCCGACATGGCTAGTCATGAACCCAAAGCGGCACAGGCCTATGGAGACAGGCATACATGAATCACATCGAGCATGTCGGTCATCAGCGAGTGATTCCGGGCTATAGCACTGGGCTAACAGGACTCCAGGGAACCCGGGGTGTAGCAGGCTAGGCAGGACTTCGGATGTCACCGCGTGACATTTCCCCGAAGGGACAGACATAGGAACGAAGTGAAACACATGTTGGCCAGTCAAGTGTCCTGAGCAGTAGTGCTGGGCCAGCAGGACTCCGGTGAACTGGGCTGTAGCGGACTACTATGGCTCATGGAAGCACAAGACTGCATTTCCCCATAAGAGAGGCTGCCAAGGATAAACAACTAGATTGTCGGATCCCACACATACCAAGCATTTCAATCATACACGCAATATGCTCGATATGAGTAAATACAACATGGCATCACAACATAACTCTATGACTCAAGTATTTATTCATTAGGCTCCGAGGAGCCAGAAATACAAACATGGGTCTCATGACCCAACATTCAGAGCATACAAGTCAAACACATGCGGAAGCTTAACATGTCTGAGTACAGACATCTACAACTGGAAAAAGACTAAGAAGCCTGACTATCTACCAGATCCTGCCGAGGGCACAAGATCGTAGCTGAGGTATCAAGCTAAACGTCGAAGTCCACGCGGAACTACTAGCGAGACTGAAGCCTCTATGCAAAAACATAAATTAAGTAAACGTGAGTACAATTGTACTCAGCAAGACTTACATCAGAACTAACTACATATGCATCGGTATCAACAAAGGGGGTAGTGGAGTTTAACTGCAGCAAGCCAGCTTTGACTCGGTGGCTAACCTGAACTACGACTGCAAGCAACTCTTTGGGGTGGCGCACACGAGTCCACGTATTCACCATTCAATACACCACTATGTATCCGCTCCCGTCTCCCTACGAGAAGGCCATCCATAGCACTCACGCTTATCTTGCGAGTTTTAGGGTATCCACTTTCACTTGTCTATGAACTATGCAAGGGGTCCAAGTTTCCATATCCGAGGAATCCGCTATTTGAATAGATAATGATAACCCTGCAGGGGTGTACTTCTTCACACACGCTCCCACCACTTACCACCATATACACGTCATGTATCTCGGCAACCTTCAAGCGGAAGTCTGGCGAGGGTGTCGGCCACGGCCTACCTAAACACTTAAGTCTCTAGTCCAGGTTTATTGCCTATCCAGGTTCCATCCGCAGGGAGTCCGGACGAGGTTTCCACATACGGCCCCGAACGATGTGAACAGGGTTCCCGAGACACCAAACGGCTTTGACTGGTGTAGTCATGCCCTTCTTCTTGCTGGTGTGACAGTACTTGAAGATTTCCACAGCATTTGGTTCAGGTACTTTTTGGTCCTTGCGGGCTTTCCTCTGCAATTGGAACAAGTAAATATAGATATGATAATATGGTACAACGAAAAGAGTGAAACAGCGGCTAATTACAAGAGCCTCGCAGTGTGCAATATAGCTACGAGATCCTGTCATCTGTTGATATTTCACTTTCGTACGGTTGGCCTTGTTCTTTGAACAGTTCACCTACAAGAAGATAGATTTGTGTGGCACATGCGTAAATAGGACTTCAACATGTGATCTGATGACATATATACAATGTACCTGATACTTCGGATCAGACCAGTGTTTAACGAGGCCTCTCCAGTCTTCATCAGATATATTTTCCACTGGAGATGTTTGGGCAAGTTTACTGTTAGCCTTGCCTTCAAAGTGAGTTTTCCTCATGTTATACCGATACTATCGCAGAGCAGACTTGAAAACATGGGTGCAAGCTTCTCTGGTTGCATCATCTTGGCTATCCAACTTGAACCTCATCTGTTCAAAATTATGGGATTCTCATTATCAGCAACCTAGAAAGTATTGGACAGAGCAAGACAATATTACTAGTTTCCATACATAACCATACTTACAGATAAATGGTCGAGGAAGATGTTGAACTGGGTTTCGTCTTTGTCATTCATGTACTGAATCCATGCTGGGAGGATACGTACATTACACCTAACAGCAACCGCTGCCTCTGATACTAACTTGGCTGACTCTGTAGCATCACGTGGCCTTTCCTCAAAACGGATCTCCATTCTTCCTCCTCTAGATTTAGTTAACCTATCGAGCATTATCCCTGATGTTTGTTTCCTCTAGCGCCTAGGTGCTAGTCCAACAACAAACATAGGAAGTGTTAGTGGTCATCAAACTGTGAGACTACATATAAAGAAGCATGCAACTGTAACTTGACTCCAGCAACTACCTTCTTGCTGTTGAAGCTCACAAGGTTCATCTGATATTGCCAACTCGTTTTGTGTGAGGAGTGCTTCGGAAGTAGTGTCAAGTGGCAAGGGAGCTTGGGAACGTGCTGCTAGCTCAGTTGACGCACGAGTATGTCGTGCAGCTAGTAGTACTGTGGTAGGTGTTGCAAGAACTAGGGCTGTCTCTGCTTGTTTGGTGGCAGCTATTTGTTTCTGTTTGTCTTTTTTTGCAACTCGTGTAGCATGGGATGCCGTGTTTGTAGAATTATCTGCTGGACTTTGACCTTCTATTGCACCATCAGTACTAGCAGAATCTGTAGGATTCATACGCTTCTCATTCCCTGCCATTATGTGTTTCTTCCTCTTTCTCTGTGCCATTTTAAGTCAAGCCAACAAGAAAAACGAATAACAATTTAGTTCTTCAGAATAAATTGATGCGTGATGCAGAGGAACTGAACTTTGATGTTAGACAACCACATGATAGGAGGATTTAATATGTATGAAAAACAGGACGGAAGAGATAACCAGAACTATGATGTGTAAACTAAGAAGAAGACATTTCACCAAATTAGAAGCAATGCAATGGAAGGTAGACACCTTATGAAAGATGCTACAAATATCGCTCTGCCAAGGTAACAGTGTCTCATCATAAATGGCATTTAAACAAATGTGAAGCAGTACAAGAAATAAATCATATGCAAGATGCAAACAACATCACACTACCATGTTAGAGGTCTCTCGTCATTAGTGCCATTGCATATTCACAGCTTATGATGTGTAAACTAAGGAGAAGGCATTTCAACAAATTAGAAGCAATGAAAGCTAGAAACCATATGAAAGATGCAAAGAATATCACTCTACCAAGTTAAAACTGTCTCGTCATAAGTATCATTTCAACAAATTAGTAATACAAGCTAGAAAAGAATGTGAGATGTAACCTATATCACACTCCGAAGTCAAACGTGTCTTATGATAAGTGATTGTTACAGGTTACACAACAGTAGTAATTTGATGTAAGAACATGGTGTGATAGACAAATATTGTATGTTCTAGAAACATGAACACGTGTCTTATTCAAGTATAATGTGTAAAGTAAGCAGATGGAATTCAACAAAATTAGAAGCAATACAAGCTAGACATCACACATGACATGCAACCACATATAACAGTGCCAAGTTAGAGGGAGCACCGGTGATGCTGCACTAGGGGAGACGTGCTCATCATAAACACAGCTTTGTTGAGTGTCTATGCATGTGTTGTCTTGGAAATCATCTTGGGGGTGTGTAGGAGTAGAAACTGTAGAGGCCCTCCATTCGGAAGGAGCACCTTTATCCGCTGCCTTGCTAACTTCCTTCCGCTTTATTGATTTTGAATTGTCAAGTAAAACCGACAAGAAAAAGCAATAAAATTCTCTCTTCAGAACTCATTCATGCATGATACTGACAATCACTACTTTGATGTAAGGCAAACACATGATACCAGGATGGAATATGCACGAAAAACATGACGACATGGCATGTTCACAACTGTTTGTGTAAACTAAGCAGAAACCATTCCAACAAATAAGAAGCAATGCAAGATAGACACCACATGAAAGACGCAAGCAATATGACTCTGCCAAGTTAAAAGCGTCCCATCATAAATAAAATTTCAACAAATTAGAAGCAGCGCATGTTATAAATCATATGAAAGATGCAATTAATATCGCACTGCATATACTAAAGGTGTCTCATCATGTTGATTGATGCGGGATACAAAAAAACAATAGTTTTATGTAAGGACATGCTTAATAGACAGATGTACTATGTACTAAATACGGGAAGGCATGTCACATTAACAGGTATAATGTATAAGCTAAGCAGACTAGCACAAGCAGTTTAACCAGATTGGAATAATTACAATCTAGACACCATATGCAACATGCAACCACATATCACGCTGCCAAGTTAGAGCAAGCACCTGCGATGCTAGTGTAGGGGAAATGTTGTAATCAACTACAGACCTACGTTCACTATCTTCATCTAGCATTTCTGTTTCTTGAGAATCATGTCGGGAGGCTGACACTGCATTTTTAAATGAGGAGTAGTCCCCTTGCCTGCCTGCCTCGTCATAAGTGATTGATGAGGGATACACAAGAACATTAGTTTGATGTAAGAACATGGTTAATACACATATGTACTAGTATGTACCAAAAACAGAAAGGCATGTCATATTCAAAGGTATAATGTGTAAGCTAAGCAGATGCAATTTAACCAAATTGGAAGCAATACAAGCTAGACATCCGGCTAGAGTGGTGAGCATGATCATCTAGGACCTGAGAGCCTGGTGGGAGGCGGGCTGCTTCGCCACCATCGTAGCTTTTTAGTTGGCTTCCAGGTGATGCCTATCTTTGCTGGGCTTGTCACTGGCTCGGCTAGTGCCCTGACTAGCTATTTGTCTTCTGGTGCTCACGGGATGGTGGTTCATGTAAAAAAAATATTTCCTTATCTTACCGACTTCGGCCTTTCGAATACAAGCTAGACACCATATGGAACATGCAACCACATATGACACCGCAAAGTTAAAGCAAGCACCTGGGATGGTGGTTCATTGCGAGCGAGGTCATCAACTCCAGAGCTATGTTCCCCGTCTCCATCTGCTGACACTACACCCTTTAAAGCGTTGAAACGTGTCTTGCCTAGCCGCACACCAAACTGGAGTGACTTCTCTCTTTTCTTTTTGGCTTCTCTCATGGCAGCAGAGTCTGAAATACCCTTGCATAAAAATACAACAATGAGAGTAAGGGTGAAGTGTGTGCAGAACTAGTGCACTGTAAAAGTAGTAGATAGCAGGTGGCTGAAAAATAAATGACAGGAGACATATGATAGCTCTACAGCATTGCAGGGCAATCAAAATTAGATTCTACTCTGTATGATTTTGTAATATATGAGCACAGGAAATGTAGGTACTCCTCCAGCACACCACCACATGTGGTCATATCTAAGATAACAGTCGACTGGAAATAAATAGGCCAGTCGATTTTTTAATAAACCGTCCGATCTATAAGGAACGGGCAGATGGCCTTCGTCTACCTCCCACCAGTCACTGTTGACGATCTTTCTCGAACCTCCAGTGACCACCGGCCCAGACCCCTCCCTCTGCCACCCTGCCCTCCCATCAACCTCACACCACCGCCGTGCTTGGCAGCGCCCGCAGGCCATCCCTTTAATCCCGGCCGACCTCCAGATCGGGCGCTAGTAGCTATAGGCCGCACACGCCCCTAAGATAAACACCAAGGTGCTGCTTCCCCAGTGTAATAGGCGTACTAGCGCCTGTTACGCCGGGGAATGCTTCCGTTAATTGGGAATCAAGTGGCGAGAAATTGAAATTCAGGGGGGCGACGGACCTCTAGCTAAGGTGAAATAGTATATGAGGAGAAACCTTGTGCATCGTGAGTTATTAGGAACATCTAGTATCAAGAAGAAGCGGTCAACTAGTGTCTTCTATGGGATGAATACCGTGCAAGCAGAGACGTAAGATTTGCACGAATAAGGGAAGAGGAGTACCTTTTTCGGTTGCCGGTGTGGTCACCTCCACAAGTCACGCCGATTTTCTTCTTTTTATCGGGGAAACCGATGTTCTGTAGGGTGCAGGCTTGGACGAACCCATGGCCAAATTGTTGACTGTGTTGCCATGGCTGTATGTTGGCGGAGGGGAAGCAGATCTGAGGCGGCGAAGGACGGCGTAGCAGGAACAACTCCGGTGCGGTGGAGGGTGGCGAAGTTGCAGGGGCAGTGGTGAGGCACAGGACGGCGTGGTTGAACTGGCTCGGGTACAGACAGCTCGGCCTCGACTTCAACTACTAGCCGTAGAGGGCGTTGCGGTTGAGGTTGCGGTGGACGATGACATCGGGGTATCGGCTCCGGCGTGATGGAGGAGGGCGGCGGTTGATGGGTGGGATAGGGTGGCGGATGGAGGACGTCGGGGTTTTGCGGCTGGTGGAGAGGTAGTTTTGGCGCCCACGGAGTATGAATGGGGAATCGGACGGGTGGGGGGGAACCATGTTTCGCTCTGGGACATGCTTGTTTTTGGCTTTTTTGAATAGAAGATGGGACGCACTTGTTTGAAATTTGGGGAAAGTACAAAGTTTGCCCCCCTCTTAAATTTCGGACCTACTGCGGGTCGGGGGTAGGATGGTAATGCCAGGTGTCCCAAATAGTGGGTGGGAGCGATTTTGGCCGCGCGCATGTGTGCTTAGGTGGCCATTGTGTATGAATGTTTTTCGGATGCGGTTGCGTGGCATCTAGATGAAGCTACAAACCTACCCCGGTTTAGACCTTTGGACGTCGGGCCGGTAGGTTTCACGGGTCGGAGTTATTAGAAAAGTAATTTCCTTGTACTACCAAACATTGGTCTCACACGGTTTTGGGCGAGTAGAGTCTCTTTTGGCGCTTCGTTCGAAATTTTGAAACACAAGCATTCACGTTTAGAGTACTCTGGAACTATGAGGATTGACCTAAAATATACAACGTTATATTTGACCTTGTATGTTTGAAAACCTCATTAAATTATCCGCTTCTTTTTGAAATTTTGACACTTGAAAATCTTATAACTACGATTATTTTGGAATGGAGGAGCTAAATTTGAATATATTTTGTACACGACTACATATGCTATTATGTACAAAATCAGAGCAAAGATTGGTGCCCCCATAATTTAGGTATGGTTTACAAATGCCATGATATCAAATTCAAATAATTGAATGGACTTCATGTTGAATTTGATTTTTTAAACCACCTTAAGTTGAATTCAAAGGTATGCTAGTTCATAGGTAGTAGCTATTTATAATGTCCATTGTGTAACTTTCGTATGTATAATGTGCTTTACACACACAACATGAACTATACTCACGTTTATATTCGATTGCTAAAGCGATGCATTGTCTGGAGTTCAAAATACTAACTATGTGGATCAATTGTGTCGAATAATAACATAGACATGCTCAAATTCGATAGAATCAAGATGTCTGATGGATCAATGACCGCTCCTTACGCGAATTGCAAATATCATGATCCCATCCTAATATTTGCGTACAATTTATATCTTTAATCAATGTGTAGAGCAGTCTTTTACGTGTAGTTTCACTCTCCATCGGTGGTCTCTCACACATGCTCACACACTCTCTCCCGAGGTGTCTTTCTCGCACACATACTCTAGATATAACCCTCCCTCCCTCACGTAACCATTTACAACTGTTTTCACTAACCTTTATCACAAGCACTCTTCCTCTCGCAAACATACACACGCACAATCCTCATCGACCCTTTCTATATACATGGACCTGCGTACGTGTCTCAAGTACGCACATTATCTTTACGCCTATCTCTCATGCATTGTCTCACACCTCTCTTCCTAATCGACGAGTATGATTCTAGCAGAGCATTCTGTAGGATGCCCCTTAAAGTTAGGTTGGATGAATAGTAATATCAGAGATAAGGGGTTACCTTAGTCCGAGAACCTAGGGTTACAAATCATACCCGGCTTTGTCAGTGAACACAGAGTCCTTCACAATTCTGCTATCTTTGTCTTGTATGACTAGTCATCCATGGGTCTTCCTAAATGCATCACGGGTTTACCAATGTGGTGCGGGACGGAACAGAACGAAGGGCCTCACCTCGACCCACCGGACCTCACACGGTGACACACCCTCTGCCCCCACGTCTCATTATCTTCTCACACCCACACATACCAACACAAACACCACACACACAGAAAATTTCTCCTGGTGCCTCTATTCCCCCCCCCCTTGCATATACACACTCAAGGGAATGGAATATCTTGTCGTGACGTCATATTCGTCTCTCTCTCTCTCTCTCTAGACCACTCTCATTTCTCGTGCTATCTCTCCCATGCCCCCCCCCGTCGGCCCCTCTATCCATGCCTCTCTCGAATACGTAATACACACACATACCTCTCTAGGCCCCGCCAAATGTGTCAACTACACATTCACACATGTTACATCACGTACCCCATTGATCTAAAAAGCCCTCTCTTCATGTTTATTTCGCATACAACATTCCTTTTGAATAAAGTGTGGCCAAAAAATTATTTTAGAGTTTCTACATATATACAACAATACAAAGTTATATGGAGGAGTACGAACGCTAATTTGCATTGCATGGTGCCCACAATGATATTTATTCCGCACTGTGAATTTGTATATTTTTATACTATATACAAAGTTAGTCATAATAAAGAGAAACGAAGAGCATCTCTCTCTCCATCGCATACCCCCCTGTACGCCCCTTTCACGTATGCACACAAAACTATCTCCGGGTCCTCTAAAAGTAAGCCCCTAGAAAATTCACGCATGTTTCATCTTTCTCTCGCGATATATGCAATGACGATCATTGTATTTGAAGCGAAAGCACGATACGTACATTGGACTTCGAATCCACTCATTACGGTCACCATTTACGTTTAGTGGTTATTATGCAGTCACGGGCTCACCATACAACTCTGTATTTGCTCATGACATGACTAGTTGACCAGTTAAACGCTCCACGTGGCACCTCTAGTGTTGCATCACATTATCTCACTACCATCGTGCTCACCTGTAGACTTGTATCTACTCTACATCTACACTCTTATAAAATACATAAAATACACTCTTATAAAAAACAGAGTTTGTGATGATGGTGTGCCTGCCATCCTGGAATATAGGCCGCCCGATTTATATCTGACGTATAGGAAAGAAACTATGGCAATTTTGCAAAAAGGTACCCACACACCTCTCCACATTTGCAAATAAGGCCTTCCCTCATTCATCCTTTTCTCTCACAAGATAAACAAGTCATACAAATGCATCTTGATGTTACATGCAACGCACGGGCATCTTGCTAGTAAGAATGAAAACAAACGACAAAAATACATTTGGACGGTGGTTCAAAGTCATGACCGCGGGCACAGCGGACAAGGTGGCCTTGTATTGGTATGCTGAGCTGGTGTGGTGATTATACACACACGCACGCATGCACACGAAATGCATCCATGCAACACTCACACAAACACATGCACCCACGCACGCACGCAACACTCACACGTACACACGCAGCCACGCACGCATGCAACACTCAAACGCATGCACGCAACACTCACACACACGCACGGAACACTCACACGCACGCACACAACACTCACACGCACACACGCACGCATGCATGCACACACCAGTACACCACACGACCAACACACACTCTCACGCTCAAGTGCTCAACCAACACGTGCATGCGCACACATCAGGCCCTGACAGACACATACACAACTAGGTGATTCCTACACACGGGTTGGAGCCTTGTCGCGCCTGCGTAAATTTTTGTTTATCTGACCTTTTGCCTATGAGAACTGACAGGTGGGACCCACAACAAACGTGGTCAATTTAACTAGTCAACATGGCGCCACGCAGACTATTTGGTCGGTCAACAAAGTGCAATCCGATGCTGAGCTGTGAGCAAGTGACCGTATAATCACCGCAAAACGTATATATTGACCATAATCAGCTTATTCTGAAGTTCGGTGACCGTATTACGCTTTTATCTCTATAGGCCCTCCAAAACTACATCTCTACACGTTCTCGCATGTTACATCTAACAACTATGCAATACAGCAGTACTACTACACTCTAACACAATAAATCATATGTGTTTTTAGTTTTGCTAGATATCATATTGTTACTTATAATTATTCAGTTTGCATACATTAAAATTGCCTTTGAAATGTATGGCCACTATCATCTACCGCGCGGGAAAAATCCCACCCTTTCCTGTTTAATCGGGTTTGTATCGATGGATCGTGCGAAACAGCAAAACTATAGTACTATACAGTACAAGTGACAGTTCACTGGGCCGTCATGTCGTCTACTCCTCCGTCGTAAGAGTGGAGCGCTCTCTTTCATAAATCTTCTAGTCCCTTTCGCCGACATGTGGGACATCAAGCTACCGGGTCCACGTTCCATACCAGAATACAGTGCAGAGAAGCTGGGGTGAAGCACCCCAGTCATGGCGCCGGCGTAGTAATGAGCAATGAGGCGTCAAATCACAAAGCTGCACCTTTCCCGCAGTTAAGCTAGAGGGACGAAGCAACCATCATTTCACTCGTTGCTGAATCTGCTTCTCCCTCATCTTCTTCAACTTAACCACGTGTTGCTTCTGCCGTTGTTCTGCCTCATGTGGGACGCGGATCGGCTTGGTAAAGCACTGACACGTGGGACCGCATGTTAGCTCCTACGTATACTTTCCATCTAATCTATATATGCCCCCCTGATTTTCAGGTGGGGTGGGCATAATCCTCTCCTTTAATCCAATCAAATAGTCCCACATCACATCAGTTCGTAACTTTACGTAAACCATTACGTGGATGTAGCATTGCTCAAAGAAGAAACCTCCCCCGCCATCGGCGCGGCAAAATCACCTCCTTTTTACTAATCTTGATTCTATAATTTTTTAGATCAATACAATTGAGATTTGTATAGATAGCACACAGGAGCGAAACCAAGTGGTACGGTTAAGGGCATCCACAATGTGTAGCCAAATGTGAAAATAGCTTTTGGCATCATGGGAACCATTGTGGACGGTGTTGCCAAAGCCAAAAAGATGGAACCGAAGCTCCCTGATTGATTGATTGATTGATTGAAGGAATAGAAAAATGCAACGTCTCTCCTCTTTCTCCCATGCTTGGACGCATGTAGTACAGTATAGAGCACAAAGTCTACTCCCCTGTCCCTTCTATCACAAATCACAAAGCAGTGAGGCGTCAAATCACAAAAGCACGGACGAAGCAACCATCATTTCACTCTTCGGTGACTGTCCTTCTCCATCATCATCTTCGAGAAGCCATCTCACCGCATTAGTTACTCCTAGTAGTACTAGTAAAGGACTTCCTGGATGCAAATAAGGCGGTTGTCTCGGCTTGCAGGCAGCCCTTGCGAACGACTTACCGTGGTCTCCCTCAATGGTGTTCTCCGTCGAATGCACTTCGCCAAACTACCAAAAAAATATCGTCGACGTCACCGCAATGGGGAAGGAAGTAAAAATATAGTTACTACCTCCATTTTTTGTACACAAGGCCAGTATATCAAAATTGCAATTTGCAAAGGGCCACTAACACTAATCGAGGCAAAATTGATGGGGTTAGCAACCAAGGACATTAATATCCCCTGCATGCATGCGGAAGTGAGAAGGTTGGTTTGCATGGCGCTGCATTAATCAAGCAATGAGGAGTTAGATGGTTAGCTCTTTGGTCTTTGGAGAAAAAATACGCATTAATTGACACGTGAAACGAGGATTTGTATCGATTAAATCCCGCGAAGGAAAACCCAGCCTTTCTTTTTTAACACTAGTACTCCTAGTACGTACGTACTTATCCTATTTGGGTCTAGGCCTTGCATTGCCAAACTTCTCCACACATTTTGCCAAGCTTGCCTAAAGTTTTCAAAATGAGAAGGAGGTCCACTTGCGCACGGCTATGGCGGTCGCACCGCACCCTCACACGGTCGCTCCTGCACGCCGCGGTCGCACCGCACCCTCACACAGTCGCTCCTGCACGCCACAAACCCAACCAAAGGAACGCACCCTCACTGACACGTGCTGTCGCATGTGAACACACCAAACTCAGCCATCCTATCGCTGACACATAATTTTCGTTTCATAGAGTATGTTTATCCAACCGCATGTTGGGGAGTATCCATACGGCCCGTGCGGTGGTCTGTTGGGGAAGAAGAAGAGGTGAGGAAGAAGGAAAGAAGGGTTAGGAGACGTAGGATATTCATCCAACTGCCTGAAATGGTAGACTGACCCAAGTCAAGCGACTTGCATAACAAATATATGTTTTTACACAGCAAATGATCCATAAAAACAACAACATAAAGAAAAACTATCACTGCTCGCGGAAAGAGATGACCACGTCGTCTTTGGCTGCCGGCGCGAACCAGCCGTCGCTGCCAACTTGTGTCTCCGCACCGTGGTTGTCCTCGGCCTCCAGCTACTCATTCAAGCAGAGCGTGCGGGCGCTCTGCACGGACGAGAGCACAGCCCGGTTCAAGTCGAGGACGTCCGGTTCCGCCTGCAAGAGGGCCTCGATGGCAGCGGCATTCGCACGCTCCGCATCAAGTCGAGCCTCCGCCGCCCGGTTCAAGTCCAGGACGTCCGGTTCCGCCTGCAGGAGGGCGTCGATGAGAGCGGCATCCACGCGCTCTGCGTCAAGTCGAGCCTCTGCCGCCCGGTTCAAGTCCAGGACATCCGGTTCCGCCTAGAGGAGGGCCTCGATGGCAGCGGCATCCACGCGCTCCGCCTCAAGTTGAGCCTCCGCTGCCCAGTTCACATCGACGACATCCGGTTCCGCCTGCAGGAGAGCCTCGATGGCAGCGGCATGCGCATGCTCCACGTCGAGTTGAGCCTCTGCCTCCCGGTCCTCCTGTAGTATCGCCATGTTGAACCGCTGGTCCGCCTGCACCATGGGTGACTCGGACGCCGGCACGAAGTCGATGTCCATCGTCTCATACCCATCGGGGGCCTTCTGTGCCGCGACCTCTGCCATGAACATTGGATCGGCTTCCTCCTCCTTGTAGCTTGGCTCTAGAGAACTCAGGGATTGGCCCGCCGCAAAGCGAGCTTGGGAACAGAGGTCTGTGGCACCGACCGCCGCCGCGATTTATGCGCGGCGCTCTGGCGTCAGCATCTTATAGTAAGTGATCTTGCGGCGCACCATGGCTTTCTGGCGAACTAGGGGATGCTTGATGGGGGCTAGGGGATCGAAAGGTGGGGGAATGGGCTGGAGATTTGGTGTGGTTTTAGGGCAGTGGCTGGCGTAGGCCGAGCAGCGAAGGTTCTGGTGTGAATAGTGGTTCCGGTGACGACTAGTTAATCGGTTTTGACTGTACATCGCTCTTGTCGCCTTTGCATTGCAGCCTGGCACGCTGGACCATCCACGTCGCTCACCGAATGGAACGCGCTTCGTCTTGCGTTTTCGCTCACTTGTGGGACCGCAGTTGAGAGCAAACCGACGTCCCTCCCCCTCCCCCGCTCGCGTCATTTATTATACCACCACTCCCTCTGTTTTAAGCGGAGTAAATAAAAATAGAGGGGTATACTACGGATGAGGATCCCCTGACATGGCCGAACCCATTGAGTAACTGACATGCGGGGCCTAGCAAGCATGGGGTCCGCCAGTAAGTGACCGAAAGGGAGGGTAAGGCAGGGATACCTACGTCAGGGGATCGACTTCCACTATACTACTTTGACCAAATGTTAGAGTAAAAATATATGACATGCAACTTACACAAATGTTAGAGTAATAATATATGACATGCAACTTACACAAAGCATATAGGGTCTAATGTGTTTTTCGAGGCTAACTTTGACCAAATGTTAGAGTAATAATATATGACATGCAACTGACACAAAGCATACGGTCAAATTCGTATGTGAAAGGAGTTTCCAATGATATAATTTTCACATTATAAATCTCATGTACTATTAATCTTGTCAATAGTCAAATTGGAAACCATCTCGAGTACGAATCTAGGAGTACGTACGAATCTAACAATATTGATTGGGCGTTGTTGAATGTTGATACCTTTTTTTATCAAAGTAGATATACTTTGACTACACATAAAACTTATATGTAAACTAGAAAGGATAGGAGGGAGTATATTGTACGTTCAAAAACGAAACGAACATTGAATACCCTTTATATATGATTTGTGGATGCTATGATCACCAGTTCAAAATTTTGCATCCACCTTAGGTATCACGTGCCCCCACTCGTTCCCTCTCGATTTCATCTTGGGGTCCGAAGATCTATTGGAAGAGGACTAGGGTGGGTACATGCGAATGATACTCGGCGGAATGTTCAAATGAGGCATGCGGGAGGATGGACTCGACTGGAGGGCGACATGATCGATGGAGAAGATGGTTGGAGAGGAATGAGAAATAAGCAAACGCCACATGATTATACTTGAACGGCTCAAATAAACAATAAGTTGTCTCACATGGCCTACATAGTGAAAGGCCTAATGCGCAACGCGGAGCACTGACGCTCGAATATGGCCGGGAAAACAGGGAAATAGACATGTGGGGCACACCCGTCAGGACGACGTAGCGCAGACTAGTCCAATGTAGGAGCTGGCCCACGACCTCCTCGCCACCGACAACCATTCATGTGGGTCGTTGGGGCCAACAACGGGGCGCAGCTCTAGCACTGCCTCTGGACACGACGACCGCGGTGAGCGACACGCTCATATCATCGCTAGACACGGTCGGTTTCAGTTTGCCGACGGTGGCGTTAGTGCTATGGCACGACCAACGGTATGTTTGGTTTGTGCCCAAGGTTGCCCCATCAAAGCATTGGGTAGCCAAAATTTTGGTTGAGGTATTGGTTGCCCATGATTTGCCGACATTGGCAAGAAAAATGAACTTGAGTTGGCTAGAGTTCATTGTCATGCCAAAGAAATGGCAACCATCCAAACAAAGACCAATCCTTGGGTCATGACCAAAATTTTGGTTGAGGTATTGGTTGCCCATGATTTGGCCGACATTGGCAAGAAAAATGAACTAGAGTTGGCTAGAGTTCATTGGCATGCCAAAAAATGGCAGCCATCCAAACAAAGACCAATCTTTTGGTCATGACCAAAATTTTGGCAAGGTACACTTTGGCCACAATCCAAACACACCTCAACACCCGGCTCGTCGAGGATGCACGGGGCGCCGCGACGCGTCCGCGGAGTGGTGTAGCGCGGCCAACTGCATCCTCTGGACCTAAGACCATGTCAGGTCGTCTTGCTTTTTCAATGACATGCGGGGATCGCATGTGAGCAAAGGGCATCTCCAACGTTGCCACGACCGCAGCTGACTACCCTGGCACACCAAAACCCTCGTCCCTCGCACCGTCGCGCGGTGCATTCACAGCCGGCGCCAGCTACCCGCATTCATGTCATCCGTTCGTATGTCGTCATTAAGAGGCTCAGTGCCCGCAGAACCAACTCCGACGACTTAATGACGCACCCGGACGCCTGGCCTCAGCGGAATGCGCTACTTAAAGCGGCAACGCCCAGCTAACCTCCACACCATAGCACATCGTCCACCTACCTGGAACCACATCCGCCATGACCGCAAGCGCAAATGCTCTGCAGGAGAAATTGTCTTCGGGGATGGAGCTCGAGGTTGCCACCCTCGCTCAAGTCGCGGCACAAGCGGTGGCCACACTGGCAGCCGATGACAGGAGCACCATCAGCCACGTGTCCTACTTGCCGCCGTCCAGCGTCCGGCACCGCCTTGGTCGGGGACTCCTCCGAGGATGAGTAGGGCATGGGAGGCGGCAAGGCATGGTGTGCCAACTGGCCAGTCCGTCTCCCGTATTCTACTTTTCCTTACCGGAGACCGCACCTTCACTTCACGGGTCTTGAACCCCGCCCCCGTACATGGAGATCACAGATGGAGGATGTCGGTCGCCGCCGTAGAATAGGTTTAGGGTCGGGTTTCTTTTATTTTTTTGTCCTATAGAAGTTCGATATGTAATGAAAATCTGCCGTGTTTGCATTAATCTCGGCCGGTGTATATGAACTTTCACAATAATATACATATTGTAGGAGTACTAGCAAGATGCCCGTGCGTTGCATGGAAGATCAAGATCTTGTGGGAGAAAAGGATGAACGAGGGAAAGCCTTACCTGCAGATGTGGAGAGAAGTGCGGGTAAATTGTCATAGTTTCCATCCTATCCGTTAGATATAGATCGGATGGCCCATATTGCAGGATCGGACACATCTTTCTACATCTACGGGAACCTACGAAAGGGTTAACGTAAATTGCCTCTCTCTCTCCTCCCCTGATTTTCAAGGTGGTGGGCCCCTCCCTCCCCCAATCTACAATCAACAGCTCACACGTTTCACATTACGTTAATTACGTAACTGGGATTACATAGGTGTAGCATTACTCGTCCTAAAAAACCCAACTAAGCCAACCTCCCAGCATATCGCGTGGGAAAAGACCTGGCCGCGCCGTTTTAGTCAGGATTACCGGATTACTAGTAGTAGTATCGATGGATCGCGCGAAGCAACATTTTTTTTTGAGGGGGCGAAGCACCTAGTTTAAAAGGAAAAAATGCGGTACACTCACAGCACTCCTGCCGCGGTCGTATTGCACCCCACACACGTTCGGTCCTGCACACGGCTCACGCAAACGGAACGCGCTTCGGCTTGCCTCTTCACTGACACGTGGGACTGCACTTGGAGAAACCGACCATGCGCCAAACTCCCCCCGCCCACCACGCGAAAATCCCCCCCACCCACACCCAAAAATTCCCCCCAAATCCGATTCAACCGCCCTTCGGCCAACTATCCAATAATATTCCCCAAACCCCTCTCCCCCCTGTCCCCCTCCACTCCATTCGCTCTGCCAAAGCCGCCCTCCCCGCCGCGCCGATACGTTGGTGCCGCGGCTCGGCGATCCTCTCGCTCCCACAGTACGCTCTTGTAGACTGCCGTCCTCTAGCCGCGCTACCACCTCTGGCTACGTTCTTGTGGAGGTGCACGGCGGTCAGCGCCGCCACCGCTGGCGACGTTCGTGTGGAGACGCACGGCGGTCAGCTTCTCCCACGGTACACGCATTCTAGACTGAGGCCCCATTCATGTCGGTGTAGCGCTGAATGTTAGATGATAGACGCTGTTAATCTCACTGTTTGCCCAAGTAGTTTATAGTCAATATGCTGATTAAGAAGCTTCCTTGCCCTGTTTTGCTCTCAATCTGCTTAGCTGAGATGGCATGCCAAGGCTGATTAGTGGCTAAAATATCCTGCCATATATTTATTGTGACATAGATTGCCATGGTTTGGTAGCCAATCTGTTAGCTGAAATAGCTCTACACCGTTTTATACTCGATCTTTGTTGATGCGATGGCCTTCGATAGTTTGATGGCTGTGTGCTCGGCCTCATTGACTGCTGAAACAGCCTGCCATAATTTGGCACTCAAATCTGTTTGCTGAATTAGCTTTACATATATTTCGTTACTTAGATCTGCTCGTCCAAATATCTTGCCATAGCTTTAGACATCGACCTAGGTATTTTTTCTGGACTTCATAAAAAGCATATATGTTTTTCCTGTAATATCTAGTAGAAGAACTAATTTGTATGTCTAACAGATGGATAGGACTTGGATAACTTCTGCTCGAAGATTCTCCGCTGCATATGTCGAGGGGGCTGAAAACTTCATGAACTTTATCAGAGCTGAGTACGGTGGTCCGAAATCAGATGTGCTCTGCCCGTGTAGCAGTTGTATGAATTCAGTTCCAGGACCCCATTCAACTGTGCAACATCATCTACACTTGTATGGGATGTCGGTCACATATACTAGGTGGGTTCATCATGGTGAAGCTGTGAACGTCAATGTTATTGACTATGTGGAAGCAGCAGATCACCATCTTGATCTGCCTGATGCTCAGGTGGAAGAGGAGGAGGAGGTGGTGGTGGCGGAGCCAGTGAGTTTGACCAACATTGAAACAATGCTATGAAATGCTCGTGCATTCCGTGAACTTTCACCTGCAGAAGAAAAACGGTGGGCCCGCATGTTGGAACAAGGTAACGTTGCTGTCACCCCAGGAAATAAGCTGTCAGTATTCTCAGCTATGGTCACCTTTCTTGAGGTGAAGACATCTGAGCGGATGACCAACAAATCATTCGATGTGATGTTGGCTGCTTTCCGCAAATCTTTCCCAGATGCGTCTGAGCTGCCACACACCTACAATAAAATGAAGAATTTCCTTCGTGCAGTTGGAATTGGATATGATATGATCCATGTTTGTAAGAATAATTGTTTTGTTCCGGAAGGACTATGCCAACTTAAGTGAATGCCCGAAATGCAAATCATCAAGATGGAAAGATGGCGATGCTGTGAAGAGGATTCCTCATAATGTTCTGAGACATTTTCCAATTACACCAAGATTGCAGAGGTTGTTTCATGATGCTGAAACAAGAGAGGATGTATTGTGGCATTCTAGGAACCAGGAGTACAGAGATCAGAATGTAATGAGCCATCCATCTCATGGTAGTGAGTGGAAAAGCTTCAAAGATAAACACAAAGAATTTGCTGCTGACCTGAGAAACATTAGACTTGGCTTAGCTTCAGATGGATTTCACCCATTTGGCCACCAGAGCGCCACATATAGCATGTGGCCAGTGCTTGTTATCCCTTACAACATGCCTCCAAATGTCTGCACCAAAGAATCAAACTACATGATGGCCTTGCTCATCCCAGGTCCAAAAAGTCCTGGAAAGGATTTTGATTTGTTCATGGAGCCTCTTGTGGAGGAACTTCAACAGCTATGGAAGGGTGTTCTCACTCGAGACCTATATAGCAGCCCACCAGCTGATTTCTTTCTGCTGTTATAATTTGGTGCATCCATGATTATCCGGCTTTGGGCACTATGTCAGGGCGAACGACACATGGTTACAATGCATGTGTTCGCTGTGACAGGAATCCGCTGTCATACGCAATACTTATCAAGATCTGTTACATTGGACATTGTTGTTTCCTTGCCAAGGATAGGCCGCATCCTAGAAAATACCGAAGACATGTGTTCAATGCAAAGCATGAAAACCGTGATGCGCCAAAGAGGCTCACCGCCGATGAGTTGCAAGTGGAATTAGAGAAGGTCAGGCATATTACACCAGGAAACCATCCTGGTAATGGTAGCGGGAAAAGGAAGCGTGGCAGGGTAGAAGAGAGATTATTGTTTACCCGCAGGTCCACTTTGTGGGACTTGGAGTATTGGAAAGATTTGGACCTGCGGCATAATCTTGATGTGATGCACATCGAGAAAAATATATGTGACAACATTATCAGCACACTTCTTAATATTGAAGGCAAGACGAAAGATACCTTAAAATCTGGGTATCAAAAAGGATTTGTAGGTGCAAGATGAAGGTAAACCACGAGATATGGCACCAGCTGTGTACGTCTTGGACAAGGTAAAAAGAAAAGAATTCTGCGAGGTCCTGTCATGTGTGAGATTCGCACATGGATTTGCTTCCAACCCTGAAAGGAGAGTCAGTGCAGATGGAAACAAGGTACAAGGGTTGAAAACTCATGACTGCCACGTCCTACTTCAAAGGGTTTTACCTGTTATCCTTAGAGGATTGGGCCGCCCTGACTTATACAGAGAAGTTGCAGAGGTGGGACAATTCTTCAGGGAACTCTGCAGTAGGAATATCAGGATAGATGCTTTGGAGCGTCTTACAGACAAGATACCAACTATCCTATGTGACCTTGAGAAGATATATCCTCCAGCCTTCTTTGATGTGATGGTGCATTTGGCTGTTCATCTACCTGATGAGGCACTACTTAGAGGTCCAGTACAGAATGGCTGGATGTACCCTATTGAAAGGCGACTAGGCACTTTCAAGGGCTATGTTAGGAACAGAGCTAGACCCGAGGGTTCCATTGCAGAGGCCTACATTGCTACAGAAGCATTGACATTCTGCTCAAAATACGTTGAAACAGTTGATCAGCTTAGCAAAGAGGTGGGTGAAGACAATCCCGAGCTCAATGTTTTTGATTATTCTGTTCAAGTTACACGGAAGAGTCGACAAGAGGACAAACCTAAAGATTTGGACAAAATGGTTTGGTATGTGTTGAATAACTGTCCTGAGATACTACCTTATATCAAGTAAGTGCAGTACTGCAGCTTATACATCGTAATCTACTAAACTTGCAGCACATTCTTATATATTTAGATGTTTGACTCGATCACTATGTTGTGTAGCATCTACAAAGAGGAGTTACTGCCGCAAAATCCAAGAAACATTGACAAACTGGTTATGGCTGGATTTGCGAAATGGTTCAAGAACCATGTAAGCTTTTGAAGTGCACTGTCAGTTTTTTTAATGTATTGAGTACATAAGATGATCAGCTTGTCTATTTTCTAACCATAGGTTAAGAAGATGCGGGAGGATGGGCAGGCAGTTAATGATGCCCTTTACTCACTAGCAATGGGTCCTGATACTCAGGTAAGACATTATGAATCTTGCTATGTTGGAGATGTGCGCTACAACACCCTTGCATGAGACGAAGGCAGGAAGACACAAAACAGTGCCATCATGAGCATGGATACGTATGACAAAGAGACAACTAAAATGTATGCTAACATAACAGACATTATTCAGTTGCAGTATATCTCCAGTTTCGAGGATCATCGGTGTGTGGTTCTGTTGTGCTGTCGTTGGTATAACCTGTTTTCCAGGATCGCAAAACCCAGAGCTGATGATTATTTCAAATCCATCAATGTCAAGGCGGTGTACCAAACCAACGAGCCTTTTATTTTGGCAAATCAAGCAACACAAATATTTTTCTTGGAAGACACATTTGCATAGAGATGACTGGAGAGTATTGCAAAGGTTTGAGGAGAGGAATTCGTTTAATGAAGTTGCACAACAAGATGATGCTTACACTGCTCCTGGTGTACAAGATAACACAGATGTTCCTAATATCTTTGAGAACCATCACGTCAATGACGCCGGCGAAAAGATTGCCTGTCGTGCTATGGACATACAAGAGTTGATCAAGAAGAAGCCAACGTTCGAGCACGTTGAGGACGAAGAAGAATATGACACCGTGGGGAATTACGATTCAGACTGATATACATGGCGAAGATGTTGACGCTGTTGTTGTGGATGATGATTACATTGCTTTTGCCGTATTTGCCTGTCAGAAGACGTTTTTTTATCTACTATGTGAAATTGTGTTTGCTATGACAACTGAAACCTGATGAACATGTTGTTTAGTATTTTGCTGTGAGAACATCACTTGTTATCTATGCTGATTCGTGTTTGGTGATTGTATGACAAATAAAACATGATGACATTGTTGTTTACTTGTACTCATATTTGGCTGTGAAACTTGAATTTGATGACATAGTTTGTTGTTGGACTAGAATTTGCTCGACGTCTTCGAATGAGAACAAAGCTGACCCGACAGGGCCTCTGCTATTTATTTATATGAGCAAAAGGGGATACCCCCTGATTTCCGTTAATAGAAATCATTAGATGTTCACAACACTACGCCCAGCCTGCTACACAGGTTTCATTCATTACTAGTTTTAGCAAAGTGCTCATGTCGTAGCCATGGAATACATCACGAGTGCTACATACACTGCAAATAAAGAGACAATCATCCTACAGAGCACATAGATTTTGCCCATTATCTTCACAAGCTCTTTCATCTCCTCATTGTTGTCAAGGCCGTTCAGCAGCTGTTGCTTGGCCATGATCAGAGGAACTGCATCTTTAACCTTCTTCTCTGCATCTTCCTCTTCTGCCGTTCCTTCAGTTACTTGTCCAACACCCCGATCTGCTGGTATTGGGATTCCTCGACTAACCAAATAATCAGCGTAGTTGCATTCCCCCACATCAGCAACTTCCCAGAAATACAAATCACATGAATCTTCCCTTTTCTGCACGAATCAAATTGGTAGATCATCAACCAAACTATTAAAAAATTAGCAACTGAAAGCAGCAGAACAACACTTAAACTCATTATTACCCCATGATTCGGGCATTTGTAGAAGACTCGGCTAGGGTTGCGGATTGTGGTTGAGACGCGACGGATGACTCTGCGTGATTTGCAGCAGTGGCACCACACCAATGGCAGCGGGTTGCGATGAGCAATCAGCTGCAGTGCGCGTGCCGGCGAGGGTGTGATGAGACCCACAGGAGATGGTATGGGTTGCGACTTGACGCATATCTGGTTGTTGCCTGCTGAAGAGCAGGTGGACGAGCAGCCAGCGGACATGGTTGCTGCGGCCAGAGCTTCAGATGCTAGGCAGAGTAAGTAGAGAAGAGGAGAAGCGAACGTGGGATATGTCAGTTTTATTACTTGCAGAGTAGCATAGCACCATATATAGTCATAGTCTAGGTTTGGATTCGAACGAGCTACAGGAGCACGTCTTTCTTTTTTCTAAAACTCGGCAACGTCTCATTACTGGTACACTAGCTTGTTCTGTACGCCTTCCCAAGTCTTTGATTTTCTTTCCCTTTTTTTGCAAGGAAGGAAGGAGGACAAAATTGAGACTTCTTGGGACTCGAACCCAAGACCTCTCGGTTGAAAACCAAGGGTGCTAGTCACTTATGTGGCGAACGTTCCCTGTGAGGAGGATGGCAGACGAACGCATTTTCCTCGTTGTTTTCTTCCTATATATAAGAAAGTATGCTACTTGGTGTCCGCTTAGTCAAAAAACAATTGTTCCAACCTTGACCGTTGGATTAACATTCAACTTCTGTCGCGTTTCTTCAATCTCTTCTTCCTTGAGCCGCCAAAGCCAAACCAGCGCCGGCGGGACCGCCTGCTCCCTCCTCCCACGGCTGGCTGTGATCTGCCCCGGCTCCTGTTCGTTCCAGTCCGAGGCCTCACCATCGTCCTTCACCTTGGTTCGCTCGCCGCGGCGCCGCCCTCCGGTGTTGTCAACATGGTCAACAACCGAGAGGAATAAGGAGATGACTGTACATGGTGAGGATGACAGTAGGGACCCAGCAGCGTGCGTAGTAATTTTGTTTTTTCGGGACGGTGAAGGGTATCAACTGGGTTGTGCGGGACCCGTGGCCTATCTAGCCCAGGCTTTTATTTCATATGTTTAGCACATGACCAGCCCAGTTAGTTTTTTTCCTTTCTGAAAATTGCTAGCCAGCTATTTTGTTTTTTGCAGAATAACCAACGTAGGCCTACTTGCTTTTCTATGCCCTGCTGGGCCGGAAATCTTTCAAGACGAGGAGGGATGCATTTTGCCCAGAAAATGGGCTATAAGTAATAAAAAATGGGCTATAAGTAATAATAAATGGGCTGTAAAATGAAAAAATACAGCAAACAGACAATTAGTTCCAAAAAACTGTTTTCTTTTGGATTTTGATATTTTAAATTTCATTGTTTTTGTATGGGTTCATTGAATTTAAATTAAGGTATATTTAGATTTAAAATTAATTTGAATATGGATAGAAATTTCGGCCTGTATGCTGTTTGGGACAGATTTGGAGGCTGACTTGTGGGTCTACTAGGTTGACGTGTACTTTAGCTTTGTCAACTTAGTCCACAAATGATTCTAGCAGTAGTGACCGTTGGATGTTAATCCAACGGCCGTGCGGCTCCTTCAATATCTGATCTTCTTGCTCCAGCCGCCCAAACCAGCTCCGGTGGGACTGCCTGCTCCCGCCTCCCGTGGCAGCCTGTGCTGCCGCACAGGCCGCACCGCCCCACCCTACTTCATTGCTGGCCAGTCCATTCCTCTACTCACCCACACCTCCTGTTATTTTCCGGCGACGGCAGCCGGACCAGTAAACCCTCGTACTCCCCACCGCGTGGGCAACAATTGTCGAGTCTTCCCCGGCTCCGTGTCGTTCCCTTCCTAGGCCTCGCCGTCGTCCACCGCCATGGTGCTCTCGGCGCGACCTGGTCAACATGGTCAACGAACGACATCCATCGGCCGTGGACTGTATGCGCAAAAAAATGATTCCTCCACCTAACAGCTGGGACCCACAGGAAGGGCCTCTGTATTTCGCGAAAAAAACGTTCCCCCCGCTGACATGTCGGACCCACCAGCTATATCTTCGCACGCAAGGAAGTGCCTCCTTATTACGCACAAAAAAATGAATACCCCCTGCTAGCTGGGACCCACCATAGTGGGAGGATGACTTGTGGGCCAACAAAGTTGACGGGGACAGAGGGCTTTGTCAACTTAGTCAATATGAACGATTCTAGCTCTAGTGACTGTACGATGTCCATCCAACGGCCGTAGTGCTTCTTCAACCTCTGGTCTTCTTGCTCCAGCCGCCCAAAGAAGCGCCGGTCGTGCCGCATGCTCCTGCCTCCCGTGGCCGGCTGTGCTTCCGCGGAGGCCTCACCGCCCCTACTATTCCCACCGCTGGCCAGGCCCTGCAGCGACGGCACCCTCACACCGCAGCCGAACCAGTGAACCCTCATACTCCTCTCCGCGTGGGCTTCCACTGCCCCGTCTTCCCCGGCTCTGCGTCGTCCCCTTCCTTGGCCTCGTCGTCGTCCACCACCGTGGTGCTCTCTGCGCGGCGTGGTCAATGTCGCCAGGGAACAACTTCCATCGGAAGAGTACTGTACGTGGAGAGGCTGACAGCTAGGTCCACGACCACAGCCCAGTTTTTTTTTGTGATTTGCCAAGTAAGTCGCTTTGTCAGGCCTGTTGGGCTGCAAATCTTTCAAGATGAGGAGAGCTTTCATTCGGCTGGCCGAGAAAATGGCCCATCAGTAATGAGAAATGGGATGTACATTTTTAAAACGCATCAAACCGGCAATTAGTTTCAAAAATCTTTTTTTTTCATTTCAAGATTTTAAATTACATTAATTTTTATGCGTGGAGAATTTGTTGGATTTTATATTGATATACATTTATTTTTAAAATCAGTTTGAATGTGAGTCGAAATTTCGGGATTAAAAACAGTTCGGACCGCACCGAAATATGCAAATTTTCGTATAATATTTTAACCGTGCCCACAATTTGGGCTATAATGCTAACAAAAAGATAATGGGCTCCAAAAAAACCTTAAGAATTAGCAAATGGGCTGAAAATTACCAGAAATAATGGCAGATGGGCTGTATGCTGTTTTCCACAGATTTGAGGCTTTCCTAAAAAAAGGTTGACGCACAAGCAGTGACTGTTGGATGTCCATCCAACGGCCGTCGTGCTTCTTCAATCTCTGCTCTTCCTGCTCCAGCCGCTCAAACAAGCGCCGGCAGGACTGCCTGCTCCCTCCTCCCCGCGGCCGACTATGCTGCCGCGCAGGCCTCACCGCCCCACCGTACTCCCATCGCTGGCCTAGCCATCCCTCTACTCACCCACACCTGCTGTTATTCTCCGGCGACGGCAGACGGACCAGTAAACCCTCGTACAGTCATACTCCCCTCCGCATGGGAAACAACTGTCGAGTCTTCCCTGCCTCCGTGCCGTTCCCTTCCTAGGCCTTGTCATCGTCCACCGCCTTGGTGCTCTCAGCGCGGCCTGGTCAACGTGGTCAACGACCGACATGCATCTGAAGTGGACTGTATGTGGAGAGACCGACAGCTAGGTCCACGGCCGTACGCAAGGAAATGCCTCATTATTACGCGCAAAATAATGATTCCTCCACCTAACACCAGGGACCCACCGAAAGGGCCTCTATATTTCGCGAAAAAAACGTTATCACCGGTGACAGCTCGGACCCACCAGCTATATCTTCGCACGCAAGGAAGTGCCTCCTTATTACGCACAAAAAATGAATACTCCCCCTGTTAGCTGGGACCCAGTATAGTGGCAGGCTGACTTGTGGGCCTACTAAGTTGACAGGGACGGAGGGCTTTGTCAACTTAGTCAATATGCATGATTCTAGCTCCAGTGACCGTACGATTTCAATCCAACGGCCATAGTGCTTCATCAACCTCTGGTCTTCTTGCTCCAGCCGCCCAAACCAGCTCGGTCGTGCCTCGTGCTCCTGCCTCCCGTGGCCGGCTGCGATGCGGCGGAGGCCTCACCGCCCCTACTACTCCCACCGCTGGCCAGGCCATCCCTCTACTCACCCACACCCTCTGTTACTCTGCGGCGACGGCATCCTCACACCACAGCGAACCAGTGCCCTCGTACTCCTCTACGCGTGGGCATCCACTCCTTCGTCTTCCCCGGCTCTGCGTCGTCCCCTTCCTAGGCCTCACTGTCATCCACCGCCCTGGTGCTCTCGGCGCGGCGTGGTCAACATGGTCAAGGAACGGCTTCCATCGGACGTGGACTGTACGTGGAGAGGCTGACAGCTGGGTCCACAGCCGCAGCAAGGAAGTGCCTCCTTATTACGTGCAAAATAATTATTCCTCCACCTGACAGCGGGGACCCACTGGACGGGCCACCGTATTTCACCCCCTGACTGCTGGGACCCACCAACTACATCTTCGCATGCAAGGAAGTGCCTGACAGTCGGGACCCACCTGGTCGAAGCGTACGTAGCATTGTCATTCTGGTCACGAACGTGTACGTACATATATACTGGTGGATGTAGAGGTGCACATGTGTCGTAGTAGAGGCGGCCAGGGTGCATGAAAGAAAATACGGCCACGTATGTGTACATACGGGCGGGGTCTCGAACGCCTAATCGCGCATATGGATGGCGAGGGCTCGTTGACATGGCTGGGTCGGAACAGAGAAATAGCGTCATCGTCGTGTTCATGGGGAGGCAACAAAATGCGTTGTGTTCATGGGGAGGCAACAGAATGCGTCGTGTTCATGGGGAGGCAACGGAATGCGTCATATTCATCGGGAGGTAACGGAACGCGTGGGAGCCAACCGGCTGGGACAGAACGGAATGCGTGGTCGTGTTCATCGGGAGGGCTTGGACGGAATAGGCGATGGAAACGAGGCCTGGCGTACTGCAAAACGGAATTAATGGCCTTGTGTTCGACTGGACACGTTCAAAACGGGATCCTGTTCATCGGGAGGAGGTCTGGCGTATCGTAAAATGGAGGAAATGGACCTCCTATGGTCGAAACGGGGGTCCTGTTGATCGGGAGGGGTGCGGCGTACCGCAAAACGGACGAAACAGACTTCTGTTGGAGCGCTACAGTCGAAACGGGGGTCCTGTTCATTGGGAAGGGTGTGGCATACCGCAAAACGGGACTCCACGGGATATTGTTCATCTCCACCATCGACCCCCTCCAGCCTCCACGAGCTACTATTCATCCACCGTCGACCTCCTCCAGCCTCCAACTGCGATTGTTCATCCACGGGCTCCTGTTCATCCAGCCTCCACCGCGCGCTACTCCACCGGCTACTGTTCAACAAGCCCTCTCCACAGGCTCCTGTTCAACCAGCCCTCCACGGGCTACTGTCCTGCCCTCCACGGGGTGGTCCTGTTCATCGAGCCCTCCTCGGGGTCCTGTTCATCCAGCCCCAACCGGCTCCATCGATCGGGGTCCTGTTCATCCAGAGGCAACACCACGGGGTCCTGTTCATCCACCCCCACGGGAACTGTTCATCCACCCCCCCCCCCGCCCCCCGCAACGCTCACTGTTCATC
>NC_041384.1:234180488-234216760 GCF_002162155.2 Triticum dicoccoides | reverse complement strand
AGAGGCAACATCGATCGGCTTCAGTTAGCAGCAGTAGCGAAGGAATCTCTTGATCGGGTTCAGTTAACAACCATCGATCGATCCCTCGGGTTCAGTAACGCGTAGCCTGCAGTGCAATCGCTCGGGTTCAGTTAGAGCCCAATGCCTCGCTCGGGTTCAGTTAGAGCCAACGCCTCGCACACACGCGCGTACGTGTACGAGAGAAACGTGCATCGCTCGGCCCCCGACCTCCCACCGTAGCCGGGAACTCCCCGAAATTTTCCTCGCCCTCGCTTCTACCACGGTTTTTTCCGTCATGGACGGCCCAAAGAATGTCATGAAGTTGCGTCTCCGGCCCGCCTAGGACAAAAAGCCCATTTCCTGTCATGATTTTTTCACATAGAAGTAGGAGCCCACCACATCTATGATGATACCGGGTTATGTCACAATTATCGTCATAGAAGTGTCATATGTATGATAGGAAAAAAAATTGTTCGGCCCAAAATGTCATGGATGTGTCTTTTTTTTTGTAGTGCGAGCCTGGCTCGAATGGGGACCATATATGCTGGAGGGAGAAATCTCTGTGTTTGTAACTCTACTAATTGGCCGTGCAGGACGGAACACTTCTCCCAGTCATCAGGCTTAGGGCTACGGGAGCGGGAGGAGGAGCTGCGATGGCCGGCCATGTTGGAATGGATTTTTTCGAGCGCGCTCCGATGGATACTCACCATGGGAGGATGGTGTGCTTTGGATCTAAGAATCCCCGTCCCTTTAATAGACAATTTATTTACATGACTAGGGGGGTGAATGTAAAAATGCCCTGGCTCCTCGCGTTCACTTGACACGTGGAAGATAGCCCTTATTGGGCGCAGAAGCCAAGAAGTGCAACATTTATGAGGAGTTGGACACGACTCAGCAGATATTCAGAATTTGGAGAAGAACCTGTCGTGCAATGCCGAAGACAATCTGCGCGCCGGACTCATTGTCATTGAACCCTGGTTCGGGGACTACTAAGGGAGTCCTGGATTAGGGGGTCTCCAGACAGCCAGACTATATCCTTTGGCCGGACTGTTGAACTATGAAGATACAAGATTGAAGACTTCGTCCCATGTCCGGATGGGACTCTCCTTGGTGTGGAAGGCAAGCTTGGCAATACGGATATGTTGATCTCCTCCCTTGTAACCGACTTTGTGTAACCCTAGCCCCCTCCGGTGTCTATATAAACCGGAGGGTTTAGTCCGTAGGACAACATACAATCATACCATAGGCTAGCTTCTAGGGTTTAGCCTCTACGATGTCGTGGTAGATCAACTCGTGTAATACTCATATCATCAAGATCAATCAAGCAGGACGTAGGGTATTACCTCCATCAAGAGGGCCTGAACCTAGGTAAACATCATGTCCCCTGCCTCCTGTTACCATCCGCCTTAGACGCACAGTGCGGGACCCCCTACCTGAGATCCGCCGGTTTTGACACAGACACAACCCAATGTTGTTTTTGTTTTTGCTTTTTAGGTATTGTTTTCCAATAAATAATTCATATAGCCTCTGGTTAGATGTGGTTTTGTGTTTTAATTAGTGTTTGTGCCAAGTAAGACCTTTGGGATAGCTTACATTGATAGTTGAATTGATCTTGCCGAAAAACAGAAACTTTTACACCTAGGAAAATAATTTTCATTTCTAACAGAAGCGTGACAAAATACTGATTCTTTTTGGAGAAGATTAAAAAACAAATTTCTTAGGTTGTCCTAAATTTTAAGAATTTTGGGAGTTAAAGAAGTATTCATAATATCTAGATTGCTACAGACTGTTCTGTTTTTGACATATTATGTTTTCTATGTGTTGTTTGCTTATTTTGATGATTCTATGGCTAGTATCAGGGGGTATGAAGCATGGAAAAGTTGTCTCCCATTACCAAAAGTGGTGATTTATTTTCTTATACTAACGGAGCTTATGAGATTTTCTGTTGAGTTTTGTGTTGTGAGGTTTTCAAGTTTTGGGTAAAGATTTGATGGACTATCGAATAAGGAGTGGCAAGAGCCTAAGTTTATGGATGCCCAAGGCATCCCAAGGTAATATTCAAGGACAACCAAGATCCTAAGCTTGGGGATGCCCTAGAAGGCATCCCCAATTTCGTCTTTGTCTATCGATAACTTTACTTGAGGCTATATTTTTATTCACCACATGATATGTGTTTTGCTTGGAGCGTCTTGTATGATTTGAGTCCTTGCTTTTTAGTTTGCCACAATCATCCTTGATGTACACACCTCTTGAGAGAGATGTCGGTGTCAAAACCGACCGATCTCGCGTAGGGGGTCCCGAACAGTGCGTCTGAGCATCGAAGGTAATGGGAGACAAAGGGAACACGATGTTTACCTAGGTTCGGGCCCTCTTAATGGAGGTAAAACCCTACTTCCTTCTTGATTGACTTTGATGAGTATAGGGGTTACAAGAGTTGATCTACCTCGAGATCGTAATGGCTAAACCCTAGAAGTTGAGCCTACATGATTTTTTCCTTGCCTCTATGGACTAAACCCTCCGGTTTATATACACAACAGAGGGGCCTAGGGTTGTACAGAGCCGGCTTATAGCGAAAGGAAATTATACATCCAGACACCTGATACGTCTCCATCGTATCTACTTCTCCAAACACTTTTGCCCTTGTTTTGGACTCTAACTTGTATGATTTGAATGGAACTAACCAGGACTGACGTTGTTTTCAGTAGAACTACCATGATGTTGTTTTATGTGCAGAAAACAAAAGTTCTCGGAATGACCTGAAACTCCACGGAATACCTTACAATAAATAATAAAAAATCATTGCCAAAGATGAAGACCAGGGGGGCCACACCCTGTCCACGAGGGTGGGGGGCACAACCCTCCCTAGGGCGTGCCCCCTACCTCGTGGGCCCCCTGGAGACCTCCCGACTCCAACTCCAACTCTATATATTTCATTGCGTTTTACGATACGGAGCCGCTGCCAAGCCCTAAAACCTCTCGGGAGGGCTCATCTGGTGTCCGTTCGAGACTCCGGAGAGGGGGATTCGTCGCTGTCGTCATCATCAACCATCCTCCATCACCAATTTCGTGATGCTCACCGCCGTGCGTGAGTAATTCCATTATAGGCTTGCTGGACGGTGATCGGTTGGATGAGATTTACCATGTAATCGAGTTAGTTTTGTTAGGGTTTGATCCCTAGTATCCACTATGTTCTGCGATTGATGTTGCTATGACTTTGCTATGCTTAATGCTTTTCACTAGGGCCCGAGTGCCATGATTTCAGATCTGAATCTATTATGTTTTCATCAATATATGAGAGTTCTTGATCCTATCTTGCAAGTCTATAGTCACCTATTATGTGTTATGATCTGTTAACCCCGAAGTGACAATAATCGGCATACTTACCGGTGATGACCGTAGTTTGAGGAGTTCATGTATTCATTATGTGCTAATGCTTTGTTCCGGTTCTCTATTAAAAGGAGGCCTTAATATCCCTTAATTTCCATTAGGACCCCGCTGCCACGGGAGGGTAGGACAAAAGATGCCATGCAAGTTCTTCTCCATAAGCACGTATGACTATATTCGCAATACATGCCTACATTACATTGATGAATTGGAGCTAGTTCTGTGTCACCCTATGTTATGACTGTTACATGATGAACCACATCCGGCATAATTATCCATCACTGATGTGATGCCTACGAGCTTTCCATATACTGGTTTATGCTTATTTACTTTCCCATTGCTATTGTTACAATCACTACATAATACCAAAAATATTACTTTGCTTTCATTACTCTTTTGTTACCGTTACCACCACTATCATATTACTTTGCTGCTAAACACTTTGCTGCAGATACTATGTTTCCAGGTGTGGTTGAATTGACAACTCAGCTGCTAATACTTGAGAATATTCTTTGGCTCCCCTTGTGTCGAATCAATAAATTTGGGTTGAGTACTCTACCCTCGAAAGTTGTTGTGATCCCCTATACTTGTGGGTTATCAATACTAATTTCTGGCGCCGTTGCCAGGGAGCATAGCTCTATTCTTTGAGTCACTTGGGATTTATATCTGCTGGACACTATGAAGAATTTGAAAGACGCTAAGACAACATTTTATCCCTCAACTACGAGGGGAGGTAAGGAACTGCCATCTAGCTCTGCACTTGATTCACCTTCTGTTATTAGTAAGCTTGCGACACCTAAACCTGCTTCTGCTATTCGTTCTAATATGTCGCATGTTATTGATGATGCTACATCTGCTATACATGATACTTATGATGAAACTACTTCTATGCTTGATACTACTGTGCCACTTGGTGATTTTCTCGAGGAATGACTTGCTAGGGCTAGAGAGATTGAAAATATTGAATCTGATTATGATGATGAAAGTGATGATGAAGAATCACTTGTTATTCCTGAGGGTTATTTATTTGATCAAGAAGCTTCTTTAGCTATTTTAGCTTGCAAAGATAGATATGAACTCAAAAGGTTATTAGCTAAATGGAATAAGCAATCTCTAAATGCTAGGATGAAACCTGACCCTGCTTTTGCTACTTCACCTATCTGTGTTGCTGATAAGGATTATGAATTCTCTGTTGATCCTGATATAGTTACTTTAGTTGAATCTGATCCTTTTCATGGCGATGAAACTGAAACTGTTGTGGCCCATCTTACTAAATTAAATGATATAGCCACCCTGTTCACTAATGATGAGAGATCTCGCTACTTTTATATCCTAAAAATATTTCTGTTCTCATAAAAGGGTGATGTTAAGATATGGTTTAATTCTCTTGATCCAGGTTGTGTGCGTAGCCCCCAGGATATGATCTACTACTTCTCTGCTAAATATTTCCCTGCTCATAAGAAACAAGCTGCTTTAAAGGAAATATACAATTTTGTGCAAATTAAAGAAGAGAGTCTCCCACAAGCTTGGGGGAGGCTTCTCAAGTTACTTAATGCTTTTCCTGATCATCCTCTTAAGAAAAATGAAATACTTGATATCTTTTATAATGGACTAACCGATGCTTCCAGAGATTACCTGGATAGTTGTGCTGGTTCTTTTTTCAGGGAAAGAACACCGAATGAAGCTAAAATCTTATTGAGAATATGTTGACAAATGAAAGTAATTGGGCACCTCCTGAGCCAGCTCCTGCTGCAATTAGTGATCCTATTCCTAAACCAACTCCGAAGAAGAGAGGTGTTCTATTTCTCAGTCCCGAAGATATGCAAGAGGCAAAGAAATCTATGAAAGAAAAAGATATTAAAGCTGAAGATGTTAATAATTTACCTCCTATTGAAGAAATACATGGTCTTAATTTACCGCCTGCCGAAGAAACATATGGTCTTGATCCTTTTCTTATTGAAGAACCTCCAGACCTCGATAACCCGACACAGGTAGTAAAGGTAAATTCTCTCTATAGATATGATAGAGTTGAAATCCCTCCTACTAAAATTGCTAGTCAATGCTTGGATGAGTTTGATAATTTTATGTTTAAGCAAGAAGACTTCAATGCTTATTTTGGTATACAATTAAAACAAGATGCTGATATGATTAAATACTTGGGTGATTATATGGATAATATTAGAGGTGAACTTAAACTTGTTAGCAAACATGCTTCTATGGTTACCACTCAAGTAGAACAAGTACTTAAAGCTCAAAAGGAATTGCTCAATGAGATGAATAGTAAGAAAAATGATTATGTTGTTAAAGTGGCTACTAGAACTAGTAGAATGACTCAGGAACCTTTGTATCCTAAAGGCCACCCTAAGAGAATTGAGCAAGATTCTCAGAGAAATAATATTGATGCACCTAGTTCTTCTAAAAAGAAGAAAAAGAAAAATGATAGAACTGTGCAAACTTCTAGTAAACCTATTGCTGAACCACCCGATAATCCGAATGGTATCTCTATGTCTGATGCTGAAACACAATCTAGCAATGAATATGAACCTAATGAAAATGTTAATGATGATGTTCATAATGATGCTCAACCTAGTAATGATAATGATGTAGAAATTGAACCTGTTGTTGATCTTGATAACCCACAATCAAAGAATCAACGTTATGATAAGAAAGACTTTGTTGCTAGGAAACATGGTAAAGAAAGAGAGCATTGGGTTCAGACACCCATGCCTTTTCATCCCAAACCATCCAAGAAAAAGGAGGATGAGGATTTTGAGCGCTTTGCTGAAATGATTAGACCTATCTTTTTGCGTATGCGATTGACTGATATGCTCAAAATGAATCCTTATGCTAAGTACATGAAAGATATTGTAACAAATAAAAGAAAGATACCAGAAGCTGAAATTTCCACCATGCTAGATAATTATACTTTTAAGGGTGGAATACCAAAGAAACTTGGAGATCCAGGAGTACCTACCATACCATGCTCCATTAAAAGAAACTAAGTTAAAACTTCTTTATGTGAACTTGGAGCCGGCGTTAGTGTTATGCCTCTCTCTTTATATCGCAGACTTGACTTGAATAAGTTGACACCTACTGAAATATCTTTGCAAATGACTGATAAATCAACTGCTATACCTGTCGGTATTGTGAGGATGTGCCTGTTGTAGTTGCAAACGTTACTATTTTAACGGACTTTGTTATTCTTGATATTCCCGAGGACGATAGTATGTCTATTATTCTTGGAAGACCTTTTCTTAATACTGCAGGGGCTGTTATTGATTGCAACAAAGGCAATGTCACTTTTCATGTTAATGGTAATGAGCATACGGTACACTTTCCGAGGAAACAACCTCAAGTTCATAGTATCAATTCTATCGGAAAAATTCCATCGATTATATTTGGAGGTTTTGAATTTCCTCTTGCTACTGTCAAGAAGAGATATGATATACTTATTATTGGGGATGTGCATATCCCCGTTGAGGTAACCTAGTGTTATTCGAAATTTCTCCGGTTTCATGTTAATCGGAATGAGTTTGTTAACAAGACTTGATCAACCTTGTTAGTGGATTCCTTTTGATGAGCATGAGATGGATGAAACTAGAAGCACAACCTTCTGTACCCTCTCTATACTTTCTGTTATTAAGTTGAAATAAAGTAAAAATAGTATTTTTCTGTCTGTTTCCTGATTTATCCGTGCAATATAAAAATGTCCTGAAAATAAAAGTCCTCAGAATGACATGCCAATTTAATATGATTTTTTCGGGAATATTTGAGGATTTATGGTGCAAAATTACCGCGGGGGGAGCTGCCACCTGGTCACAAGGGTGGAGGGTGCACCCTACCCCCCTGGGCGTGCCCCCCTGCCTCATGGGCCCACCGTGGCCCTCCTCCACTTATTCCTGCACCCATCCTCTTCTTCTTCCTCCCACAAACACGAAAAATCAACTCAAGCACGAGTTCCAGCCCTCTTTGCTGCCATTTTCGATCTCCTTGCTCAAAGCACCTCTCACAAAACTGCTTGGGGAGATTGTTCCTTGGTATGTGACTCCTCCATTGGTCCAATTAGTTTTTGTTCTAGTGCTTTATTCATTGCAAATTTTTGCTGCTTAGGTGACCCTGTTCTTAAGCTTGCATGTCAAATTTATATGGTCAAAAGTAGTTTTGATGCATGTTATAGGCCCTAGGCACTTGTAGGAGTAGTTGCTATCAATATTATTGAGTTTGGTTTACTTCTATTTTGAAGTTACTAAAAATTTCAGAATTTTTCAGAAAATTATGAGGAGACTTTTGAGGGGCTCATCTATCCAAAGCTCGAAGGAGAAGGCACCGAAGCCTAAGTATAATTTGCCTTGCACCGCGGAGGTTCGGGCGTGTGAATGGCTTTCCGAGGATTTCTTAAGAGGAGCCGGGATTTATGAAGATTTTCATGAGTTGGCTCAGACTGCAGGCCTTACTGCTTTCCTCCATGACCAATGCGATCAGTATCTCTTGCTCACAAATACCTTTGTGCAAAACTTTCATTTTCATTCTAGGAACTCACCACCTACGGTGGAATTTCATTTATATGATGAGCATAAGGAGATGTCACTTTATGATTTCTGTCGGATTTTTTTAGTCCCTTTTGGGGGCAAGGCAGAAGAACCACATCGTGATGATGTGGAGGGATTTATTGACACTATCACTGTAGGGGAAACAAGGAAGGTTTCTGATGCACGAAGCACTAGCATACATTTTCCTGTTTACGCTACTTTGCATTATTTGCTAGTCATTGCTTAATTGGTCATGGAAACTGTGGAAACCTGAGTATCCCCGATATTATCATTTTGCACCACGGCTTATACGGTTATAACTCTTTTAGTATGGGTGGCATTATTGCTAGACGGTTAAGTATGAACCGTACTAAGGGTCCCATCTTTGAAGGCATTTATGCTTCACGCCTCGCTGCACATTTTAACATACCTATTAGGCATTATGAGAAGGAAGAAAAGGTGCCGCCTCGTGTTTATTTAGATTACAAAAGTATGGTAACACATGATTTTATTGTTAAGAATAGGGAAGGAGAGCTTAAATATCAATTGTTCTTTAATAAACATCATCCTGAGACTATTACCTTGCCTGCTCCTTCTTTGTTTGATTTGACTGTAGGCACGTACCTTGTTCCTTTGGCGGCTATTCACGCCTACCGGAACCGAAACCACAAGAGGAGCCTCCATGACAGTCTGTTTATTCTTGGGATCCGAAGATGACTGTCAGCCAATGGCAGTCAGAGTCTTCTTCGTCGCAGTACGACCCCAGCTACACCTACGGGTATCCGCCAGGGTATCCCTGGCTATAAACCAACTTAGACCAAAAGCCTAAGCTTGGGGGAGTACGTATTTCTCACCGACATTACATTTATGTTCACACACTCATTGCTAGATGTCGGTGTTCATACTTTTTCATTGTATCATCCATGCTAGTTTATTTCCTTTTATGATTTCTCCTTGTGTGTTTGATAAGCCTTAAGAAAAACCAAAAAAAATTATTAGTAGTTTACTTTCCTTGTTGTAGTAATAATTAAAAAGAAAACCCAAAAATATTTCCCGTTCTTCTTTTGCTTGTTGGGAGCTTTCCCGTGTAAATAGTTTTATTTCTTTTATTTTCTTTGGGGGTCAGTAGGAGAAGACCATGATTAAATTGTTGAAGTGGCTCTTGTATGCTTTATTGTTGATTTAACCAAGAGACCATATTGCTTTGTCTTCTCTTGTTTATTGAACGCTTGCAGATTCCAGCTTAGTCCAATGCACGTGCACACTTATTATTATTCACATCGTTCGGTCGTGCAAGTGAAAGGCAATTATGATGATATATGATGGACTGACTAAGATGAGAAAAGCTGGTATGAACTCGACCTCTTTTGTTTTTGTAAATATGATGAGTTCATCATTTTTGATTTAGCTTGTTATGAATAAACATGTTTGCGATGACAATTAGAGATCATAGTTGCTTGTGACATGCTTGATTAGCTATGAGTTATAATGGTTTACCTTGCGTGCCAACATGCTATTGAGATGGTTATGATGTGGTATGATGGGGTGGTATCCTCCTTTGAATGATTTAAGTGACTTGACTAGGCACATGTTCACGCATGTAGTTGAAACAAATCAACATAGCCTTCACGATATTTATGTTCATGGTGGATTATATCCAACTCATGCTTGCATCCAATGTTTATTAATTTTAATGCATGTACATGGCTGTTGTCGCTCTCTAGTTGGTCGCTTCCCAGTCTTTTGCTAGCCTTCACCTGTACTAAGCGGGAATACTGCTTGTGCATCCAATCTCTTAAACCCCAAAGTTATTCCAAATGAGTCCACTATACCTTCCTATATGCGGTATCTACCTGCCGTTCCAAGTAAATTTTTATGTGCCAAACTCTAAACCTTCTAATAATCATCTTGTTTTGTATGCTCGAATAGCTCATGTATCAACTAGGGCTATCTGTATCTTCCACGCTAGGCGGGTTATTCTCAAGAGGAGTGGACTCCGCTCCTCACTCACGAGAAAATGGCTGGTCACCGGGATGCCCAGTCCCATGCTTTATGCAAACTAAATAAAAATAATTGCAAAACAAAACTCCCCCTGGGACTGTTGTTAGTTGGAGGCACTCGTTGTTTCGAGCAAGCCATGGATTGATGTTTTTTGGTGGAGGGGGAGTATAAACTTTACCATTCTGTTTGGGAACCGCCTATAATGTGTGTAGCATGGAAGATATCGCCATCTCTTGGTTGTTATGTTGACAATGAAAGTATATCGCTCCAAATATTATTCACCTCTATTTCAAAACCGAGCTCTGGCACCTCTACAAATCCCTGCTTCCCTCTGCGAGGGGCCTATCTATTTACTTTTCTGTTGAGTCATCACCCTCTTATTAAAAGCACTAGCTGGAGAGTGCAGCTGTCATTTGCATTCATCACTGTTAATTTATATTGGGTGTGACTATGATTGGATCTATTTTACCATGAATTACAATGTCTAGTCAGTCCTTGATCTTTAAAGGTGCTCTGCATTTATGTTTTGCGGTCTTAGAACGGGCTAGCGAGATTCCATCTTGTTATATCATATTATGATTCTTTTGAGAAAGTGTTGTCATCCGAGATTTATTATTATGGCTTGCTAGTTGATTATGTTATTGATATGGGTAATCATGAGACCTGAGAATTATTGCAAATGTGGTTAGTTATAATCTTTGCTGAAAACTTGAATGTTAGCTTGATATTTGTAACAACAAGAGCAAACAGAGTTTGTAAAAGTTTTTCTTTATTTCTTTCAGTTTGTCAACTGAATTGCTTGAGGACAAGCAAGGGTTTAAGCTTGGGGGAGTTGATACGTCTCCGTCGTATCTACTTTTCCAAACACTATTGCCCTTGTTTTGGACTCTAACTTGTATGATTTGAATGGAACTAACCAGGACTGACACTGTTTTCAGTAGAACTGCCATGACGTTGTTTTACGTGCAGAAAACAAAAGTTCTCGGAATGACCTGAAACTCCACGGAATATCTTACAATAAATAATAAAAAATCCTCGCCAAGGATGAAGACCAGGGGGCCCACACCCTGTCCATGAGGTGGGGGGGCGCCCCCACTAGAGCGCGCCCCCTACCTCGTGGGCCCCCTGGAGACCTCCCGACTCCAACTCCAACTCTATATATTTGCTTTCGGGGAGAAAAAAATAGAAGAGAAGATTTCATCGCGTTTTACGATACGGAGCCGCCGCCAAGCCCTAAAACCTCTCGGGAAGGCTGATCTGGAGTCCGTTCGGGGCTCCGGAGAGGGGGATTCGTCACCGTCGTCATCATCAACCATCCTCCATCACCAATTTCATGATGCTCACCACCGTGCGTGAGTAATTCCATCGTAGGCTTGCTGGACGGTGATGGGTTGGATGAGATTTACCATGTAATCGAGTTAGTTTTGTTAGGGTTTGATCCCTAGTATCCACTATGTTCTGAGATTGATGTTGGTATGACTTTTCTATGCTTAATGCTTTTCAATAGGGCCCGAGTGGCATGATTTCAGATCTGAACCTATTATGTTTTCATCAATATATGAGAGTTCTTGATCCTATCTTGCAAGTCTATAGTCACCTATTCTGTATTATGATTCGTTAACCCTGAAGTGACAATAATCGGGATACTTACCAATGATGACCGTAGTTTGAGGAGTTCATGTACTCACTATGTGCTAATGCTTTGTTTCGGTTATCTATTAAAAGGAGGCCTTAATATCCCTTAGTTTCCATTAGGACCCCGCTGCCACGGGAGGGTAGGACAAAAGATGTCATGCAAGTTCTTTTCCATAGGCACGTATGACTATATTCGGAATACATGCCTACATTACATTGATGAATTGGAGCTAGTTCTGTGTCACCCTATGTTATGACTGTTACATGATGAACCACATCCGACATAATTATCCATCACTGATCCGATGCCTATGAGCTTTCCATATACTGGTTTACGCTTATTTACTTTCCTGTTGCTAATGTTACAATCACTACATAATACCAAAAATATTACTTTGCTTTCATTACTCTTTTGTTACCGTTACCACCACTATCATATTACTTAACTTCTAAACACTTTGCTGCAGATACTAAGTTTCTAGGTGTGGTTGAATTGACAACTCAGCTGCTAATACTTGAGAATATTATTTGGCTCCCCTTGTGTCGAATCAATAAATTTGGGTTGAATACTCTACCCTCGAAAGATGATCCCCTATACTTGTGGGTTATCAACGCCAAGCTTGCCATCCACGCAAAGGAGAGTCCCATCCGGACATGGGGGAAGGCCCTATACCTTATATCTTCATGGCCCATTAGTCCGGCCCATATCGCAGACCCCGGACACCCGAGGACCCCATAATCCAGGACTCCCTCAGTAGCCCCTGAACCAGTCTTTCGATGACGATGTGTTTGGTATGGAGATTGTCTTCGGCATTGCAACGCGGGTTCCTCCTCCGAACACTTCAAAGAAGTCTTCTGAATAAGAGAACTGTATTCAGCTCCGTATAATAGCCACAACCCTCAACCACAAGGGCAAGATACCTAATCAAAATACTGTCTGTCTACTAACAACTTTTTCAATGAAACGTTATGTCCAGCCTCTTTATCATTTCGAACCATTTTTTAGCCTCCCACTTCGCGTTTCGGGGCGCAACCTCTTTTGACACGTCTTGTCAAAGCAGAGATCATGTCCCCTTATTGCGGGATTCTCATCAACACGGTTTTGGGTAATCCAACCGTGCCATTCGCACGACCCCTTGGGAACGGGCGGATTTTAAGGCTTGAGGGGGTGAGGGAGTCCTGGATTAGGGGGTGTCCGGATAGCCGGACTATACCTTCGGCCGGACTCCTGGACTATGAAGATACAAGATTGAAGACTTCGTCCCGTGTCCGGAAGGGACTTTCCTTGGCGTGGAAGGCAAGCTTGGCGATACGGATATGTAGATCTCCTACCATTGTAACAGACTCTGTGTAACCCAAGAATGGGAAAAAGAGCGCTCATGTTTATCCCGAACACCCCAGCACTCGTGGCATGGGGGCAGAAGCCGACGACTCGCCATCTCTCAAATTTGATAAAGGGCTACACAGAAGGTAATATTTTAAATTCAAAAGTGTTGCTTAGCGCATATGAACAAGTTTTCAGCATACAGGATCACAAATGCGAGTTTACTCAAAAATTACATCTTTGGAGCATTCATCCGCTATAAGGCAGGCACCCTTCAGGACGCCCTCATAATACGCTTCCGGGACGCGATGCTCCTTGCCCGGCGGCGGCCCGTCCTTCACCAGCTTCTCCGCATCCATCTTTCCCCAGTGCACTTTAGCATGGGCAAGTGCCCTACGGGCACCTTCGATGCAGACGGAGCGCTTGATTACTTCAAGCCATGGACAGGCATCCACCAGCCACCTCACTAGCCCGAAGTAGCTCCCAGGTAGAGCCTCTCCAGGCCAAAGCCGAACTACGAGGCCCTTTATGGACTGTTCGGCCACCTTGTGGAGCTCGACCATTTGCTTCAGCTAGTCGCTCAAAGGCACCAGGTGTCCGACCTTAGCATACTGAGACCAGAACACCTTCTCCGTCGAGCTTCCCTCCTCGGATCGGTAGTAGGCGGCGACATCAGACGCACTACGGGTCAAATCTGTGAATGCTCCTGGAGAGCTCCGGACTCGGGTAAGTAACAAGTAATTCACTTTCATGTGCTTGCTTTGCATAATGAATGCCTTACCCGCCGCTATCTTCTTCATCGCTTCAATTTCTTGGAGGGCTTTCTGGGCTTCGGCCTTGGCAGACTTCGCGCTTTCGAGGGCTGTCGCAAGCTCGGACGCTTGCGTCTTTGAGTCAAGCTCCAAACTCTCGTGTTTTTTCACGAGAGCCTGGAGCTCTTTCTGCACCTCCTCCACCCGCACCTCCTGCTTCCCTCTCTCTGTGCGCTTCGCGGCCGCTCTGTTTTCGGCCTCGGACAGTGCTTTCTTAAGGGTTGCCACCTCGGTCGTGGCCCCTATAATAGCACGTTGATCCTGTCATTTTTTGCAACCACATCTTCTCTATATACTTGCGCAAGGTATTACTTACCTTCCTTCTCCTCGAGTTGCCTCTTGGCATGGCAGAGCTCGTTCTCGGACCGCGCGAGGTTTTGCTTCAGCGTATCCACCTCCGTAGTCAGTGTGGCGGAGGCCAGCAGCGAAGCCTGCATACGCATATTTACTTGATTATGTTAGACTCCTGCAAATGTTATTAGATCCTCTATTCGGCTTTTCTTTCCGAACACCGAACAGAGCATCAGGGGCTACTGTCTATGCGGTAATATTTTTACATATTCTTTACTTACCTCAAAGCCTGTTAGAAGGCTGGCACAGGCTTCAGTCAGTCCGCTCTTGGCGAACTGAACCTTCTGGATCACCGCACTCATAATAGTGCGGTGCTCCTCGTTGATGGAGGCGCCTTTAAGCACCTCCAGCAAATTGTCCAGTGCCTCCGGTTGGATGAAGGTCACCGGCTCGGTAGGCTTGCTCCTCTTGGAAGGAGGCTGCCTAACGGAGTCCGGAACCGTTGAAGGTTCCGACGTGGTGTCCGGCTCAAGGCCGGACACGGGGCCTTGGGGGTTTTATCCCCTTTGCGCCTGGAGTCCGGGAGGTCGCCTTGCGGCGCCTCCAGGACCACCTCCTCCTGGCTTGGAACCTGTTGGGACAGCACCTCGGCGTCGTCCGTAGGGTGGGGGGAGGTAGCGGGCGGAAGTGAATTCATGTCCGACGAATCCAGGGAGCCGCTCGACAACTCATCGAGCCCGACCTTGGGCGGACTGCATAGTCATATTCGGCGTAAGGAGGAGCTGTGCAAGAAAGGAACACTATGAATTGCTCGGGTGTCCGAATACTTATGATCTCTCTAGGGGCTTGGCCCTATGCGGCCACTCCTCTTTGCCGTCATCGCCATTGGTGGAGTAGTCCGGAGGAAGGGTCTTCCCCTTCTTGGACCCTTCGGCCTCCCCAGTTGGGGCGGCCTTCCTTTTCTTCCCTCCTCCCGTTGGAGGGGGAGAGGTCTCTTCTTCCTCCTCCTCGTCTTCATGGGAGGAGCGCGTCTTGGAGTCGTCGAATGATGAATCCGACACCTCCTGGCGCCGGGCACTCTTTCGAGTCCCCGTGGCCTTCATCTTGGCCTTCTTCTCCGGCACCACATAGGGTGCCGGAACCAGTAGCTTCGCCAAGCGAGCGTCCGCTGGGCCTTCGGGCAAAGGAGCCGGACAATTGATCTGTCCGGACGTCTCCTGCCAATCCTGTCAAGGTAAGGGAGCTTAGATCCTGCATGGAGTCAAACTATGAAAAACTAATACCCTATAAAAGGTAAAAACAGCTTACTGCATGAGCGTGACGCTGCGTGCTAAATCCGCGATCCTCGGTAGCAGATGCGGGGGCTTCGGCGCCCTTGAAAAGCACCTTCCAGGCATCTTCGTACGTCGTGTCGAAGATCCTGCTCAGAGTTCGGTGCCGTGCCGGGTCGAACTCCCACAGGTTGAAAGCCCGTTGTTGACACGGGGGGATCCGGCGGATGAGCATAACCTGGACTACGTTGGCAAGTTTGAGCTTCTTGTCCACCAGGGTTTGGACGCATGTTTGGAGTCCGGTCAGCTCTCCTTTTTTACCCCACGACAGGCCCGTCCCTTTCCAGGAGGTGAGCCGCGTAGGGGGTCCGGATTGGAATTCGGGGGCTGCGACCCATTTAGGGTCGCGCGGCTCGGTGATGTAAAACCACCCCGATTGCCACCCCTTTAGGGTCTCCACGAAGGAGCCCTCGAGCCATAGGACGTTGGGCATCTTGCCCACCATGGCGCCTCCACACTCCGCCTGGGTGCCGCGCACCACCTTCGGCTTGACAATGAAAGTCTTGAGCCATAGGCCGAAATGGGGGCAGATGCAGAAGAAAGCCTCACACACGACGATAAACGCCGAGATGTTGAGGACAAAGTTCGTGGCCAAATCATGGAAATCAAGGCCATAGTAGAACATGAGCCCCCGGACAAATGGGTGGAGAGGGAAGCCCAGTCCGCGGAGGAAATGGGGGAGGAACACCACCCTCTCATGGGGCCTAGGGGTGGGGATAAGTTGCCCCTCTTCGGGAAGCCGGGGCGCACTGTCGTTAGACAAGTATCCGGCCTTCCTCAGTTTTTTGATGTGTCCCTCCGTGACGGAGGAGACCATCCACTTGCCTCCCGCACCGGACATGGCTGGAGAAGGTTGAGGTGGGGTGTGCGGACTTAGGCGCTGGAGCTTGAGTGCGCGGAAATGGATAGGCAAAGGAGGAAGAAGGCGTGGATGAAAAGGTGGATCCTTATCCCCTTATATGGGTGGACGCGACTATGCGTCCCCACTAGCCTAGTAAAACTCGCTTATCTCCCAAGCGCCGTAATCAATGGCGCGGTTGGGTTACCCACACCCGTATTGATGAGAATCGCGGAATAAGGGGACACGATCTCTGCTTTGACAAGACGTGCCAAGGAAACAGCCTTGCTAAACGCGTTGAGGTGGGACAGTAAAGCGATTCGAATAAAGACTTGGCCATGGTGTGATGTCACGCTACGGAATACGTCAGCAGATTAGATTTTTGTAAATATTATTCTCTCTATGGCAATTTGTGGAAACTTATTTTGCAGAGACAGACACTACCTTTGTGTTCAAAATCTTCTATGAAGTACTTGGAGGAGGAACCCGCCTTGCAATGACGAAGACAATCTGCACTCCGGACTCGTCATCATTGAAGCCTTGTTCAGGGGCTACTGAGGGAGTCCTGGATTAGGGGGTGTCTGGATAGCCGGACTATACCTTCGGCTGGACTCCTCAACTATGAAGATACAAGATTGAAGACTTCGTCCCGTGTCCGGAAGGGACTGTCCTTGGCGTGGAAGGCTAGCTTGGCGATACGGATATGTAGATCTCCTACCATTGTTACTGACTCTGTGTAACCCTAGCCCTCTCCGGTGTCTATATAAACCGGAGGGTTGTAGTACGTAGGACGAACAACAATCATACCATAGGCTAGCTTCTAGGGTTTAGCCTCTCTGATCTCATGGTAGATCTACTCTTGTACTACCCATATCATCAATATTAATCAAGCAGGACATAGGGTTTTACCTCCATCGAGAGGGCCCGAACCTGGGTAAAAATAATGTGTCCCTTGTCTCCTGTTACCATCCGCCTAGAGGCATAGTTCGGGACCCCCTACCCGAGATCTGCCGGTTTTGACACCGACAGGGGGGCCTTTGATATTCACTGCCTATATAAGCGTATAAAGATCCCTTCTTTTTATCTCATGCCTTCTTCCTCCCACTACCTTCCCATCCTTGAGCTCTAGCGCCCAAGCTTCGATCTTTCCCACCGCCCCCAACCTCTCCAGCCGTGGCTGGATCCAGCTCATAGGGCAAGTGGATGGCCTCCTCCATTACGGAGAATGATGTCAAGGAACTCTGGAAAGCGGGTACCTGGCTACGGATGTTACGCACAGACTCCCTGCCAAAAAGCAGATCATCCCCACTCCGGAGCCCGACAAGAGAGTGGTATTTATCCCCCACTTCCTCCGCGTACTAGGGTTTCCTCTCCACCCTTTTGCCCACGGCCTCATATTCTATTACGGGCTAGATTTCCATGATCTAGCCCCAAATTCCTTCCTCCACATCTTGGCATTTATCGTTGTGTGCGAGGCGCTCCTCCGCACCCCCCACTTCAGCCTATGGCTCAAGGTCTTCAATGTGAAGCTGAACGTGGTCGACGGTCAGCACACGGACTGCGGCGGTGCCATGATGAGCAAGCTCCCCAATGTCCCCTGGCCCAAAGGGGCCTTCGTGGAGACTGTCAAGATATGGCAGCAGGAGTGGTTCTACATCATCGAACCTCGCGGCGCCACATGGGCAACCACTCCTGAGTTTAGATACGGACCCCCAATGCGGCTCGCGTCATGGACCAACAAGGGTCTGGACTGGGGGTCGTCCGATGAAGTGATGGTGCTGTAAAAGCGCATCAAAAATATGATAGAGAATAACACTAGTCTCACTGATGTAATTCAGGTGATGCTTTTCCGCCGGATCCTCCCCTGCCAGCGCTGGCCTCTCCACATGTGGGAGTTCAATCCGGAAGGGACGCGGACACTGCAGCGATTCTTTGGCACAACACACGAAGAGATCTGGAAGCTGCTCTTCAAGGCCCAGAAGACGAGGCCAGAGACAACCGACGACATCGGCCTTGGCAGCGCGCATCTGGCCACCCTGGTAAGCATTTAGTTTCCGAACATAACTTTAGTTCATAAATCAAAGGGTATGCTAAGCCTTCCATCCTTCAATCAGGGCTGGACAAAGAAGGCGGAGCAGATCAAGTGTTCGGTTCCTCTATGCTATGTCCGGAGAGACCGAAGCTCCCTCCTCCCACGAGGGAGATGAAGACGAAGAGGAGGAGGCAGAGAGCGATTCTCCCCTTAAGGGGAGGAAGAAGAAAAGGGCGGCCTCCGTAGACCCAGAGGCAGAGGCGACTAAGAGAGAGAAAATATCCCTCTCGGACGGCTCGGATTCAGAAGCTGAAGCCATCCCCGAGCAGCGCCCCTGGGTGAAGCCCCAGGCCGCATCATAAGTATCCGAGATGCTTTACATATATCCAGTCTTTTATGATTGTAGAATATCATATTATATTATGTGTTTTAGTCCGGCCCGTGACCTCCCCCAACTATCGTCATCTTCGGGGAACTCTCTGGCACCGGAGATGGTGGAGAGCGAGACGCCTCCACGAGCCTCCCCGCCACCCACCACAGATGACACCGAGGTGTTATCCCAAAGGACCTCTCCGGGCCACAGAGATGTGCGGGAGGCCGCCAAGACGACGCCAGAGGGTAATGCCTCAGCTGCCGAGAACATGGGGGCACAACCCCCATGGAGACTGACGACGGGCGCCCCGACTAGTCCGCCCCCAGCCGAACACCACTCCGGAGACCTAAGTGGCTCCGGAATCGAGTGAGAAACCCCCTTCAAAGGAGGGGGAGCGCCAACTCCGACGGTGACCTCCACAAATTGGGAGGCACCGAACACTTTGATGGAGGCACTGCGACGTGATTCCATCATGGAGGAACACCGCACCCTGATGGGTGTGGTGGTTGAGAAGGTTCAGTACGCCAAGAGCGGGCTGAACGAAGCCCTCACCAGCCTGCTAACAGGCTTCGAAGTATGCGATGTAATATTCTTAGCCACATTTCATATGCAAAATATGCCTATGTATAGATAGTAGCTCCTGAGACTCTGTTCGGTGTTAAAAATGGCCGAATAGAGGATCGAATAATAATCACAGGAGGTAACATACTGGTCTATGGATAAACAGGCTTCGCTGTTAGCGGTGACCGCCCAGGCCACTAAAGTTTCCAAACTCAAGCGGAAGGTGCAGCTGGCCGTTGATGTTATCGTCCGCATTAACAAGCGGCTCGACGAGGCACAATGTATGTTTGAAAAATTATTTACACACCTGAAGTGGTAAGCCAATGCGAAGTCTAAGCTCTTGTAACACCCACAATGCGGCTATATCTCCCACGTGTTGGGGCACGACTTAGAGGCATAACCGCATGGTGGTTGTGTCGCGAGAGGGGCTAATCTTCACACAGATCCCATGTACTGCATAAGAAAGGGATAAAGAGTTGGCTTACAATCGCCACATCACACAAATAACAAGTTAAACATACATCATCCAAAGTACAATCAAGGTCCGACTACGGAACCAAAATAAAAGAAGATAACACCAAATGCTAAGTCCCCGATTGTCCCAACTGTGCTCCACTACTGATCATCTAGAAACGAAACATAGTAACGACCCAGATCCTCGTAGAACTCCCACTTGACTTCGGTAGCATCACCTGCACTGGTATCATTGGCACCTGCAACTGTTTGGAAGTAGTCGTGAGTCACGAGGACTCAGCAATCTCACACCCGCGAGATGTAGACTATTTAAGCTTATGGGTAGGATAAGGTAATGAGGTGGAGCTGCAGCAAGCGCTAAGCAAATATGGTGGCTAACATACGCAAATAAGGGTAAGATGAGAAGCTACGCAACAGTCGTGAAGCTAGAGGTGATCAAGAAGTGATCCTGAAGCTACTTACGTTCAAACATAACCCAAGAGCGTGTTCACTTTCTGGACTCCGCCGAAAAGAGACCATCACTGCTACACACGCAGTTGATTCATTTTAATTAAGTCAAGTGTCAAGTTCTCTACAACCGGATATTAACAAATTCCTATGTGCCACATAACCGTGGGCATGGCTCTTGAAAGTTTATACCCTATAGGGGTGTCCCAACTTAGCCCATCACAAGCTCTCACGGTCAACGAAGGATATTCCTTCTCCCGGAAAGACCCGATCAGTCTCGGAATCCCGGTTACAAGACATTTCGACAATGGTAAAACAAGACCAGCAAGACCACCCGATTGTGCCGACAAATCCCGATAGGAGCTGCACCTATCTCGTTCTCAGGGCACACCGGATGAGCAATCCGTACAACTAAAACCATCCCTCAAGTTTCCCCGAGGTGGCGTTGCAAAGGGCTCTAGTTTGCACCAACACTCAGAGGAGCACTGGCCCATGGGGGTTAAAATAAAGATGACCCTCGGGCTCGCGAAAACCCAGGGAAAAGGCTTTGGTGGAAAATGTTAAAACTAAGGTTGGGCCTTGCTGGAGGAGTTTTATTCAAAGCGAAGTATCAAGGGGGTCCCATAACCCCAACTGCGTAAGGAGCGCAAAATCAAGGAACATAACACCGGTATGATGGAAAACTAGGGCAACAAGAGTGGAACAAAACACCAGGCAAAAGGCTGAGCCTTCCACCCTTTACCAAGTATATAGATGCATCAATTAAAATAAGAGATATTGTGATATCCCAACATATCCATGTTCCAACATGGAACAAACTTCAACTTCACCTGCAACTAGCAATGCTATAAGAGGGGCTGAGAAAAAGCTGTAACATAGCCAAACAATGGTTTTCTAGGAAGGTGGGTTAGAGGCTTGACATGGCAATATGGGAGGCATGATATAACAAGTCGTAGGTAGCGCGACATAGCGATAGAATGAACAACTAGCAAGCAAAGATAGAAGTGATATCGAGGGTATGGTCATCTTGCCTGCAATGTTCTCAGAGTTATCTAAAGCTTGATCCTTGTTAGCGTACTCAACAGGTTCCTCGTTCACGTACTCGTCTCCTGGCTCTACCCAAAGCAAGAACACAAGCAATGGAACAACAATCAATCATGGTGCAATGTACAAGCAACATGATGCAATACATGGCATGATATGCAATGCATATGCATGCTCCGGAAGGGAAAGAATGATAAAAAATCAACTTGGCAAACCAAGTATTCCGCTGGAAATATGAGGTGATTTTGGTTGAAATCGATATAAGGATCACTAGAAATGGATGCACAGTTTGCAAATGGCAAGCAATACAAGGATGATGCAAATCTTCGTTTAACAGCATGATAGTACTTGGAATGCAACAATAAACTAAGCTACTGCACTCCAACCTAGCAACAAAGCATATGGCAGTGATGTACAAGAGATGCTTGACAAAACATATACACTAAGCTACGGCTAAATCACAATAGAACAGGTTCAAACAAGCATGGCAAAAGTGCAAAAGATATCAGCTTCACAGACTTGGTGAAAATACTAACATGTCAAAAACAGCATCAGGAAGCAATGTTTAGAGAAAGAAGACAACATGCTACGGGAACATATCATGGAAAAAGAAGACATGGAATGCTTCTACTAAATGCATAGAACAAAACTCCCTTACTGAACATGAACCAAAAAGGCAGATGAGATATGATGGCACCCATGTAAACATAGCGAGTTTTATAAACAGATTCAGACTTAGAAGAAAAGCAGAGCATGTCAGGAACAGATTCATGATAACAACATATCAAGCTCATGCCGCTCATCACAAGGCATTACATGACAACACAAGCATACGAACAGTAAGAATACATATTCATGAAGCTAAAAATGACAAGATCAAGTTCATAGAATGCATGGATCACTAGCAAAACACATGGCAATATTGATTAACATGTTAACAATCTGCCAGGAACAATATTTAGCAAAAGTAGAGCATGATAATCACAATCTAGAGCACTCCATAATTCCGACCAGAGGCATGGATGGATAGAGAAATACCACATCTTCAAAACATGTTTACTGAACTACCTCAAAATTTGCTTGTATCTCATGGTAGCAACAAGTTTACATGGCATCGAAATAACATCAGGAAAAGGACTTGGCAAAATCCTAAGTGCGTGAAAACAGCAACATTATGAAGCCTATTTGGATGCTTGTGCTAGTCACCACATAGATCACAAAAATAGAAGCCTTGCACCCCTGTAAAGATGGCATGATGGAGATAATAAAACATGTAGACATCATGCTCATAAGATGCACACACAAAATGCAAAAAAATGACAAAACTCCATGTTCTGTTAAGAACCAACAGTTAACATTTTATAGCACTCTTGTAATGATGATAATGGCATCAATATGGACAATAACATGCATTCAAGTGCCACTAACATGAAGAGCTTAATGAGGCAAACATTTCGCCATATCATATGCATGATTTGGAGTCACGGTCACCGAGATATGACATGATGAAGATGGCATACAAATAATAGGGATTTACGGGACTTAGGCGATTTTTACCCTCCGAAAGCCCAGGTCTAGGGTTGGGGCACACAGATCGAGGATGGCCGGTGCGAGCTCGTCGGAGTTGGGTCGAGGGAGGGCGGCACGGAGGCGTCGGCGGCAGGCGGAGGACGGCGGAGGAGGTATGCGGCCTCGGGCGGCGCACCCCACGGCGTTGGCGGCTGTGGTCGGCGACGCCGGCGCCGGCGGAAGGCGGCGGAGGCGTGCGACGCAGGCGAGGGTCGCGGGTGGTGGCGCGAAGGAGCTAGGCGGCGCGGGCACTAGGGTTTTGCGCGAGGCGGCGGTGAGGAGGCAATGGGCCGGGCAGACATGTGGCGCGTAGTGAGTGGCCAGGCGGTGGTGGCGGGAGCATCCGGCGGACGCGGACTTGTCCGGCATCGCGAGGTGGAAGGAGACTAGGGTTTTGACCCGTAATTTTGAAGGGGATCACATATTTATAGGTAGAGGGAGCTAGGAGAGTCCAAATGAGATGTGGTTTTTGCCCACACGATCGTGATCCAACGATGGAGAACAGGGAGGTGGTTTGGATGGGTTATTGGGCTGTTTTGGAGGGGGCTGCAACACAAAAGAGGCTTTTGCGGTTACCCGATTAACCGTTGGGGCATCAAACAACCTCCAAATAGAACGAAATTTGGCAGGCAATCTACTGGTGATGTACCAGGGCCACTTAACAAATATCGACCCATTCCGAGAATGTTTTTCTCCCGCTCAAGAAAAGAGACAAGAGGGGTGCACCGGGTGCATGTGGGAGTGTCGGAATGCAAAATAGACAACGGGGAAAATGCTCGGATGCATGAGACGAACACGTATGCAAATGCGATGCACCTGATCACATGATATGAAATGCAAGACATGAACAAAATGCAAAATGAAAGACAAAAACCCAACCACAAAGGGAATATAATATCACATAGCCGAAAATGGTAAGAGTTGGAGTTACAAATATGGAAAGTTACATCCGGGGTGTTACAACTTTTTTGTTGCCCTGATCATTATTCCAGGTTGTCTGGCCGAGGTCTAGACCCTGAAGAGCATCCTCGCCCAAGCCAAGGAGCAGGCATGGGTGAGCAAAGAAGCCGCTGACAAAGCGGCTATGTATTTAAAGACCGAGCAGGTCACCTGCTGCCAGTATGAGGAGCGGGTGACCGAAGTGGAGGAAGAGCTCAAGGATGCCGCCAGCAAGTGCGAGGCCTTGGAGGAGAAGAATAAGGCCCAAGCGGTCGATCTCACTAAGGTTCTCAAGGAGGCCTAGGAGGCACGGACCGAGTCCCGGGCGGCTCACGAGGAGATCATGTAGGCCGAATAGATAGCGGCTGGTAAGCCCATTCTATTGTAGAGTATATTTGGCGGTCAAAGATATGCCTTGCTTAATTGACTATGGAGTTTTCCAGATGCCTTTGCGGATCTTCTGAGGATTACGACCGACGCCGCGCAATTCTTTCGGGCCCAGGAGGGGAACACAACGAAGAAGCTCTTCTGGTCATACTACCTGGCGCCAGAGCATCCGACATTGTTGAACAACCAGATGATGCAGTTGGCGGAGCTGCATAGAATGTCTGGTTTGTCCATGAAGGACGTCATAGTCCGGCTCTGGCCGACTGAACCCATTCCTAGTACTTACTTCATCCTGGTGAAGCGACTCGCTGACGCGCTGCCTCGAATTGAAGCTATCAAGAGCTCAACATGCATTGAGGGTGCACAGATGGCCTACACCTGCGTCAAGATGCAATGGGCGAAGATGAAGGCCACTGTCGTGGTGACCGAGGGCCCGCCCGGAGGCAAGGACCACCGCAAGCCGGAGAGGTATTTTGACAACGTCTTGGAGGGTGCCCGGATAGTAGAGGGCCAATGCTGGAAGGATATCATGTTTGTATGAATGTATCCGGCCTGTCCAGGTGTTCTTTTATGAACCAAGGCTTTGTAATATATTTATGCCTTTATCTAAAATTATTTTCCTCCTGTACGGCCATTTTTATTTCTAAGAGTTTACAGTCGTCGGCTTCAGCCCCCACGTAGACGCTACAGGGGTGTTTGGAATAGCGCATGACCACACTTGACCCAATGTCTTGGTCCGTGAAGGAGGTGTCTGCGCAGCGAACTAGGCAATCCGACTATGCGGCTTTAGCACTTTCACTTAGGCATAGGAGTTTGACAATGGGGCTAAGTACTAGTCCCTCGTGCATATGCGGCTATCCGAACTGGTGTGCCTTAGACGCGGGACTGAGCAAAGGCTAGTCCTTCGGAAAAATCGTAAGAGATTTATAGAAAGTCACTGAATCGCTGACCAGCTCTAGCCGTATCATGACAGTCAATCTTCGGCTTTCTCTACTAAGGTGTTTGACCGGACAAACCAGAAACACAATCGTAGTAGTTCTCCCTTTACTACCCTAGCCGAACAAGCGGAACGTAAGGTAGTAATCACAGGAGCCGGGGAACCCAACTATTGACCAAAGACATGATTCGGAGTTGATGCATATAATGCGATGGTTCGGGACGCCAAAGTGTACTATAAAAGTGTTCGGACTTTTTGAAGATATATGTGGCTGAATAGAGCCCCTGGCACTTGGGCCGTACCAGAGTATATATGGCAATCTGACGCTAAGGGGAAATACAAATTGTGAAAGAAACCAATACCAAACAAAGGTCGCTAAAAAATTGTTTCCCTTATAAACTAATTGATATGTCAAAACATGCTATTATAGATAATGCCATAAACCTCAAGGCTATTTTACATGCCGAGAATTTGTGAACAAGGGAAAGCTGTATACAGGTCCTAAAAAAGAGAAAGGTAGTCATGAAGATCCCCTGGACACCCTGCCGCACGTCTGCGCCGCTTTTTGCCTTGGTGCAAGATCCTTTGAGAGGAGCAATCGACGATCGTGTAAGAGGAAGAGGGCCTGGAAAAGGTGCCCTTGTATGATCGTGAAGTTATTAGGTCTTGACGAACCTCTGATATGAGAGGAGAAAGAAAAGGAAGGAAAAGGGGAAAAATGTTTCAGGTCCGAATATGGTCGAACCGTACTCTGAACCTCGTCTACAATGGGCCTCCATCGCTGCCCAAGGTATTTTAAGTGCATAGTGGTGCACACGCGGTACATATGCCGCAGTTGGATGGGGCGATTAACGGAGGTGAAATTATTAGTCTAGCTCTGGATTGACCAAGCTGTCGTTCTGTAGGGTAGGTCGGACTTGTTTAACAGTGTCGGGAGGCTTGATAGCTGATGAAGTGTTCGGCTTGATAAGGCCGCTTTGTAGTTTAAAAGCAAGGGCCGCGATATGCTCCTCAGTACGGAGGGAGTGCTGTGTGTTTCCATTTTCAGCTTTAAGTAAGCATAATGCGGGACCGCATTGAAGCGAGCGAAGGCGGTTCGTCCGAGCAGTGCGTGATAGCCACTGCGGAAGGGGACGATGTCGAAGATCAAGTCTTCACTTCGGAAGTTGTCCGGTGAACCGAAGACTACTTCCAATGTTATTGATCCCGTGAAGCGGGCCTCTACGCCATGTATCACTCCTTTGAAGGTGGTGTTAGAAGGCTTGATTCTTGACAGGTCAATACCCATTTTGCGGACCGTGTCTTGATAAATCAAGTTAAGACTGTTGTCTCAGTCCATGAGGACTTGGGTGAGATGGAATCCGTCGATGATTGGATCAAGGACGAAGGATGCCGAGTGGCCCTTTCGATCAAAGGTGATCGGACAAGCCGGCCAGGGGTTGGATTTTGTGGCGACCGGCTCTACGGCATAGACGTCCCTTAGTGTGCACTTGCGTTCCCTCTTGGGGATATGAGTGACATATATCATATTCACTGTTTTTACCTCAGGGGGAATTTCTTCTGCCCCCCTGTGTTCGGTGGGCAGTGCTCATCCTTGTCCTCGCTTGGCGGCCCTTTCCCCTTGTGTTCGGTATTTATCTTACTGGCATGTTTGAAGACCCAACAATTTCCGTTGCAGTGGTTTGCAGGCTTGTCGGGGGTACCATGAATTTGGCAAGGCCGATCAAGTCTCTTGTCTAAATTGGGTGGGCCATCCCTGTTTTCTTTGAATGGCTTGTTCCGCTGACCGAGTTTAGAGCCACTGGATCCGGCATTGACCGCCGTGTCTTTGGTATCTTCATTGTTGCTTCCACGCTTGTGTTTGTTGCGTCGTGGCCTGCCGTTGCCATCTCTGGCTTCAGAGGTGCCAGGGTCGCTGGTACTGTTGCTTCTACGAGCTAGCCAGCTGTCTTCTCCACACAAAAGTGGTTCATGAGTGCGGTAAGGGCTGCCATGGACTTTGGCTTTTCTTGGCTGAGGAGTCGGGCGAGCCATTCGTCATGGATGCTATGTTGAAAGGCCGCGAGGGCTTCGGCATCTGGACATTCGACGATTTGGTTCTTTTTAATTAAGAACCTAGTCCAGAGTTTGCAGGCTGACTCTCTGGGTTGCTGGACTATATGACTAAGTTCATCAGCGTCTGGAGGCCGGACATAGGTACCTTGAAAGTTATCTCTAAAGGCATCCTCCAGGTCTTCCTAGCTACCATTGGAGTTCTCTGGGAGGCTGTTTAACCAGTGTCATGCTGGTCCTTTCAGCTTTAAGGGGAGGTATTTGATGGCGTGGAGATCATCGCTGCGAGCCATGTGGAGATGGAGAAGAAAGTCTTCAATCCATACCGCGGGATCAGTCGTCCCATCATATGCTTCAATCTCTACGGGTTTAAACTCTTCTAGGAACTGGCGCCTCTGTATTGGGCAACGTCACGGCATAGTTCGGATGACGTCCGTATTCGGTTTTCGCCCTGGGTGAGGTTATGCCTATCGCGCCAGGCTTGATGGTCGTCATCTCGTGTTGGGGCACGCCCCCTTGATCCATAGAAAAATCTGGCCTTACCGGCTCTATTGTCCAGGTCCTGGCGTAAGACATAGGTATAGCCCGGAGCTGCTACCTCCTTGCCTCGACGGCAAGGTGGTAGGGGCTGGTGTTCGGCATAAGCAGTCGCTTTATCTCGCCCACGGGGTGGTCAGCCTGGTTCATCAGCACGGTCAAATATCGACGGTATTGGCTCAAGTGCCTCGTCGTCGAATTATGGTTGTCGCCGACGCTTCGGATAACTCTTTGTTGGGCGCTCGAGGTGGTATCCTTCGGCAGCTCGGACTTGGGTCCATCTGTCGTTGAGGGTGTCCTGTTCGTCTTGGATCCGTTGCTGCTTCTTCTTTAGACTTCGGGCATTTGCGATTAGCTGACGCTTAAAGTGCTCTTGCTCGAGGGGTTCCTCTGGCACGATGAAATCTTCGTTGCTGAGGCTGACATCATCCTCGGAGATTGGTAGATAGTTACTATCTTTCGAGTCCTCATTCCCGATCGGCTTGTCGGGGTTGACTTGTCCCTCCTCCCATTTATCCTGCTTGGACGCAAGTTCGACCGGATCTTCGGGATTTTTGGCATCGTCCGGGGTGTTATTGTCTCCAGTGCAGTGTTGCTTTCCTTTTCGCGACACGATTTTGAGCGGTGCCACTGACGTCAATGCCTCTGCGGGCTTGTCCTCAATGGAATCTTTCGTGCCTTTGTCATCGTCCTCTTTGAATGTATCCACCATATAGATGTCATATGTGGAGGTAGCCGTCTAGCGCCCGGTGAATGTCGGGTCTTGGCTTTGTTTCTCTCCGTCATCATCACTGACGGAGTCCTGGACAAAGGGGTCCTCGGGTGTATGGCCTGTTATCCATGGGCTAGACTGATGGGCTGTGAAGATCGAAGACCATACTCATGTCCAGATTGGACTCTACTTGGCGTGGAAGGCAAGCTTGGAGAGCGAAGATTCCTTCTTATCTAACTGACTCCATGTAAACCCTAGATCCCCTCGGTGTCTATATAAACTGAAGGGGATAGTCCGGAAAGGACAACACATGTACTCATTACCATATTCATAGGCTAGGCTTCTAAGGTTTAGCCATTATGATCTCGTGGTACATCAACTCTTGTAATAATCATATTCATCAAGATCAAACAAGCAAGAAGTAGGGTATTACCTCCACAAAGAGGGCCCAAACCTGGGTAAACATCGTGTCCCCCGTCTCCTGTTACCATCGATCCTAGACGCACAGTTCAGGAACCCCTACCCGGGATCCGCTGGTGTTGACACTGACATTGGTTCTTTCATTGAGAGTTTGACTGTGCCATTGACAAAAGGTTCGATGGCCCCTTCAATCGTCAATAACGACGATGTCCAAAGAGGAACCTTCCTCCCCGGACAGATCTTCATATTCGGCGGCTTCGTACTGCGGGCCAACTCGCTTGGCCATCTGGAGCAGATCGACAGCTACACCCCTGGCCATCAGGTCAGATTCGGAAGCTTGAATTACGTCGCAGACATCCGTGGAGATTTGATCTTTGACGGATTCGTGACCGTGGAAATCCCTCCCCATCGCTTCACTAAACATGGCTTAAACCTGTCATCGGGCCGCATCTAGGAGATAGCTCCTGTAGCAGCTCTGGCATTAAATCCAGAGCAAATCAAGTCGCCTGAAGACGGGAAGCTTGACCCCATCACAGGGGCTACCGATTCTGCGGCGCTGGAGCCGCACGAAGATTCCACTTCATACGGTATCTGCATCAACGGAACCTCGGACTCGCCTCCGATGTCGAACTCCGAACCCTGCGAGCCCGCGTATATCGAATTCGATCGGTTATCGATCTTCAAGTTCAGCACCGCAGAAGTCTTCCAACACTCGCCCATGGGTGACATGCTAAACTCACTAAAAAACCTATCCCCGGTAGACGACCCGTCGCCGAACTATGTTCGGTTCGAACTTTCGATGGACGATGGAGAATTTTGTTTCCCACCCGCCACCCAATTCATAGCCACTGTTGAAGACCTAACCAACACGCCGACCCCTGCTCCGAAGACATTGACAATGTGGACGATGATGAGGGGCAAGGCCAGAGCTTACTACCCACTCGACACGGGATGACCACTTCATGGTATGACGTGTGTATGATAGACACACCTTACGGCGCTCTCGACAATGACAAGGAGGATCCGGTTGAGAATAAACCGCCTAGTACACAACTCGGACACCGGCGCCCTAGGTCACATCGCCCAAGAGAAAACACTGCCAGCACCAGAGAAGACAATACCCTGGACAACAAAAACCCTGTTGAGGTAGAATCCGAGCAGGAGGAACAGGAAGGCGGGCAAGATGGCTCTAACGAACAGACCACATATGGGGACTCGGAGGACAGCAATTATCTCCCACTCTCCGAGGAAGAGGAGATCCTCGGCAACGAGGATTTTATCATGCCCAAGGAACCTCTCGAGCAGGAGCGCTTTAAACGCCGCCTTATAGCCATTGCAAGGAGCCTAAGAAAGAAGAAGCTGCAGCTTCAAGCAAACCAAGATTTGCTCAATGATAGATGGACCGAGGTCTTGGCCGCCGAAGAATACGACCTCAACAGACCAGTTAAAAGCCACCCCAAGAATAGGTGGCTCCCTCAATATGATGGCAGGGCGATGGAACCCATACCACCATCAAACAATGCGGTGGGCCGACCACAGTTCGGTCCAGACAAAGCAGCAGCCCAAGCAGAGAACCATACCAACCCATTCGGCTGTCAAAACAAAACAGCTCGGGGGAATACCCGCGATATCAACCAAGACACGGAGGGTAGAGAAGGACACACAAGATCGATGTACAGATCACGAAGATATACACCGACCGACGATGATGGTCGCCTATTCGGACGCTATAAAGCCAACCATGCCCAGTCCGAACACCGTAAACAGAGCCCGCCGGAGGTGCTTCATAGTGTGGCCCAACATAGAGGAGCCCCACACCCTCTCTGCTTCACTACCGAAGTAATGGAGCACGAATTTCTAGATGGGTTCAAACCCATTAACATCGAATCATACGATGGAACAACAGATCCCGCGGTATGGATCCAGGATTACCTCCTCCATATTCACATGGCCCGTGGAGACGACATCCACACCATTAAATACCTACCTCTCAAGCTTAAAGGGTCGGCTCGGTACTGGCTAAAAAGTTCGCCAGAAAATTCTATTGGCAACTGGGAAGATTTGGAAGAAGCCTTTCGAGACAACTTCCAGGGAACATATGTCCAGCCATTATACGCTGATGACTTAAGCCACATTGTCCAGGAGCCCGGTGAGTCAGCCAGGGAGCTCTGGACCAGGTTCTTAGTCGAAAAGAACGAAATTGTCGATTGTCCAGACGCAGAAGCCCTGGCGGCCTTCAGACATAGCGTCCAGGATGAATGGCTAGCGCGTCACCTCGGCCAGGAAGGACCCAAATCCATGGCAGCCCTTACCGCTCTAATGACCCGCTTCTATGCGGGGGAAGACAACTGGCTTGCTCGTAAAAGCAATGACGCCAGCGGCCCGGGCACTTCCGAAATCCGAGATGGCAACGGCAAGCCACGACGAACCGAACTCAACAGTCGCAGTAATATATGTGACACAGCGGTGAACGCTGGATTTCACAATCCGAAGCCCGGTCAACGGAAGAAGCCACTAAAGGCACACCGAGATGGACCATTCACCCTTGACAGGATATTGGACCGACCTTGTCAGATTCACGGTCACCCCGATAGGCCAGCTAATCATACCAACCGAAACTGTTGGGTCTTCAAGCAGGTAGGCAAGCTTAACGCTAATCACAAGGGGAGGAGGCCACCAGGTGATAAAGACGACGGATCAGCTCGCCAGCAGAACGCCAGGGGCCAGAAACAGTTTCCCTCCAACGTTCGACCACTCCAGGAATGCAAATAGCAGTTTGTCTTCCGCCACCCACATACTGTGCTGGCAAAATTTGCACCACGCGCACATCACTACGCACTCAGGATACCATGGGCATCGGCAGAAGCAAAATACGGACAACCCTACAAGCATTCCCGTAACGTTTTTTATCTGTTTACCTTATTTTTCTGTATCATCCTAATGAACAGGTGACCAGCTGGACAACATCTACAACGGACTCTATCGGAGTTCGGATTCGTATGCTCACCTAAGGGGCTACTTCCGTTAAGGATTCCCCTCCCCGAGGACGGGCGACGCGGACGTTTGACAGGAGGTCCAAAATAACTTTCTTTTGGCGCGCACTCTTTATTCCGAGCCTGTACTATGCCCTCTTTCCTCTCATCCCGACCCCGAGCATGTCAAATAGTCGGGTCTGTGGTTTCTCTCTTTTTATTATATATATATATATATATACACATAAATTTATCATTGGCACATCGCTCCATTCTCAGTAAGTCTCATCCGAACCGATCCTTCATACTCTTTCCACAATATAAACGGCCTTAACAGCTGCTGTGCAGATGCACCTCGGCATATCCTTCCAGGGGCTTGGCATGGGAATGACTGAGCAGCCAGTAAAAGTCCGAACGGCTCTATAGCGTACTTCGGCGTCGCAAGTTTGGCCTTATATGCATCAGCTCTGAATCATTGTCTTGGGTCAACAGTTGGGTTGCCCGGCTCTTGTGTTTGCTACCCTACGTTCCGCTGTATCGGCTAGGGTAGTAAAGAGAGAACTACTGCGATTGTGCCCTAGCCTAAACCGGATGAGCACCTCAGTAGAGTAAGCCGAAAGCTGACTGTCATGATGCAGCGAGAGCTGGTCAACCACTTGACGACTTATTGGAATCTTTAGCGATTCTCCGTGTAACACGAGGGTTCTTTTTCAGATCATATATGCAAGGCACCACATGCCGCATAAACACCAGGGGCTATGTCGTAGCCCCACCATAAAACTCGTGTGGTTAAGTGAAAGTGTTAACACCTTATAGTCCGATTGCTTGGTTCGCCGCATTATCACCTCCTTCATGGACCAAGACGTTGGATAAAGAGTGATTAAATGCTTTTCCGAACACCCCCGTACTTCCTACGAGGGGGCTGAAGCCGACGACTGGAAAACTTTCAGATTATATTAACATTTCTGCATAGGAGGAATTCAAGCTTTTCGAGCAAAACATAAATAGATTAACTATAAAATTGTCTTTTACAATCATCATACACCACACTCGAACATTATGTTTTTCGAGCATTGACCCTCTATCAAGCGGGCGGCCTCCAGGACGTCTTCAAAATAACGCTCCGGTTCTGGACGGTCCTTGCCTTCAGGCGGACCCTTCATTGCGACATCGATGGCCTTCATCTTTCCCCAGAATGTCTTGACTCGGGCAAGGGCCATCCGTGCACCTTCAATGCACGCCGATCGCTTTGCAGCATCGATTCGCGGCACCACATCGACAAGCTTCTGCACCAAACCAAAATAGCTACTCGGCACAGGCTCGGTTGGCCACAACCGGATTATAACATCCTTCATGGCAGCGCCAGATACCCTATGAAGTTCGGCCCATTGGGACATCTGTTCATTGAGCAGCAGCGGGCGCTTCGACGCACCGAACTGTGACCAAAAAAGCTTCTCCATTGCATATCCAGCTCGCGCTTGGTAATATCACGCTGCATCAGAAGAACTCTTTGGCAAGTCCAAATACTCGTCCGGAGAACTCCACACTTGGTTCAGCTGAACATAGTCCGGGTCGCCGAACTTAGTCTGCAGCAGAAAAGGCTTTCCATCCACTATCTCTTTCGCCCGCCAAACCTCCTCACGGAGTGCTCTGGACTCTGATCGCGCTTATCTTGCCTCCTGTCGGGCCTTGTCCAGTTCAGCCGTTAAGGCTTTATTCTCCTTCTCAATAAATTCGTAGCGGCCATTAGCATTCTCCAAAGCGAGTGTGATCGTGGATACCTTCTCCTCGCCCTGGCATCACGCAGCTTGTTCGTCCTTCAGTTCAACCGATGCTCCTTCAGCAGCAGCATCACTAAATCAGGCCCGCTCCTTGGCCCGGATTAGCTCCGCCGGAAGAGCCTCCATGGCGGCAGCACCATCTGCATTTCATGCACATTTCATATAAAGCTCTTTCCCGCGTCAAGCATACTAGTGTAAAGAATGCTCGAAGTACATACCTTGTGAGTCATCAACACGCCTGTTGATCAATGCAACGTCATCCTCCGCAATATCCAGCTTTCGCTGCAGTTCGGCCACTTCCGTATTTCGTACAGCCACATGAGGGGAAACAACCTGTATTTCAAATTAACCCAAGGTTAATACCTGAGCATATCTTCCGATCGCTTCCTTCGGAAGACAATCCGAGTCTCAGGGGCTGCTGCATATACAACAGGTGCATTCTGTCAATAAAATTCAATTGACAAAAGCTACATCACAAACTTCAAAACCTCTTAGAAGGCTCGTGAAGGCCTCATTCAATCCACTCTTCGCAGATAGAACCCTTTTGACCACCATAGCCATCAAGGTACGGTGCTCTTCTGAAATGGATGCTCGTTGTAACAGGCCCATCAGCATTCCCGGCGCTCCTCGGTCTTCGGAAACCGCCGCCGGAGTATGGCATTCCTATAAAGGAACCCGCTTACTTGCCTCCAGAATCGTCTCCGGCTGTAAACCGGACGGTTCGGGGACGCCAGTCTTGATCCCGGAACCCCGAGTGATAGAGGCACCGCCTTTGGGTAACGCCTTCTCCGTTTCCTGTACTACTTGGTGTTCGGGAGGAGCCCTTCGGGACGATACCTCAGTATCATCCCCCCTATTGGGTGATGAGGCCGGATAAGGCGTGTCACTCTCCATCATCTCTAGAAGAAGATCTCCCGAGGAGGAGGACGATTGAGAAGCACCAGGAGCTAACGTGCGTGGAAGAACATATATCGGATGATTACATCACTAATAGGAAAAGAGTGAGGTGCATTTAAAGTACCCCAGCCTCGCTTACGGTTTGCCTTGAGGTTCGTCCTCGTCATCAAGCTCTACGGCAGCCTCAATCGTCTGGCCCAAGCCGCTCGACGACGGCGTTTTTCCTCTCTTGGAAGGCTTCCCCTCCTGATCTTCGGAGGCGGCCCTCTTCTTGCCCTGGAGGGCTCCCTCTGCACTCTTACCCTTGGGCAAAATAATTTTGGTTTCCCCGAACGCAGCCACCTGGTACGGTGTCGGCATCAGCATTCTCGTTAGCAGGGCAGTCGCAGGGCCTTCGGGAAGAGGCGCCGGACACCAGATTAGCACCGCTTTCTTTATCTAGTCCTGTAGAGGGACGGATTGTTCAGTATCTTGTTAAGAGATGCCTGAATGGAAGGTGCTCAGGTATCGAGTACTTACCGAAGTATCCGGATCATTGCAGTCAAGACCAACATCTTCGGTGGTGTCCACCCGAAATATAATTTCCACATTCCTTCATGCGTAATGCCGAAGAAGTGCTGTAGAGTCCGCCGCCCTTCTGGGTTAAACTCCCACATACGAAGAGGCCGCCGCTGACATGGCAGGATCCGGCGGACTAGCATTACTTGAACGATGTTCACAAGATCGATGCCCTTCTCGATAAGGCTTCGGATGCGACTTTGCAGAGTCTGCACTTCATCGACGGATCCCCAGTCCAGTCCCTTATTGACCCATGAAGCGAGCTGAATTGGAGGACCTGGTCGGAACACAGGTGTAGCCGCCCACTTGGAGCCGTGCAGCTCGTTGATATAAAACCACCCCTGCTGCCATAGGTAGGGAGATTTGGCAAAAGATCCTTCGGGCCAAACCGCGCCAGCCAGCTTGCCTATTATGACGCTGCCGCACTCTGCCTGCTCCTTCTCTGCCACCTGCCGCCTCACACCAAAGGTCTTGAGCCACAAACCAAAGTGCGGAGGAGTCCGGAGTAAGGCCTCACATGTGACGATAAATGTCGAGATGAGGAGAACAGAGTCCGGGGCCTGTAACGCCCGGATAATCATGCTACAGTGATCTCACGTTAATGGTGACACGTCACCTCTGTCACTGTAATTAATCTCGGGTCAATTCAAAACCGTTTCAAATTTAAATCCTAAATAAGTCAAACGACAAAAGTTTTTAAATATTAAAATAAAATGTTCGGGCTATGTCTATTATTGCATCGGTAATTATGGTGAAGTAAACACATTTTTATGAAACGCCTAAATACTTTTAAATGAATTAAAGAGAAAAGAAATAATAAAAGAAAATACAAAAAGGGAAAACAGAAAACAAAAAAAGGAAGAGAAAGCCCCCCCTCCCTGGGCCGTGGCCCAACTGGGCCAACCCACCTAGCCCATTCGGCCACACCGACCGGCCCATCCCCACCTCCTTATCCACTGAGGCGACCCAAACCCTAACCACCGACACCCCCCACTTCCCCCACGCACTCGCTCGCTTCCTCCCCACCCGATTCGATTCTAGATCGAGATCGGGCTTTGCCGCCGCCCGCCATCGCCGTGGACCGCTTCACCATCGCCACCCGCCTTCGTAGACCATCGCCGCCGCACGAGGACCCGAAGCCGTCTGACGCTGCCCCGCCGTCGACGCGTCCCCGTCCTCCTCCCCGCCGGACTGCGCCCGCCTCCCCGACACCGCGACGACGCCTCGTCCCCGTCCTCCTCCTCGACGAGCTCCATCGAGCCTCGTCGCCCCGTGCCCCTGCAATGCTGGTGAGGCCATCGGCCTCCGCCCCCCCTCTTCTCCCCCTGTCTAATCTCGCGTCCGCGTCGCCATGCCCGTCTGCCCCTGCTCGCGCCCGTGCTCGCGCTCCCCACGCCTGGTGCCGCGTCCCCCTTCCCCGTGCCTCGGCCCCCGC
>NC_041384.1:234171254-234180287 GCF_002162155.2 Triticum dicoccoides | reverse complement strand
CCTGGCCTTGCCGTTCCGCCGAGCCGCGCCTCGCCGCTCACCGTTCTTGCCTGCCCGCCGGCGCCCGTTGCTGTGCCGCCCTGCTCCGGCCCTTTGCCGTGGCCGGCGCTCTTCTCCCCTGGTGGCCTCGGGTGTGCGGGCACCCCTGCGCCTGTAGCGCCTGCAAACCCGCATCGGCCCCTGGGCCTATGACAGATGGGCCCCATGCCCAGAATGTTTTAATTAAAAAAAAGAATTAAGAACTAAAAAATAATAATAATGAAAATAATTAAATAAATATTAATTATTAAATTAATTAATTAATTAATTAAAGAATTAATTAAATTAAATTAATTAATCTTGATTAGATTAACCTAATTACTAGTTAACTTAATTAACCCCTGATTAGCCTAATCAATCAATGACATGCGGGACCCACACATAGTTGACCCAGTCAACTGCACAGTTGACCCAGTCAACTGCACAGTTGACTGCTAACATCACTCTGATGTCATGCCTACGTCATCACACACTGTTTTGGATAATGTTGGAATTAAATATATAATTAAAATCAGAAAATGAATTAAATCTTTAGAAAATCATATCTTTTAATCCGTAACTCGGATGAAAATACTTTGTACATGAAAGTTGCTCAGAACAACGAGACGAATTCGAATGCGCAGCCCGTTCATCCGCCACGCATCCCTAGCATAGTGAACACGCAACTTTCCCCCTCCAGTTCGTCTGTCCGAAAACGTGAAACACCGAGGATAATTTCCCGGATGTTTCCCCCCTTCACCGGTACCACCTCGTACCGTGTTAGGGCACACCTAGCATCACGCTTTGTCATGTCATGCATCGTCATGCATTTGTTTGCATTATATTTATTGTTTCTTCCCCCTCTTCTCTGGCTAGACACCGAGACCGACGCCGCTGCTACCCAGTACGACTACGGTGTTAACGACCACTCTCTCTTGCCAGAGCAACCAGGCAAGCCCCCCTTATTGATCACCAAATATCGCCTACTCTTCTCTCTACTGCTTGCATTAGAGTAGTGTAGCATGTTACTGCTTTTCGTTATTCCTATCCTGATGCATAGCCTGTCCTTGCTACTACTATTGTTACCTTTACCTGCTATCCTAATGCTTAGTATAGGATGCTAGTGTTCCATCAGTGGCCCTACACTCTTGTCCGTCTGCCATGCTATACTACTGGGCCGTGATCACTTCGAGAAGTGATCATGGGCATATACTATACACCTTATACTATTACATTACTTGTGATGCTGTTCGGAGATGGGGGCTGAAGGGGCAGGTGGCTCCATCCCAGTAGAGGTGGGCCTGGGTTCCCGACGGCCCCCGACTGTTACTTTGAGGCGGAGCGACAGGGCAGGTTGAGACCACCTAGGAGAGAGGTGGGCCTGGCCCTGGTCGGCGTTCGTAGATACTTAACACGTTTAACGAGATCTTGGTATTTGATCTGAGTCTGGCTATTGACCTATACGCACTAATCATCTACGCGGGGACAGTTATGGGCACTCGACGTCGTGGTATCAGCCGAAGCCTTCGTGACGTCAGCGACTAAGTGGCGCGCGCCGGGTTGGACCGCGTAACGCAACTTCCTTTGTAATGGAGGTTGCTAGGTCTGCTCACCGGCCGCGTACGCAACGTGCAGGTGTGCAAAGGGCGATGGGCCCAGACCCCTGCGCCGTAGGATTTAGACCGGTGTGCTGACCTCTCTGTTGTGCCTAGGTAGGGCTGCGACGTGTTGATCTTCCGAGGCCGGGCATGACCCAGGAAAGTGTGTCCGGCCAAATGGGATCGAGCGTGTTGGGTTATGTGGTGCACCCCTGCAGGGAAGTTAATCTATTCGAATAGCCGTGATCTTCGGTAACAGGACGACTTGGAGTTCTACCTTGACCTTATGACAACTAGAACCGGATACTTAATAAAATACACCCTTCAAAGTGCCAGATACAACCGGTGGTCGCTCTCTCACAGGGCGACGAGGGGAGGATCATCGGTTAGGATTATGCTATGCGATGCTACTTGGAGGAATTCAGTCTACTCTCTTCTACATGCTGCAAGACGGAGGCTGCCAGAAGCGTAGTCTTCGAAAGTACTAGCTATCCCCCTCTTATTCCGGCATTCTGCAGTTCAGTCCACATATGATAGCCTTATTCCAGTTGATACCAATGCATACATATGTAGTGTAGCTCCTTGCTTGCGAGTACTTTGGATGAGTACTCACGGTTGCTTTCTCCTTCTTTTCCCCTATCCCTTCTACCTGGTTGTCGCAACCAGATGTTGGAGCCCAGGAGCCAGACGCCACCGTCGATGACGACTCCTACTACACCGAAGGTGCCTACTACTACGTGCTGCCCGCTGACGACGATCAGGAATAGTTTAGGAGGATCCCAGGCAGGAGGCCTGCGCCTCTTTCGATCTGTATCCCAGTTTGTGCTAGCCTTCTTAAGGCAAACTTGTTTAACTTATGTCTGTACTCAGATATTGTTGCTTCCGCTGACTCGTCTATGATCGAGCTCTTGTATTCGAGCCTTCGAGGCCCCTGGCTTGTAATATGATGCTTGTATGACTTATTTTATTTGTAGAGTTGTGTTGTGATATCTTCCCGTGAGTACCTGATCTTGATCGTACACGTTTGCATGTATGATTAGTGTACGGTCAAATCGGGGGCGTCACAAGTTGGTATCAGAGCCGACTGCCTGTAGGAATCCCCCTTCCACACTCCTTGGCCGAAGTTGAGTCTAGACATTACAAAAACTTTTACTAAGATGGATGTGTGCCTTACGGGCCCACATCACCATCTGGGTGGTATTAGGCTCTTCTACTCCTCGATCCTTACTCTGGGACACTGAACTCTCTCCTACTCGGGTTAAACGATTTTACTAACTCTAACACTAGGATCCCGTGACCACGTTCACCCCGAAGTTGGATAAGCCCTAGTTATTCTTTAGAGTAGTATTTGAACATTATCCACATTGTCATTTGACTCCTGTGAAAACATCTTTGTTTTCAGATGGAACCCACGAGGCAGGTCGTGCGCCACACGACGGCCAGTGGTGCCTCGGGATCACCTGCTGTGTTGGTTGAGATGATGACCTATCTGGGTTATCACTGGCACCCTGAGTACACCGTCTATGAGGAGTACCAGGACTTCAACCAGGAGCAGTACCATGCCATCGTCCACCTCTACTCTCGAGAGTATGACTCCACTACCGTGCTGCACACTGCTCATGGTGTTGGAGTGACCATCGACATGGCGGTCCACGATGCTGCTTATGCTGCTCTGACACGTCTTCGCGGAGAGTATCAGGAGTTGGACACCTCCCCCTTCAGGCACATTGCTATCGCATCCGATGTTGGTGCTGAGGGATACTACACTGCTGCCTACTCCACCGTCACCCGAGAGCCCTTCTACCATCAGAACCTGGTTCTGCATGCTGATGGGCTGGATAGAGCTAACCGAGCTCTTCGCCACGAGTTGTACACCACCCGTCAGCACCTGTACCGTGCTCTGACGCTGTTGCACCCCTCTGTCCGATCTGGTGATCTGTCGCGTTCTGCGTCCTACCCTGCCAGGACCGTGATGCCCCAGGGCGTCGGCTGGCCAGATGTGGGAGGCTACTCTCCTGCACTTGGTCCTCTCCTGCCACCTGCGCATCTGGTTCTGCACCAGAGTATCCGCGGACCCCAGGCTGCTCGTATGGAGGTCTTCCCTTCGCGTCACTACCAGCTGTCAGGCTACACCTACCTCCACAGTTCCTCATGGGACTGATGAAGGCTTGCTTATTAGTGTTAGATGCATTCGTCGCGAGCCTGCGTGCCGCCTATGATGTATTAGTCTATGCACTGAACTCTGTGTACCGAACTCTATGCATGATCTGTTTTGTAAGATATGTCGTCTACTATGTAGTATCTATCGTGCTGCTTTCATTGTGCATGTTTCATCATGAATGATTCTTGTCCTTGCAAAATCTCTCGATGCTGAACTACCCCTGTTATATATTAGCAGGATGATTAGACCAGCTGGTCGTGGACGTGGTGGCAACCTCCCACCACCGCCTGAGTACATGGCTGGTATGATCCAACAGCTTGAGATGAATCGCCAGTTTATGGAGAATATGATGGCTCAGTTTCCTCGCCCCAATATGAACCAGCAGCCAACCCCAGTAACTCTGCAGGATTTCATGCGCCTCAACCCAACCGTGTACCGCAGCTCGACTCAGCCTCTGGATGCTGATGACTGGCTCCGTGACATCACCTATGAGATCGAGTCTGCTGGTGTAGCCCCTGCCAGCTATGTCACCTTTGCTTCCTTCTTCCTGAAGGGACCCGCAGCTCAATGGTGGGACAGCCACAGGCGTACTCTGCCAGTTGGAACAATCATCACCTGGCCAGACTTCCAAGCTGCCTTCCGTGCTTGCTTCATTCCTCAGGGAGTCATGGACCGGAAGAAACATGAGTTCCGCAACCTCACCCAAGGCAACAAAACTGTGGAAGCTTACCAGGGGGAGTTTCTGGACATGTCCCGCTATGCTCAAGAGGACATTGCAACTGATGCACGCAGACTGGAGAAGTTCCGTGATGGCCTTCAAGCTAACATCAAGCTCGCACTTCTAGTGCATGACTTTGCTGATTTTGCCACTCTGGTGAACAAAGCCATCAATGTCGAAACTGGTCTGCAGGAATACCAGAGCTCTCACAGGCGCAACCGTGACACGGGCTCATCTTCGGGCCCGTCTTCGCAGAAGCGCAAGATATGGATTCCCAACAGCATGTACCAGCCGAATGCACCTGCCCCAAGGCAGACCTACGCTGCACCTCGTCTGCCTGCTCCTCCAACTAGGCAGCCAAGACTTCCAGCTCCACCACTACAAGCTCCTGTTCCCACTCCTAATAATGGTCTGTGCTACAAGTGTGGTCAACCAGGTCACCTTGCCAGGAACTGCTATCAGAATCAGAATCAGAATCAACTGGCCCTTCCCGCAACTGGCCGTGGAAGCAACCAGCCTCGCAACAACAATGCCAAGTCTTATGGTCGTGTTCATGCCAACCACGTTGATCTCAATGAAGTACTGGACCAGCCTGCTACCGTGATGGGTACACTCCTCGTAAACTCGGTACCTGCATCTGTTTTATTCGATTCAGGAGCTTCGCATTCATTCATGTCAGAAGATTCTGCATACAAGCATGACATTAAATGTGAGGAGATGAACACTTCGGTATTGGTAAAAACCCCCGTGGGACAATGTCAAACCTCTCTGGTTGGCACCGATGTCCCCGTGGAAATCGAAGGGCTGGAATTCTATGCCTCTCCCATTATCCTGAAGTCGTCTAACATCGACCTCATTCTGGGAATGGATTGGTTGAAAGCGCATACTGCTTCTATAGTTTGCACCACTAAGGTCGTCCATCTGCTACACCCTTCTGACGAAATAATAGCTTACCAAGCTCATCTAGTTCAGAACACCGAGGCACGACTTTATGCCTTGAATGCGTTGAACGCTGCACCACTCGAGGGCATTGAAAACATTCCCGTCGTTTGTGAATTCCAGGACGTCTTGCCAGAAGAACTTCCAGGGATTCCCCCTGCTAGAGCTGTCGAGTTCATCATCGACTTGAAACCCGGCACCACCCCTATAGCTAAACGACCCTATAAGATGCCGCCGCATGAACTCATTGAGCTTAAGGAGGAAATCGACAAATCTCTTGTCAAAGGTTTCATTCGCCCAAGTTGCTCTCCTTGGGGAGCACCTTCTCTCTTTGTTAAGAAAAAGGATGGGACAAACCGATTAGTCCAAGACTACCGTCCTATAAACCAAGCTACCATTCAGAATAAATATCCTCTCCTCGGATCAATGATCTTTATGATCAACTGGCTGGCTCATTAGTGTTCTCCAAACTCGATTTGAGGCTAGGTTACCACCAGATCCGTGTTCGTGAAGAGGATATCCCAAAATCTGCCTTCGTGACTCAGTATGGATCATACGAGTACACCGTCATGTCATTCGGCTTAACGAATGCTCCCGCCACCTTCTCTCGCCTGACGAACTATATATTCATGGATTACCTCGACAAGTTCGTCGTGGTTTATCTGGACGATATCCTTGTATTTTCCAAGAACGAGGAAGAACATGCTGGACATCTTCGTCTGGTGCTAGAAAAGCTTCGAGATCACCAACTGTATGCTAAGTATTCCAAGTGTGAATTCTGGCTCCCCGAAGTAACCTATCTTGGGCATGTCATCTCCAAGGATGGTATTGCCGTCAACCCTGAACGAGTTCAGGCTATTCTCGATTGGACTCCTCCGAAGAATGTCAGGCAAGTCCGAAGTTTTCTTGGTCTCGCCGGCTATTGCCGTCGATTCGTCGAGAACTTCTCCAAGATTGCCAGGCCTCTGACTAATCTGTTGCATAAGGGTGTCAAGTTCGAATGGACATACAAGTGTCAGGAAAGTTTTCAGGCGCTCAAAGGCAAGTTGACCTCTGCCCCCGTGCTTGCTCCACCTGATACTAAGAAGGACTTCGTCATTTACTGCGATGCTTCCCGTCAAGGATTAGGCTTTGTCCTAATGCAAGAGCGCAGAGTGATTGCTTATGCCTCTCGTCAACTGCGCCCTCACGAAGAAAACTAACCAGTTCACGACCTCGAGCTTGCTGCTGTCATTCATGCACTAAAGCAGTGGCGACATTACCTTCTCGGTAATCGTTGCGAGATCTTCACCGACCACCAAAGTCTGAAGTATCTGTTTACTCAGCCAGATCTGAACCTTCGCCAGCAGAGATGGATGGAGACTGTTGCAGACTTTGACGTGGGTATATCATATACCCCCGGAAAGGCTAATGTAATGGCTGATGCCTTGAGCCGCAAGTCTTACTGCAATCACCTCCAGGTTCACAAAGTTTAGCCCTCTCTTGTCGAAGAATTTAGAAAGCTGAACCTCCATATTGTTCCTCCTGGAGCACTCGCTCCCCCTCCCCCGGAGTTCCGCAAGATGAATCTTCTTGTTGTTACTAAGGGTTCTCTAAATACCCTGGCTGTCGTACCAGATCTCGTAGCTGGTATAAAGACTATTCAAGGTTATGACTCTGAAGTCCATAAGATTAAACGCCATCTAGCAGAAGGAAAGCCCTCATTCTTCACTATCGCCGACGATGGCGCCTTGTATTTCAAAGGCCGCCTAGTGGTACCATGTTCGAAGAAAAACCTGGATAAGACTAAAAGGGTTATGCAAGAAGCTCATGATACACTTCTGTCCATCCATCCTGGTAGTATGAAGATGTATCAGGATATTCGCCAAAGATTCTGGTGGTCTAATATGAAGCAGGACATTGCTCGTTATGTTGCAGAGTGTGACGTTTGCCGTCGTATCAAAGCTGAGCATCAAAGGCCTGCTGGAACTCTACAACCTATCTCTATTCCTGAATGGAAATGGGACCATGTTGAAATGGACTTCGTCACTGGATTTCCCAAATCGCAGAAAGGTAATGATGCTATTCTTGTCGTCATCGACCGGCTTTCCAAAGTTGCCCATTTTCTGGCGGTCAAAGAGACAATCACTGCTAGTCAGCTTGCTACTCTCTACATGGCCAGAATTGTTTCACTTCACGGTATTCCACTGGTTATCAGTTCAGACCGTGGCAGCTTATTCACTTCAAGGTTTTGGGCGAGTTTCCAAGAAGCTATGGGAACTCATCTGTCGTTCAGTACTGCGTTTCATCCTCAGTCGCAAGGACAGGTTGAACATGTCAACCAAGTTCTCGAAGACATGCTTCGAGCTTGTGTAATCTCATTCAGCAAGAAACGGGAGGAATCTCTTCCATATGTCGAGTTCTCTTATAATAATAGCTATCAAGCTAGTCTGAAGATGTCCCCCTTCGAAGTGCTATATGGACGAAAGTGTCGAACCCCTCTGAACTGGTTAGAAACTGGGGAACGTCCACTCTTTGGTCCGGATATTATCCAACAGGCCAAAGAACAAGTTCGCATTATTCGTGAGAATCTCAAGACTGCTCAATCCCGTCAAAAAAGTCAGTATGACCGTCATCACCAAGACATGGTCTATCAACCTGGCGAAAAGGCTTATCTTCGAGTTACACCAATGAAGGGTGCACACCGCTTTGGGATCAAAGGAAAGCTAGCCCCCCACTATATTGGTCCTTTCACTATTCTCGAAAGGCGTGGAAAGGTGGCATATCAACTGGAGCTTCCGCCAAACCTTTCTCAGGTTCACGATGTGTTCCACGTGTCACAACTCCGACGCTGCTTCAAGGACCCAATCCGAGCAGTGGATCATGAAGTGCTCGAATTGCAACAGAACCTCTCTTATAAAGAGGATTCGGTCCGCATTCTTGACCAAGCTGAACGACGCACCCGTCAGAAGGCGATCAAGTTCCTCAAGGTCCAGTGGTCTAATCACTCTGAAGACGAAGCCACCTGGAAACACGAGGATTGTCTTCACGATGAATACCCTGCATTGTTTCCTTCTACCTCCTAAATCTCGGGACGAGATTTCTTGTAGTGGAGGAGATTTGTAACGCCCGGATAATCATGCTACAGTGATCTCACGTTAATGGTGACACGTCACCTCTGTCACTGTAATTAATCTCAGGTTAATTCAAAACCGTTTCAAATTTAAATCCTAAATAAGTCAAACGACAAAAGTTTTTAAATATTAAAATAAAATGTTCGGGCTATGTCTATTATTGCATTGGTAATTATGGTGAAGTAAACACATTTTTATGAAATGCCTAAATACTTTTAAATGAATTAAACAGAAAAGAAATAATAAAAGAAAATACACAAAGGGAAAATAGAAAACAAAAAAAGCAAGAGAAAGCCCCCCCTCCCTGGGCCGTGGCCCAACTGGGCCAACCCACCTAGCCCATTGGGCCACACCGACCGGCCCATCCCCACCTCCTTATCCACTGAGGCGACCCAAACCCTAACCACCGACACCCCCCACTTCCCCCACGCACTCGCTCGCTTCCTCCCCCCCCCGATTCTATTCTAGATCGGGATCGGGCTTTGC
>NC_041384.1:234100588-234170880 GCF_002162155.2 Triticum dicoccoides | reverse complement strand
GCGCCTCGGCCCCCGCATGCCTGTGCTTGTCGGCGTGCACCCGCTGCTCCCTGCGACGCCCGCCTCCCTGCCGCCCGAAGCCATGCCCGCAGCCCCCCCACTACCGCGCCGCCCCCGCCTGGCCTTGCCGTTCCGCCGAGCCGCGCCTCGCCGCTCACCGCTCTTGCCCACCCGCCGGCGCCCGTTGCTGCGCCGCCCTGCTCCGGCCCTTTGCCGTGGCTGGCGCTCTTCTCCCCTGGTGGCCTCGGGTGTGCGGGCACCCCTGCGCATGTAGCGCCTGCAAACCCGCATCGGCCCCTGGGGCCTATGACAGATGGGCCCCATGCCCAGAATGTTTTAATTAAAAAAAAAGAATTAAGAATTAAAAAAAATATATATATTAATTATTAAAATAATTAATTAATTAATTAATTAAAGAATTAATTAAATTAAATTAATTAATCTTGATTAGATTAACCTAATTACTAGTTAACTTAATTAACCCCTGATTAGCCTAATCAATCAATGACATGCGGGACCCACACATAGTTGACCCAGTCAACTGCACAGTTGACTGCTGACATCACTCTGATGTCATGCCTACGTCATCACACACTGTTTTGGATAATGTTGGAATTAAATATATAATTAAAATCAGAAAATGAATTAAATCTTTAGAAAATCATATCTTTTAATCCGTAACTCGGATGAAAATACTTTGTACATGAAAGTTGCTCAGAACGACGAGATGAATTTGAATGTGCAGCCTGTTCATCCGCCACGCATCCCTAGCATAGTGAACACGCAACTTTCCCCCTCCAGTTCGTCTGTCCGAAAACACGAAACACCGAGGATAATTTCCTGGATGTTTCCCCCCTTCACCGGTACCACCTCGTACCGCGTTAGGGCACACCTAGCATCACAATTTGTCATGTCATGCATCGTCATGCATTTGTTTGCATTATATTTATTGTTTCTTCCCCCTCTTCTCTGGCTAGACACCGAGACTGACGCCGCTGCTACCCAGTACGACTACGGTGTTGACGACCACTCTCTCTTGCCAGAGCAACCAGGCAAGCCCCCCTTTTTGATCACCAGATATCGCCTACTCTTCTCTCTACTACTTGCATTAGAGTAGTGTAGCATGTTACTGCTTTTCGTTATTCCTATCATGATGCATAGCCTGTCCTTGCTACTACTGTTGTTACCTTTACCTGCTATCCTAATGATTAGTATAGGATGCTAGTGTTCCATCAGTGGCCCTACACTCTTGTCCGTCTGCCATGCTATACTACTGGGCTGTGATCACTTCGGGAAGTGATCATGGGCATATACTATACACCTTATACTATTACATTACTTGTGATGTTGTTCGGAGATGGGGGCTGAAGGGGCAGGTGGCTCCATCCCGGTAGAGGTGGGCCTGGGTTCCCGACGGCCCCCGACTGTTACTTTGAGGCAGAGCGACAGGGCAGGTTGAGACCACCTAGGAGAGAGGTGGGCCTGGCCCTGGTCGGCGTTCGTGGATACTTAACACATTTAACGAGATCTTGGTATTTGATCTGAGTCTGGCTATTGACCTATACGCACTAACCATCTACGCGGGGACAGTTATGGGCACTCGACGTCGTGGTATCAGCCGTAGCCTTCGTGATGTCAGCGACTGAGTGGCGCGCGCCGGGTTGGACCGCCTAACGCAACTTCCTTTGTAATGGAGGTTGCTAGGTCTGCTCACCGGTCGCGTACGCAACGTGCAGGTGTGCAAAGGGCGATGGGCCCAGATCCCTGCGCCGTAGGATTTAGACCGGCATGCTGACCTCTCTGTTGTGCCTAGGTAGGGCTGCGACGTGTTGATCTTCCAAGGCCGGGCATGACCCAGGAAAGTGTGTCCGGCCAAATGGGATCGAGCGTGTTGGGTTATGTGGTACACCCCTGCAGGGAAGTTAATATATTCGAATAGCCGTGATCTTCGGTAACAGGACGACTTGGAGTTGTACCTTGACCTTATGACAACTAGAACCGGATACTTAATAAAATACACCCTTCAAAGTGTCAGATACAACCGGTGGTCGCTCTCTCACAGGGCGACGAGGGGAGGATCATCGGTTAGGATTATGCTATGCGATGCTACTTGCAGGACTTCAGTCTACTCTCTTCTACATGCTGCAAGACGGAGGCTACCAGAAGCGTAGTCTTCGAAAGTACTAGCTAGCCCCCTCTTATTCCGGCATTTTGCAGTTCAGTCCACATATGATAGCCTTATTCCAGTTGATACCAATGCATACATATGTAGTGTAGCTCCTTGCTTGCGAGTACTTTGGATGAGTACTCACGGTTGCTTTCTCCTTTTCCCCTATCCCTTCTACCTGGTTGTCGCAAACAGATGTTGGAGCCCAGGAGCCAGACGCCACCGTCGACGAAGACTCCTACTACACCGAAGGTGCCTACTACTACGTGATGCCCGCTGACGACGATCAGGAATAGTTTAGGAGGATCCCAGGCAGGAGGCCTGCGCCTCTTTCAATCTGTATCCCAGTTTGTGCTAGCCTTCTTAAGGCAAACTTGTTTAACTTATGTCTGTACTCAGATATTGTTGCTTCCGCTGACTCATCTATGATCGAGCTCTTGTATTCGAGCCTTCGAGGCCCCTGGCTTGTAATATGATGCTTGTATGACTTATTTTATTTGTAGAGTTGTGTTGTGATATCTTCCCGTGAGTCCCTGATCTTTATCATACACGTTTGCATGTATGATTAGTGTACGGTCAAACCGGGGGCGTCACAGGGCCAGATCGTGAAAATCTAGCCCATAGTAGAACATGAGCCCCCGGACGAAGGGGTTAAGCATGAACCCTTGCCCGTGAAGGAAGTGGGATACAAATACTACCCTCTCGCCAGATCTGGGGGTCGGTATGACTTTCCCTTGTGTGGAAAGACGATGAAAGATTTCCGGGGTTAGATACCTCGCTATGCGGAGCTTCGCAATATCCTCCTCTGTGACAGAAGAAGCCACCCACCGGCCCTGACGGTTGGATCCTGACATGACTAGGGCTGGTGGCGATTGGAACCCGAGGGTTGGAACTTGGGGTGGCTGGGGTTGAGGAAGGAGCAAGTGCGAGGGGAGAAGCTGGGACTGGGTCTCTATATAAAGGCCCCGAATACTGGGCGTCTCCCCCGGGGTCTCTGAGCTTACCTATCACCAAGGAGTTGTACCCAGGGGATGGTTGGATTACCCACGCCTATATTAATGAAAATGTCGTAAATAAAGGGACACGATCTCTGCCTTGACGAGACGTGCCAATAAAACCGCGCCCCGAGACGTGGGGCGGCTCGCTAGCCGACGTTTGGAAATAGTAACCGGGCAGGCCTGATATGACGTCGTGAACAGTTGTCAACAAGTTGGGCTCGTGGGATATTATATTCTCTGCAATTATGTACACAGGTCCGGATATACTTACTTCGTCCAAAGACCATTCTGGAATTCAGAAGGAGGGAACCCGCCTTGCAATGCCGAAGACAAATCTGTGCGCCGGACTCCTCGTCATTGAAGCCATGTTCAGGGGCTACTGAGGGAGTCCTGGACAAAGGGGTCCTCGGGCGTCCGACCTGTTATCCATGGGCCGGACTGATGGGCTGTGAAGATCGAAGATCATACTCGTGTCCGGATTGGACTCTACTTGGCGTGGAAGGCAAGCTTGGCGATCGAAGATTCCTTCTTATGTCACCGACTCCATGTAAACCCTAGATCCCCTCGGTCTCTATATAAATTGAAGGGGATAGTCTGGAAAGGACAACACATGTACTTATTACCATATTCATAGGCTAGGCTTCTAGGGTTTAGCCATTACGATCTCGTGGTAGATCAACTCTTGTAACACTTATATTCATCAAGATCAATCAAGCAGGAAGTAGGGTATTACCTCCATAGAGAGGGCCCGAACCTAGGTAAACATCGTGTCCCCTGTCTCCTGTTACCATCGATCCTAGACGCACAGTTCGGGACCCCCTACCAGAGATCCGCCGGTTTTAACACCGACAGTCGCCCATACTGTCGATGTCTTCGGAGGCGTAATCTAGCATATTTGCCAAATCCTCGACAGTGGCTATTAAGTGGGTGGTGGGTGGGATGTCAAATTCCCCGCTCTCAGCCCCTAGTACGGGCTAGGTGTAGTTTGGAGGCAATACTTTCGTAATGGCGAGAGATCGCATTAGGTCCAAGGCTTCATTTAAGAGGAAGGCCGGATGGGGAACTGAGGACCTGCAGGGCTAGGCACGGCCGATCCTGCCAGGTTGTGCTCACTAGCCGCAGACTTTGATAGTTTAGAGTTTGCATCCTGAGGTAGGTTTAGCTTTCCGATGACAGGCAGGGTCCTGCTTGATTCCAGGCTCGCCGAAGACATAGTTGCCTCCGGGTCTCCGGAGAAAAGTTCCATGGTAGGAGAGAGTCCGGTGGGTTTCAGATACCCATCTTTGGATGAAGTAGTCTGCCCTGGATCAAAGGCCAGGGCAGGGATGATAGTTGGACCTTGAGTGGTGCGTCATGACGGGTCCAATGGGTTTTCCTCTTGGGGCAGAGGAACAATGGTTGAGGCCGTGAACCCTTTGGAAGATCAAGTCTCCTCGGATGTCGGCGACATAATTCAGGCTCCTGAATCTGATCTGATGACCAAGGGCATAGCTGTCGATATGTTTGAGGTGACCAATTGAATTGGCACGCAGAGCGATGCCGCCGAACACAAAAAGTTGACCCGGGAGGAAGATTTCCCCGAAAACAGCATCATTGGTGATGATTGAACAAGCCATTGAACCTACTGTTGACGACACAGTTGAACTCTCAATGAAAGCACCAATGTCGGTGTCAAAACCGACCGATCTCGGGTAGGGGGTCCCGAACTGTGCGTCTGAGGATCGAGGGTAACAAGAGACAAAGGGGGCATGATGTTTACCCAGGTTTCGGGCCCTCTTAATGGAGGTAAAACCCTACTTCCTCCTTGATTGACTTTGATGAGTATAGTGGTTACAAGAGTTGATCTACCTCGAGGTCGTAATGGCTAAACCCTAAGCCTATATGAAATTTTCCTTGCCTCTACGGACTAAACCGTCCGGTTTATATAGACACCGAAGGGGCCTAGGGTTGTACAGAGTCGGCTTACAGAGAAAGGAAATTATACATCCGGACGCCAAGCTTGCCATCCACGCAAAGGAGAGTCCCATCCAGACACGGGGGAGGCCCTAGACCTTATATCTTCATGGCCCATTAGTCCGGCCCATATCGCAGAGCCCGGACACCGAGGACCCCAAAATCCAGGACTCCCTCAAGAGACACGCATGAATCGTGATTTATTAGAATACTCTATGTGCTTCACTTATATCTTTTGAGCTAGGCAATTTTGCTCTAGTGCTTCACTTATATCTTTTTAGAGCACGGCAGTGGTTTTATTTTATGGAAATTGATGAACTCTCATTCTTCACTTATTTTATTTTGAGAGTCTCTAAACAACATGGTAATTTGCTTTGGCTATAAATTTAGTCCTAATATGATTGGCATCCAAGAAGGATATAATAAAAACTTTCATATAAAGTGCATTGAATACTATGAGAAGTTTGACTCCTTTTGATTATTTTGAGATGTGAAGATGGTGATATTAGAGTCATGCTAGTAAGTAATTGTGGATTTGAAATACTTGTGTTAAAGTTTGTGATTCCCGTAGCATGCACGTATGGTGAACTGTTATGTGATGAAGTCGGAGCATGATTTATTTATTGATTGTCTTCCTTATGAGTGGCGGTCGGGGATGAGCGATGGTCTTTTCCTACCAATCTATCCCCCTAGGAGCATGCATGTAGTACTTTGTTTCGATAATTAATAGATTTTTGCAATAAGTATGTGAGTTCTTTATGACTAATGTTGAGTCCATGGATTATACGCACTCTCACCTTTCCACCATTGCTAGCCCCTCTAGTACCATGCAACTTTCGCCGGTATCATAAACCCACCATATACCTTCCTCAAAACAGCCACCATACCTACCTATTATGGCATTTCCATAGCCATTATGAGATATATTGCCATGCAACTTTCCACTGTTCTGTTTGTTATGACATGTTCCATCATTGTCATATTGCTTTGCATGACCATGTAGTTGACATCATATTTGTGGCAAAGCCACCGTTCATAATTCTTTCATACATGTCACTCTTGACTCATTTCACATCCTGGTACACCGTCGGAGGCTTTCATATAGAGTCATATTTTGTTCTAAGTATCGATTTGTAATACTTGAGTTGTAAGTAAATAAAAGTGTGATGATCTTCAATATTAGAACATTGTCCCATGTGAGGAAAGGATGATGGAGACTACCCCCACAAGTCGGGATGAGACTCCAAACGTAAAAAAGAGGCCAAAAAATGAGAGAAGTCCCAAATAAAAAAAAAGAGAGAGAAAAGAGAGAAGGGGCAATGTTACTATCCTTTTACCACACTTGTGCTTCAAAGTAGCACCATGATCTTCATGATTGAGAGTCTCCTATATTTTCACTTTCATATACTAGTGGGAATTTTCCATTATAGAACTTGGCTTGTATATTCCAATGATGGGCTTCCTCAAATTGCCCTCGGTCTTCATGAGGAAGCGAGTTGGATGCACACCCACTTAGTTTCTTTTTGAGCTTTCATATACTTATAGCTCTAGTGCATCCATTGCATGGAAATCCCTACTCACTCACATTGATATCTATTGATGGGCATCTCCATAGCCCATTGATACGCCTAGTTGATGTGAGACCATCTCCTTCATTTTGTCCTCTCCACAACCACCTTCTATTCCACCTGTAGTGCTATATCCAGCTCACGCTCATGTATTGCGTGAAAGTTGAAGAAGTTTCGGAACATCAAAAGTATGAAACAATTTATTGGCTTGTCATTGGGCTTGTGCATGATTTAAATATTTTGTGTGATGAAGATGGAGCATAGCCAGACTATATGATTTTGTAGGGATAAGCTTTTTTGGCCATGTTATTTTGAGAAGACACAATTTCCTTGTTAGTATGCTTGAAGTATTATTGATTTTATGTTAATATTAAACTTTTGTTTTGAATCTTACAGATCTGAACACTCATGCCACAGTAAAGAAATTACATGGATAAATATGTTACATTCCACATCAAAAATTCTGTTTCTATCATTTACCTACTCGAGGACGAGCATGAATTAAGCTTGGGGATGCTTAATACGTCTCCAACGTACCTACTCGAGGCACGTATTGTATTGTTGCCATCGAGGACAAAAAGATGGGGTTTTCATCATATTGCTTGAGTTAATTCCTTTACATCATGTCATCTTGCTTAATGCGCTACTCCGTTCTTTATGAACTTAATAATCTAGATGCATTACTGGATATTGGTCGATGTGTGGAGTAATAGTAGTAGATGCAGACTCATTTCAGTCTACTTGACACGGACATGATGCCTATATTCATGATCATTGCCTTAGATATCATCATAACTTTGCACTTTTCTAACAATTGCTCGACAGTTAATTTGTTCACCCATCGTATTATTTATTATGTTGAGTGAAGCCTCTAGTGAAACCTATGGCCCCCGGGTCTATTTTCCATCATATAAGTTTTCGATCTACTATTTTGCAATATTTTACTTTCCGATCTATAAACCAAAAATACCAAAAATATTTACTTTACCATTTGTTTACTTTTATCTATCTCTATCAGATCTCACTTTTGCAAGTAACCATGAAGGGATTGACAACCCCTTTATCGCGTTGGGTGCAAGTTGTTTGATTGTTTGTGTAGGTATTCGGTGACTTGAGCGTTGTCTCCTACTGGATTGATACCTTGGTTCTCAAACTAAGCGAAATACTTATCTCTACTTTGCTACATCACCCTTTCCTCTTCAAGGGAAAAACAACGCAAGCTCAGGAAGTAACAACCATCCATCACAACAGAGCAGTGCCCTGGACACCGTCTATAGATTCCTCAGATCTTCCTCCACACCTCCAACAGCCACCTCTCTCTCAACTTCTTCAACAACCAACCGAATGATGACGAGGTCGACACAGCTATGGCAAGGATGTTATGCACTTGTCGCATCACTTATTACTCTACATTCATGTCAATCCATTAGGGCTATTTTGGTTCAAAGGAAAAACTAGAGGAAGAACATAGCAATAGGAAATTTTCCTATGGGACTCTACTCTTCAATTATTCATGCATTTTGTTGAAAGAAATGGAGCAAAACATCCACCTGTACCTACTTTCCAAAATCCTATGCATGAAAACAAGACCAAGTGCATTAGAGGCAGAATAACATTCTAATTAAGAAGCTTTCATATGGTTTCACTTTAAGTTGGCCATGTTTCTTTCCATTCATCTACTCTTCCAATTCCCGTGAAACAAACACCCAAGTTGGTAGAAATCCCGTGTTTACAAATGCTCTGTTTACCATGTGCATTCATATCCTATTCTGGTGTTTTTCCTATCCCTCTGTTTTTAGAATCCTGCAAGCCCAAGGAGCCCTTACATACTTACTTTAGTTATAGGTAGGAGTCGAAGAAAACATTGTGTGGTTTGTCCTACTCCTGCTGCGACATCATCCACCTCACCTGAGCTGCTCCATTGACAGAAGCATCCACCAAACCAGACATCATGACTCCTGACCGTGTTTCGCCGCCTCAGATCTCCTTCCTTGCCACCGGCACCCACCGCAACAGCATCACCATCATTGACTCAGCAGATGAACCTGAGGAGTACACGGGTCCACAAGAGAGGTTGCACTCTTTTGTTTCTCCTTATTTTATGCATTGCTTAATATTACCTGCTACTTTATCGTCATGTTCACCTCTTAGACTCCAAGTTAGGTCCAAATTAATGTTCAAACTTGAGTTTTAAAATTAGTTGTGGGGCACATGTCGAGGCAACATTGAATAGTATCTCTGTCTATTATCTGGTTCACCTAGGGTATGCCTATGTTGTTCATCTTGGGTGGGAAACAAATAGTAAAGCAATCATCATCTGTCTTTTTATTAAATTAAAGCTATCATCAGCCTGCTATCATTATTTTTGGATCCATCCACTGGTTGTTACCATCACTCTAGATTTCTGCATGCTCTCCTTACATAATCTCACTTTTCGTATGCATGTCAGATATTGTACACACTCATGTTGAACATGTAGAAAGAAAGAGAAGAGTTTTGCGCGGCAATGCAATGTCATGCATACATTGCTCCATGTGGGTTCAATGGCAAACCCGCCCCCTATCCATATAGTAATCCAGAGGAAGATATCTGTTCCGAGGCGGATTCAGACGCAGTTGACCACTCATATTTACCCCCCAAGGTGTTTGCTCTAACTTGGCATGATGATGTTAGTCATATCATGCATTTGTTGCCTTGTAGTGCCTACTTTCGACCTCATATATGTCATCTGCTTACTTTAGACATGTTTTGTAATGCCACCCGTTTAGTTTCTACATCATATATGGGAATTTTCATTCTCATCTCTTTTAGGATGCCATAATATATGTGAAATATGAAATGCCATCCTGATTAACCATGCATCATATATTTGAATGATATCTTTCCCATCCTTTTCTTCATTACATTTCCATTTGTCGACAATGTTTGCACATTAAACTACTCTTCCTGTGAATTAGCCATTTGAGTGGGTGATGGAAAAATATAGAGTAAAAACAAGGTCTTCAGAGCAGACAGTGCTACCAGTCGAAGCAGATCTCTTGCTAGGTCGTGATACTCCTCAGAGATGGATTCAGAGACAGATGACCAATCCTATTCCCCCACCGAGGTGTATACTCTAACTTGGCATGGTTATACTACTCATATCATGCATATGGTGTCTTGCATTGCATAGGTTAGACATCATATACACAATATTCAATACCATATTCTTAGTTCAGGCATCATATATGTGAATGCCATCTACTTAGCATATAAATCAGATATGTGAATTAAATCATGCGATCCTGATTACTTAGATAGCATGTATGTGAATTATGTCATGCGAACCTATTTACTAAAGACATCATATCATTATCCGATGCCATCCTGTTTAGTTAGTCATCATATCTTTGAATTATGTCATCCTATGCTATCCAGTTTAGATAGAGATCATATATGTGAAATTATGTCATGCTATACTTTTTAGTTAAACAATATACATGTCAACTATTTCATGCCCTCCTTTTTCCACACTATCTATTGCATCTATCTCTCATACAATTTCTGTACATTCAACTATGTTTCCTGTTTATCATCCATTTGAATTGGAGCGGGTGATGGCAGTATCTAGCGGAGTAAAAACACGGTCTTCAAATAAAACAATGATACCTCTTGGTGGAGATAGCACCCCGGTTGTACGTGCACGAGAACCAGCCCTACGACACATAACCCAGACTCTCACAGATTATACCCCTACTATGATGGATAGAGAACTAGCTTCACCCAATCTAACCCCAACCCTAGGAGATAGTAACCCAGTTCATGTTGACACAGCACCATCTCCACCAAAGAGCTCCCAAACAAGAGCAGTTAGTAAGGGAACTCTAGTGCCCAAAGTGCCAGTACCACCACGGCGAACCCCAACTCCACCAGTTAGTATACATATTCCTGTGGAGGAAGCACAACCAGCCATTTGTAGTTTAGCATCTATCGCATTTGATGTTGTTAAATCCTATGTGCGTATCTTCCCATCATGTAAATATTATACTGAAGATGAAGGAAAATGCCAGTTGCAGGTGTTTGTCCAGGAGTTATGTGTAAGTAATGTTATTCACGGAAATTACTTTTCTTTGTCCCATACATTCTACCTCCATGATGGTTATAATACAGCAAATTTTCCCATTTTTCTCTATAGATAAGGACCGATTTGGAAACTCAGGATGAGGTAACCTGTGCTAATACCTCTACTATCTTCAAGAATGCTTGGTGGCAGTATCAGAATTACCTGAAGAACATTTACTTCACTGACAAAGAAACCCGTCAAATTCCCTTACGTTCTCCTAAGACACATTTACTAGAGATGACTGGGAACGCCTTGTTCTGTACTAGTCCCGAACCAAGAATGTGGTAAGGTCTATGAGCTCATTTTTAATTTTTTAAGTACTATATGCTTGAAGGAAATATGCCCTAGAGGCAATAATAAAGTTGTTATTTTATATTTCCTTATATCATGATAAATGTTTATTATTCATGCTAGAATTGTATTTACAGGAAACTTGATACATGTGTGTATACATAGACAAAACACAGTGTCCCTAGTAAGCCTCTACTAGACTAGCTCGTTAATCGAAGATGGTTAAGTTTCCTAACCAGACATGTGTTGTAATTTGATGAACGGGATCACTTCATAGGAGAATGATGTGATGGAAAAGACCCATACATTAGCTAAGCATATTGATCGTTCAGTTTTATTGCTATTGATTTCTTCATGTGATATACATATTCCTTTGACTATGAGATTGTGCAACTCCCGGGTACCGGAGGAATGCCTTGTGTGCTATCAAATGTCACAACATAACTAGGTGATTATAAAGATGCTCTACAGGTATCTCAGAAGGTGTTTGTTGGGTTGGCATAGATCGAGATTGGTATTTGTCACTCCGAATATCGAAGATGTATCTCTGGGCCCTCTCGGTAATGAACATCGTAATAAGCCTTGCAAGCAATGTGACTAATGAGTTAGTTGTGGGATGATGTATTATAGAACAAGTAAAGAGACTTGCTGGTAACGAGATTGAACTAGGTATGTAGATACCGACGATCGAATCACAGGCAAGTAACATACCGATGACAAAGGGAACAATGTATGTTGTCATTACGGTACGACCGCTAAAGATCTTCGTAGAATATGTAGGAACCAATACGAGCATCCAGGTTCCGCTGTTGGTTATTGACCGGAGTGGTGTCTCAGTCATGTCTACATAGTTCTCGAACCCGTAGGGTCCGCACGCTTAACGTTCGATGACGATTTTGTGTTATATGAGTTATGTGATTTGGTGACTGAATGTTGTTCGGAGTCCCGGATGAGATCACAGACATGACGAAGAGTCTCAAAATGGTTGATAGGTAAAGATTGATTTATAGGACAATGGTATTCGGACACCAGAAGTGTTCCGGGGGTACCGGGTACATATCGGGTCACCGGAAGGGGTTCCGGGCACCCCCCGGCAACTATATGGGCCTAAGGGGCCAAGAGGGGGACAGACCAGCCCCTAAGGAGCTGGTGCACCCCCCATGTAGGCCGAAATGGGAGGAGAAGGAAAGAGGGGAAGGGAGAAGGAAAGGGGAGGATTCGGCCTCCCCCTTCCTTCCCTCCCCCTCTCTTTTCCTTTCCCCTTCAATGAATAAGGAATGGGGGCCGAATTGGGGAGGAACCCCAAGTAGGATTCAGCCTACATGGGGCGCCCCCCTTGGCTGCTCCCTCTCCCTCCCACCTATATATATGAGGGGGTGGCGCCAAGAACACACAACAACATCTGTTAACCTTGTGCGGCGCTCCCTCCACAGATTACACCTCCGATCATATCTTAGTAGTGGTTAGGCGAAGCCCTCCGTGGATCACTTCACCATCACCGTCACCACGGCATCATGCTAATGGAACTCTCCCTCGACACTTTGATGGATCAAGAGTTCGGGGGACGTCATTGAGCTGAACGTGTGCAGAACTCAGAGGTGCCGTACATTGGGTGCTTGATCGGTTGGAACGAGAAGAAGTTTGACTACATCAACCACATTGTCAAACGCTTCCGCTTTTGGTCTATGAGGGTACGTAGACACACTCTCCCAGTCATGTTTCTATGCATCTCCTAGATAGTTCTTGCGTGAGCGTGGGATTTTTTTTTTGAAATTGCATGCTATGTTCCCCTACAATGGTATCCGAGCCAGGTCTATGCATAGATGGTATGCACGAGTAGAATACAAAGTGTTGTCGGCGGTGATCATCATGCTGCTTACCACCAACGTCTTATTTTGATTCGGCGGTATTGTTGGATGGAGCGACCCAGACCAACCTTACACGACCACGTTCATGAGACTGGTTCCACTGAAAGACATGCAACTAGACAAAGGTGGCTGGCGGGTGTCTGTTTCTCCAACTTTAGTTGAATGGAATTTGACTGCAGCCGGTCCTTGTTGAAGATTAAAACAACAAAATTGATAAATCACTGTAGTGGTTTTCATGTGTAGGTAAGAACGGTTCTTGCTATAAGCCCGTAGCAGCCACATGAAACTTTCAACAACAAAGTAGAGGACGTCTAACTTATTTTTGTAGCGCATGTTGTGATGTGATATGGTGAAGACATGATGTGATATATGTTATTGTATGAGATGATCATGTTTTGTAAAAGTCACTGGCAACCGGCAGGAGCCTTATGGTTGTCTCTTTATTGTATGAAATGCAAACACCATGTAATTGCTTTACTTTATCACTATGCATTAGCGATAGTTGTAGAAGCAATAGTTGGCGAGATGACCATGATGCTACGATGGAGATCAAGGTGTCAAGCCAGTGAGAATGGACATCATGACGATGCTTTGGAGATGGAGATCAAAGTCACAAGATGATGATGGCCATATCATGTCACATATTTTGATTGCATGTGATGTTTATCTTTATGCATCTTATTTTGCTTAGTACGGCGGTAGCATTGTAAGATGACCCCTCACTAAAATTTCAAGTTATAAGTGTTCTCCATGAGTATGCACCATTGCGATAGTTCGTCATGTTGAGACACCATGTGATGATCGGGTATGATAGGCGTGCTCTACGTTCACATACAACGGGTGCAAGACAGTTTTTTGCACATGAGGAATACTCGAGTCAAACTTGACGAGCCTAGTATGTACAAACATGGCCTCAGAACACTCGAGACCGAAAGGTCGAACATGAATCATATAGTAGATATGATCAACATAGAGATATTCACCATTGATGATTACTCCATCTCATGTGATGATCGGACATGGTTGAGTTGATTTGGATCACGTAATCATTTAGATGACTCGAGGGATGTCTATCTAAGTGGGAGTTCTTAAGTAATATGATTAATTGAACTTAATTTTAGCATGAACTTATACCTGATAGTTTTTGCATATCTATGTTGTAGATCAATGTCTCGTGCTACCGTTCCCTTGAATATTAATGCATTCCTAGAGAAAGCTAAGTTGAAAGATGATGGTAGCAACTATATGGACTCGGCCCGTAACTTGAGGATTATCCTCATTGCTGTACAGAAGAATTATGTCCTTGATGCACCGCTAGGTGTGCCACCCCCTCTAGCCCTGCAGTCACGTGTTGATGACTACTCGATAGCTCAGTGTGCCATGCTTTACGGCTTAGAATCGGGACTTCAAAGACATTTTGAACGCCATGGACCATGTGAGATGTTCCAAGAGTTGAAGTTGATATTTCAAGTAAATGACCAAGTTGACAAAAATGAAGTCTCCAACAATTTCTATAGCTGCAAGATGGAGGAGAACAGTTTTGTCAGTGAACACATACTCAAAATGTCTGGGTATCATAACCACTTGACTCAGCTAGGAGTTAATCTTACAGATGGTAGTGTTATTAACATGATTCTTCAATCACTGCCACCAAGCTACAAAGGTTTCGTGATGAAGTATAACATGCAAGGGATGGATAAGGCAATTCCCGAGCTCTTCTCTATGCTCAAAGCTGTGAAGGTAGAAATCAAGAAGGAGGATCAAGTGTTGATGGTTAACAAGACCACTAGTTTCAAGAAAAAGGGCAAGGGAAAGAAGGGGAACTTCTAGAAGAATGGGAAGCAAGTTTCCACTCCAGGAAGAAGCCCAAGTCTGGACCTAAGCCTGAAACTGAGTGCTTCTACTACAAAGGGACTGTTCATTGGAAGCGGAACTGCCCCAAGTATTTGGCGTATAAGAAGGATGGCAAAGTGAACAAAGGTATATATGATATACATGTTATTGATGTGTACCTTACTTATGCTTGTAGTAGCGCCTTGTTATTTGATAATGGTTTGGTTGGTCATATTTGTAACTCAAAACAGGGGCTATGGATTAAACAAAGATTGGCTAAGGACGAGGTGACGATGCACGTCGGGAATGGTTCCAAGGTCAATCACTAGAAAAAGAGACACATCCGTGACATTTTGGGCCGAACGAATTTTTTTCTGTCATGCTTATGACACTTCTATGAAGATAATTGTGACAAAACCCGCTATCATCCTAGATATGGTGGGCTCCTACTTCTATGACAAAAAATCATGATAGAAAATGGGCTTTTCGTCCTGGGCAGGCCGGAGACACAGCTTCATGAAATTCTTTGGGCCGTCCATGATGGAAAAAACCATGGTAGAAGCGAGGGCGAGGAAAATATCAGGGAGTTCCCGGCTACGGTGGGTGGTCGGGGGCCGAGCGATGCACGTTTCTCTAGTACACGTATGTGCGTGGGTGCGAGGCATTGGGCTCTAACTGAACCCGAGCAATTGCACTGTAGGCTACGCGTTACTGAACCGAGTGATCGATCGATCACTTGCTGTTAACTAAAGCCGAGTGATTCCTTCGCTACTGCTGCTAACTGAAGCCGATCGAACACTACTGCCTCCTTCCCTTGATGAATAGTCAATGCTGTTGGGGGGTTTGGATGAACAGTTCCCGGTGGGGGGTTGGATGAACAGGACCCCATGGTAGTAGAGGCCGTTGCCGCTGGATGAACAGTACCCCGATCGATCGAGCCAGTGGATGAACAGGACCCCATGGAGGGCTGGATGGACAGGACACCGTGGAGGGCTGGTTGAAAGTAGTCGGCGGAGGGCTGGATGAACAGTAGCCCGTGGAGGGGTGGTTGAACAGGACCCCGTGGAGGGCTGGTTGAAAAGTAGTCGGCGGAGGGCTGGATGAACAGTAGCCCGTGGAGGGGTGGTTGAACAGGACCCCGTGGAGAGAGATTTTTGAACAGTGGCCGGTGGAGGAGCGCGCGGTGGAGGCTGGATGAAAAGGAGCCTGTGGATGAACAGTCGTAGGTGGAGGCTGGAGGAGGTCGACGGTGGATGAACAGTAGCCCATGGAGGCAGTCGCGGTGGAGATGAAAAGTAGCCCGTGGAGTCCTGTTTTGCGGTACGCCACACCCCTCCCGATGAATAGGACCCCTGTTTCGACCGTAGCGCTCCAACACAAGTTTGTTTCCTCCGTTTTGTGGTATGCCACACCCCTCCCGATCAATAGGACCCCGTTTCCACCATAGGAGGTCTATTTCCTCCATTTTGCTGTACGCCAGGCCTCGTTTCCATCGGTTGTTCTGTCTAAGCCAGTTGGCTCCGGATGAACATCACGCGTTCTGTTGCCTCCTAATGAACATGACACATTCCGTTGCCTCCCCATGAACACGACAATGGCGCAGCTTCTCCGTTCCGACCCAGCCATGTACACGAGCCCTGGCCATACGTATGCTCTGAAGGAAATATGCCTAGAGGCAATAATAAAGTTGTTATTTATATTTCCTTATATCATGATAAATGTATATTACTCATGCTATAATTGTATTAACTAGAAACTTAGTACATGTGTGAATACATAGACAAACAGAGTGTCACTAGTATGCTTCTATTTGACTAGCTCATTGAATCAAAGATGGTTAAGTTTCCTAGTGATACGTCTCCATCGTATCTACTTTTCCAAACACTTTTGCCCTTGTTTTGGACTCTAAATTACATGATTTGAATGGAACTAACCCGAACTGACGCTATTTTCAGCAGAATTGCCATGGTGTTATTTATGTGCAGAAATAAAAGTTCTCGGAATGACTCGAAAATCAATAGAGAATTATTTTGGAATATATAAAAAATACTAGAAGAACGATCCATGTCAGGGGGCCCACACCCTGTCCACGAGGGTGGGGGGCGCGCCCTACCCCCTGGGCACGCACCCTGCCTCGTGGGCCCCCTGACGCTCCACCGACCTCAACTCCATCTCCATATATTCGTGTTCGGGGAGAAAAAAAATCAGAGGGAAGGATTCATCGCGTTTTACGATACGGAGCCTCCGCCAAGCCCTAAACTCTCTCGGGATGGCTGATCTAGAGTCCGTTCGGGGCTCCAGAGTGGGGAATCCATCGCTATCGTCATCATCAACCTTCCTCTATCGCCAATTTCATTATGCTCACCGCCGTGCATGAGTAATTCCATCATAGGCTTGCTGGACGGTAATGGGTTGGATGAGATTGATCATGTAATCAAATTAGATTTGTTAGGATTTGATCCTAGTATCCACTATGTTCTGAGATTGATGTTGCTATGACTTTGCTATGCTTAATGCTTGTCACTAGGGCCCGAGTGCCATGATTTCAGATCTAAACCTATTATGTTTACATGAATATATGAGAGTTCTTGATCCTATCTTGAAAGTCTATAGTCACCTATTATGTGTTATGCTCCATTAACCCTGAAGTGACAATAATCCGGACCACTACCGGTGATGACCATAGTTTGAGGAGTTCATGCATTCACTATGTGTTAATGCTTTGGCCCCATACTCTAATAAAGGAGGCCTTAATATCCCTTAGTTTCCAATAGGAACCCGCTGCCACGGGAGGGTAGGACAAAATATGTCATGCAAGTTCTTTCCCATAAGCACGTATGACTATATTCAGAATACATGCCTACATTACATTGATGAACTGGAGCTAGTTCTGTGTCAACCTATGTTATAACTATTGCATGATTGATCGCATCCGACATAATTATCCATCACTGATCCATTACCTACGAGCTTTTCATATATTGTTCTTCACTTATTTACTTTTCCGTTGCTGCTGTTACAATCACTACAAAACCCAAAAATATTACTTTTGCTATCATTACCACTACTATCATATTACTTTGCTGCTAAATACCTTGCTGCAGATATTAAGTTTCTAGGTGTGGTTGAATTAACAACTCAACAGCTAATACTTGAGAATATTCTTTGGCTCCCCTTGTGTCGAATCAATAAATTTGGGTTGAATAGTCTACCCTCGAAAACTATTGTCATCCCCTATACTTGTGGGTTATCAAGACTATTTTCTGGTGCTATTGGCGGGTAGCATAGCTCCATTCTTTGAGTCACTTGGGATTTATATCTGTTTATCACTATGGAGAGCTTGAAAGATCCGAGAACAAAGATTTATCCCTCAACTATGAGGGGGGTAAGGAACTGCCATCTAGCTCTGCACTTGATTCACCTTCTATTTTCAGTAAGCTTGTGACACCTAAACCTGCTTCTACTATTAATTCTGATATGTCGCAAGTTATTGATGATGCCATTTCTACTATGCATGATACTTATGATGAAACTACTTCTATGCTTGATACTACTGCGCCAATTGGTGAATTTCTTGATGAACAACTTGCTAGGGCTAGAGAGAATGAAATTATTGAAACTGATATATTGATGAAAGTGATGATGAAGATTCTCCCCCTAGATATGCATTGCCTGTTGTTCCTTAGGGTTATGTTACGGATGAAGAAACTGCTAGAGACTTTCTTGCCTGCAATGACAGAAGTGATCTTAAGAAACTATTAGCTAAGCTAAAAGAAAAATCTCTGAATGCTAGAATGAAATATGATCCCGCTTATGCTACTTCACCTATCTTTATTACTGATAAGGATTATGATTTCTTTGTCGATCCTGAGTTAATTACTTTGGTTGAATCTGATCCTTTCTATGGCTATGAATCTAAACTATTGTGGCACATCTTACTAAATTATATGATATAGCTACCCTGTTCACTAATGATGAGAAAACTCGCTACTATTATATTCTTAAATTATTTCCATTCTCAATAAAGGGTGATGCTAAGATATGGTTTAGTTCTCTTGATCCTGGTTATGTGCATAGTCCCTAGGATATGCTTTACTATTTCTCTGCTAAATATTTGCCCGCTCATAAGAAACAAGCTGCTTTAAGGGAAATATATAATTTTGTGCAAATTGAAAAAGAGAGTTTCCCACAACCTTGGGGGAGGCTTCTTCAATTACTTAATGCTTTGCCCGATCATCCTCTCAAGAAAAATGAAACACTTGATATCTTTTATAATGGACTCGCCGATGCTCCCATAGATTACCTGGATAGTTGTGTTGGTTGTGTTTTTAGGGAAAGAACTTATGATCAAGCTGAAATTCTATTGAATAATATGTTGATTAATGAAAATAATTGGACACTTCCTGAACCAACTCCTAAGCCAACTCCGAAGAAAAGGGGTATTATATTTCTCAGTCCTGAAGATATGCAAGAGGCAAATAAATCTATGAAAGAAAAAGGTATAAAAGCTGAAGATGTTAAGAATTTACCTCCTGTTGAAGAAATACATGGTCTTAAGTCATCACCTATTGAAGAAACACACGGTCTTGATAACCTGACATAGGTAGTGAAGGTAAACTCTCTCTATAGATATGATAAAGCTAAAATCCCTCCTGCTAAGTTTGTTAGCCAAAGTTTGGATGAATTTGATAACTTTATGGTTAAGCAAGAAGATTTTAATGCTTATGTTGGTAGACAATTGAAATATAATGCTTACATGATTGAACACTTGAGTGATTATATGGCTAGTGTTAAAGGTAAACTTAAACTTCTTAGTAAACATGCTTCTATGGTTACCACTCAAGTAGAACAAGTACTTAAAGCTCAGAATGATTTGCTCAATGAATTGAATAGTAAAAATAATGACTTTGCTATTAGAGTTGCAACTAGAGGAGGTAAAGTGACTCAGGAACCTTTGTATCTTGAGGGCCATCCTAAGAGAATTGAGCAAGATTCTCAGAGAAGTAATGTAGATGAACCTAGTCCTTCTAAGAGGAAGAAAAAGAAAAATGATAGGACTTTGCATGCTTCTAGTGAACCTATTGTTGACACACCTGAGAATCCCAATGGTATTTCTATTTTTTGATGCTGAAACACAATCTGGTAATGAACATGAACCTAGTAATAATGTTAATTATGATGTTCATGTTGATGCTCAACCTAGCAATAATAATGATGTAGAAATTGAACTTGCAGTTGATCTTGATAACCCACAATCAAAGACTCAACATTATGATAAGAAAGACTTCGTTGCTAGGAAACATGGTTAAGAAAGAGAACCATGGGTTCAGAAACACATGCCTTTTCCTCCCAAACCATCCATGAAAAAGGATGATGAGGATTTTGAGTGCTTTGCTGAAATGATTAGACCTATATTTTTGCGTATGCGATTCACTGATATGCTTAAAATGAATCCTTATGCTAAGTATATGAAAGATATTGTTACAAATAAAATAAGGATACCGAAAGATGAAATTTCCACCATGCTTTCTAATTATACATTTAAGGGTGGAATACCAAAGAAACATGGAGATCCAGGAGTGCCCACTATACCATGCTCCATTAAAACAAACTATGTTAAAACTTCTTTATGTGATCTTGGAGCCAGTGTTAGTGTTATGCCTCTCTCTTTATATCGTAGACTTGATTTGAATAAGTTGACACCCAGTGAAATATCTTTGCAAATGGCTGATAAATCAACTGCTATACCTGTCGGTATTTGTGAGGATGTGCCTGTTGTAGTTGCAAACGTTACTATTTTAACGGACTTCGTTATTCTTGATATACCCGAGGATGATAGTATGTCTATTTTTCTTGGTAGACCCTTTTTGAATACTGCAGGGGCTGTTATTGATTGCACCAAAGGCAATGTCACTTTTCATGTTAATGGTAATGAGCATACGGTACACTTTCCGAGGAAACAACCTCAAGTCCACAGTATCAATTCTATTGGAAAATTTTCAACAATTACTATTGGAGGTTTTGAATTTCCTCTTCCTACTTTCAAGAAGAAATATGATATTCTTATTGTTGGGGACATGCATATCCCCGTTGAGGTAACATAGTGTTATTCGAAAATTCTCTGGTTTCATGCAATTCGGAATGAGTTTGTTAACAAGACTTGATCAACCTTGTTAGTGGATTCCTTTTGATGAGCATGAGATGGATGAATTTAGAAAACACAACTCTCTGTACCCTCTTTTTACTTTCTGTTATTTATATTAAATAATGCAAATATAGTATTTTTTTCTGTCTATTTTCTGAACTATCCATGCAATAAAAAAATACCCCGAAAATAAAAGTTCTCCAAATGCCCTGAAAATTAAATATGATTTTTTTCTAGAATATTTGAGAATATCTGGCACTGAAAACACAGCGGGGGGAGCAGCCACATGCCCACGAGGGTGGAGGGCGCGCCCTACCCCCCTGGGTGCACCCCCTGCCTCGTGGACCCCACGTGGGCCCCCTCCACTTATTCTAGCTAGAACACACTCCTTCCTCCCACAAAAATCACCAACTAGCTCAAACCTGAGTTCAAGCTCATCTTTCTGCCATTTTCGATCTCCTTGCTCAAAGCCCCATTCACAAAACTGCTTTGGGGGATTGTTCTTTGGTATGTTACTCCTCCAATGGTCCAATTAGCTTTTGTTCTAGTGCTTTATTCATTCCAAATTTTTGCTGCTTAGGTGACCCTGTTCTTCAGCTTGCATGTCAAATTTATAAGGTCAAAATTAGTTTTAATGCATGATATAGTCTCGAGGCACTTGTGGGAGTAGTTGCTATCAATTTTGTTGAGTTTGGTTCACTTTTATTTTGAGTTACTAAATTTTTTAGAATTTTTCCAGAGGAAGAAATATGTTTAGGAAAATGTACCAAGGTGGTTCTTCAAGAAAGCAAGGACCCAGGCCCGCAATACGCGATGCGGACAAGGAACCACCAAGAGAATCTCAAGTGCGGCCTTGTGAATGGCCGTCAGACGATTTCATGGCCCAAGCAGGAATTAAGGAGGAATTTGATGCATATATGCATAATGCTGAACTCGAGGGCTTCATGCTAGATAAGTGCCCTCAATGCCATCACCTAACTGATTCCTTTGTGAGAAGGTTCAAATTTTCATCTTCACCTAATTCTCACATTGTCCTATTTCATCTTTATGATAAATCTTATACAATGGACTTAGAAGATTTTAACACTGCTTGTCAACTTCCACAGTGGGGTAAAGTTAGTGAACCTCGCAAATCTGAATATGGAGACTTTCTTGCAAGTATAACTATGGGGGAATCTAGGGAAATCACGCAAGCTACCATAGGGAGCATTCATTTTCCTACTATATATTATTTCGCTCTCTTCATAGGTAGGTGCATAAATGGTAAGGATGAAGCATGTCACATGCGTGTCCCTGATCTTAGTGTTCTAAAGAGTGATGTATTAGGAGATAGACAATACAACTTGGGGGCCATTGTTGCACGTAGGTTGCATAATAATCGTATTCATGGAGATTTCTTTGGTGGAATTTATGCAACTCATATAGCTAACTTTCTTGAGATACCCATACGTGGATATGATATTGAGTTGCCTCCTGCTTATTTAGGTTATGATGCTATGGTTCATCATCAGTTTGTTGAGAGGAACGACCAGTCCCTCCAGTACCGACTAACATTTGGCGAACGACGCACCTATCACATTGCTCTCCCTGCTCCCGCTTTCTTTGACTTTCAGGCAAAGGGGAGATAGGTTATAACCAGGGAGGAGGCGGCCGAGTACGAGAGGAGGGCGGAGACAGCTCGCCTCCAAGCTACAGCTCATCAGGCAATTGTCGTTGCATCTCAGTATGACCCCAGCTACAACTTTGGATATCCGCTAGGCCAGCCATGGCCATAGACCAAGTTAGGCCAAAAGCCTAATCTTGGGGGAGTACGTATTTCTCACTGACATTACATTCATGTTCACACACTCATGCTAGTTGTCGGTGCTCATACTTTTTCATTGTAATATCCATGCTAGTTTATTTTCCTTTTTATGCTTTCTTCTTGTGTGTTTGATAAACCTTAAGAAAACCAAAAAAAATAGTTGTAGCTTTTAGCTAGTTTACTTTTCATGCATGTAGTATTAGTAATTAAAAGAAAACCCAAAAAGATTTCTCGTTCTTCGTTTGGTTGTTGGGATCTTTCCGTGTAAATAGTTTTGTTTCTTTTTTGTTTTTTGGGGGTCGAGAGGAGAAGACCATGATTAAAATGTTAAGTGGCTCTTATATGCATTATTGTTGATCTAACAAAGATGCCATATTACCTTGTCTTCTCTCTTGAATTGAATGCATGCAGATTCCAACTTAGTCCAATGCACGTGCACTATTATTACTATCCACACTATTCGGTCGTGCGAGTGAAAGGCAATAATGATGATTATATGATGAACTTATTGAGATGAGAAAAGCTGGTATGAACTTGACCTCTCTTGTTTTTGTAAATATGATTAGTCCATCGTTCCTGATTCAGCCTATTCTGAAAGAAACATATTTGCAATGACAATTAGAGATTGTAGTTGCTTATGCCATGCTTAATTAGCTAGGAGCTTATAATGGTTTACCTTGCGTGCCAACATGGTATTAAAATGGTTGTGATGTGGTATGATAGGGTGGTATCCTCTTTTGAACGATTCAAGTGGCTTGACTTGGCACATGTTCACGCATGTAGTTGAAACAAAATCAACATAGCCTCTACGATATTTATATTCATGGTGCATTATATCCTACTCAAGCTTGTATTCGGTGTTGATTAATTTTAATGCATGTTCATGACTGTTGTTGCTCTCTAGCTGGTCGCTTCCCAGTCTTTTTCTAGCCTTCACTTGTACTAAGCGGGAATACTTCTTGTGCATCCAATTCCATAAACCCCAAAGTTATTCCATATGAGTCCACCATACCTACCTATATACGGTATCTACCTGTTCCAAGTAAATTTGTATGTGCAAAACTCTAAACCTTCAAATAAACATTCTGTTTTGTATGCTTGAATAGCTCATGTACCAACTAGGGTTGTCTGTATCTTCCATGCTAGGCGGGTTATTCTAAAGAGGAGTGGACTCCGCTCCTCACTCACGAGAAATTTGCTGGTCACCGGGATGCCCAGTCCCATGCTTAATGCAAATCAAATCAAAATAACTGCAAACGAAACTCCCCAGGGACTCTTGTTAGTTGGAGGCACTCGTTGTTTCGAGCAAGCCATGGATTGATGCTTGTTGGTGGAGGGGGAGTATAAACTTTACCATTCTATTTGGGAACTGCCTATAATGTGTGTAGCATGGAGGATATCAAGATCTCCTAGTTGTTATGTTGACAATGAAAGTATACCGCTCAAAATATTATTCATAACTATTTCAAAACCGAGCTCTGGCACCTCTACAAATCCCTGCTTCCCTCTGCGAAGGGCCTATCTATTTACTTTTATGTTGAGTCATCACCCTCTTATTAAAAAGCACTAGTTGGAGAGCACCGCTATCATTTGCATCCATTACTATTACTTTACATTGAGTATGACTTGACTGGATCTCTTTTACTATGAATTCCAATATCTAGTCAGTCATTGATCTTTAAAGGTGCTCTGCATTTATGTTTTGCGGTCTCAGAAAGGGCTAGCGAGATATCATCATGTTATATCATATCATGATTGTTTTCAGAAAGTGTTGTCATCCAAGATTGATTATTATTGCTCGCTAGTTGATTATGTCATTGATATGAGTAAACATGAGACCTAAGTGTTATTGTGAATGTGGTTAGTTCATAATCTTTGCTGAAAACCTGAATGCTTGCTTTACATATTTACAACAAGAGCAAACAGAGTTTGTAAATTTTTTTCTTTATCAATTTCAGTTTATCAACTGAATTGCTTGAGGACAAGCAAAGGTTTAAGCTTGGGGGAGTTGATACGTCTCCATCATATCTACTTTTCCAAACACTTTTGCCCTTGTTTTGGACTCTAACTAGCATGATTTGAATGGAACTAACCCGCACTGACGTTGTTTTCAGCAGAATTGCCATGGTGTTATTTTTGTGCAGAAATAAAAGTTCTCGGAATGACCTGAAAATCAACGGTGACTTATTTTGGAATATATAAAAAATACTGGAAGAAAGATCCACGTCAGGGGGCCAACACCCTGTCCACGAGGGTGGGGGCGCGCCCTACCCCCTGGGCGTGCCCCCTGCCTCGTGGGCCCCCTGACGCTCCACTGACCTCAACTCCAACTCCATATATTCATGTTCGGGGAGAGAAAAAATCAGAGAGAAGGATTCATCGTGTTTTATGATACAGAGCCGCCGCCAAGCCCTAAACTCTCTCGGGAGGGCTGATCTGGAGTCCGTTCAGGGCTCCGGAGAGGTGAATCCGTCGCTATCGTCATCATCAACCTTCCTCCATGACGATTTTCATGATGCTCACTGCCGTACATGAGTAATTCCATCATAGGCTTGCTGAACGGTGACGGGTTGGATGAGATTTATCATGTAATCGAGTTAGATTTGTTAGGGTTTGATCCCTAGTATCCACTATGTTCTGAGATTGATGTTGTTATGACTTTGCTATGCTTAATGCTTGTCACTAGGGCCCGAGTGCCATGATTTCAGATCTGAACCTATTATGTTTTCATGAATATATGAGAGTTCTTGATCCTATCTTGCAAGTCTATAGTCACCTATTATGTGTTATGATCCATTAACCCCGAAGTGACAATAATCGGGACCACTACCGGTGATGACCGTAGTTTGAGGAGTTCATGTTTTCACTATGTGTTAATGCTTTGGTCTGGTACTCTATTAAAAGGAGGCCTTAATATCCCTTAGTTTCCAATAGGACCCCGCTGCCACGGGAGGGTAGGACAAAAGATGTCATGCAAGTTCTTTTCCATGAGCATGTATGACTATATTCGGAATACATGCCTACATTACATTGATGAACTGGAGCTAGTTCTGTGTCACCCTACGTTATGGCTGTTACATGATCGATCGCATCCGACATAATTCTCTATCACCGATCCAATGCCTACAAGCTTTTCCTATATTGTTCTTTGCCTATTTACTTTTCTGTTGCTGCTGTTACAATCACTACAAAACCCAAAAATATTACTTTTGCAATCGTTACCTTTTTCTATCGTTACCACTACTACCATATTACTTTGCTACTAAATACCTTGCTGCAGATATTAATTTTCTAGGTGTGGTTGAATTGACAACTCAACTGCTAATACTTGAGAATACTCTTTGGCTCCCCTTGTGACGAATCAATAAATTTGGGTTGAATACTCTACCCTCGAAAACTGTTGCGATCCCCTATACTTGTGGGTTATCAAGACTATTTTTTGGCGCTGTTGCCAGGTAGCATAGCTATATTCTTTGAGTCACTTGGGATTTATATCTGTTTATCACTATGAAGAGCTTGAAAGATCCGAGAACCAAGATTTATCCCTCAACTACAAGGGGAGGTAAGGAACTGCCATGTAGCTCTGCACTTGATTCACCTTCTATCTTGAGTAAGCTTGCGACACCTAAACCTGCTTCTACTATTAATTCTGATATGTCGCATGTTATTGATCATGCCATTTCTGCTATGCATGATACTTATGATGAAACTACTTCTATGCTTGATACTACTGTGCCACTTGGTGAATTTCTTGATGAACAACTTGCTAGGGCTAGAGAGAATGAAATTATTGAAACTGATAATATTGATGAAAGTGATGATGAAGATTCTCCCCTAGATATGAATTGCCTGTTGTTCCTGAGGGTTATGTTATGGATGAAGAAACTGCTAGAGACTTTCTTTCCTGCAATGATAGAAGTGATCTTAATAACTATTAGCTAAGCTGAAAGAAAAATCTCTGAATGCTAGAATCAAATATGATCCTGCTTATGCTACTTCACCTATCTTTATTACTGATAAGGATTATGATTTCTCTATCGATCCTGAGTTAATTACTTTGGTTGAATTTGATCCTTTCTATGGCTATGAATCTAAAACTATTGTGGCACATCTTACTAAATTAAATGATATAGATACCATGTTCACTAATGATGAGAAAACTTGCTAGTATTATATCCTTAAATTATTTTCGTTCTCATTAAAGAGTGTTTGTTGGGTTGGCAAAGATCGAGATTAGGATTTGTCATTCCGAGTATTAGAGAGGTATCTCTGGGCCCTCTCGGTAATGCACATCACTATAAGCCTTGCAAGCAATGTGACTAATGAGTTAGTTGTGGGATGATGCATTACAGAACGAGTAAAGAGACTTGCCGGTGACAAGATTGAACTAGGTATGTTGATACCAGCGATCAAATCTCAGGCAAGTAACATACCGATGACAAAGGGAACAACGTATGTTGTTTTGCGTTTGACCGATAAAGATCTTCGTAGAATATGTAGGAGCCAATATGAGCATCCAGGTTCCGCTATTGGTTATTGACCGAAGATGTGTCTCGGCCAGGTCTACATAGTTCTCGAACCCGTAGGGTCCGCACGCTTAACGTTCGATGATGATTTGTATTATGAGTTATGTGATTTGATGTACCGAAGGTTGTTCGGAGTCCCGGATGAGATCACAGACATGACGAGCAGTCTCGAAATGGTCGAGAGGTAAAGATCGATATATTGGAAGGCTGTATTCGCACATCGGAAAGGTTACGAGTGATTCGGGTATTTTACAGAGTACCGGAGAGTTACGGGAATTCGCCGGGAGAAGTATTGGGCCTTGTTGGGCATACGGGAATAGAGGAGGCATGCCAAAGGGAAGGAGGCCCCCCCCCATGGGTCCTAATTTGACTAGGGGAAAGGGGGCGGCGCCCCCTTGCCCTTTCCTACTCCCTCTCTCTTTCCTTCTTTCTTCTCTCGTACTCCGGAAAGGAAAAAGGGGAATCCTACTAGGACTTGGGAGTACTAGTAGGACTCCCCACACTTGGCGCGCCCCCTCTAGGGCCGGCCTCCTCCTCCTCCCTCCTTTATATACGTGGGCAGGGGACACTGTCGGTGTCAAAACCAGCGGATCTCAGGTAGGGGGTCCTGAACTGTGCGTCTAGGATCGATGGTAACAGGAGATAGGGGACACAATGTTTACCCAAGTTCGGGCCCTCTATATGAAGGTAATACCCTACGTCCTTCTTGATTGATATTGATGAATATGGGTGTTACAAGAGTTGATCTACCACGAGATCGTAATAGCTAAACCCTAGAAGCCTAGCCTATGAATATGGTAATGAGTATATGTGTTGTTCTTTCCAGACTATCCCCTTCGGTTTATATAGACATCGAGGAGATCTAGGGTTTACATGGAGTCGGTTACATAAGAAGGAATCTTCGGTCGCCAGGCTTGCCTTCCATGCCAAGTAGAGTCCAATCCGGAAATGGTGCAGTCCTCGGCCTTCATGTCTTCATAGCCCATCAGTCCGGCCCGTGGATAACAGGTCAGACGCCCGAGGACCCCTTAGTCCAAGACTCCCTCAGTAGCCCCTAGACATGGATTTTAATGACGATGAGTCCGGCGCGCTGATTGTCTTCGGCATTGTAAGGTGGGTTCCCTTTTCTCCGAACTCCCAGATAGTCTTCAAATGCAATAATCGTATCCTGACCTGTTACACACACCGTTGATAAATCACAAGTATAGGGGATCGCAACAGTTTTCGAGTGTAAAGTATTCAACCCAAATTTATTGATTTGAGACAAGGGGAGCCAAAGAATACTCTCAAGTATTGGCAGCTAAGTTGTCAATTCAACCACACCTGGAAACTTAATATCTGCAGCAAAGTGTTTAGTAGCAAAGTAATATGATAGTAGTGGTAACGGTGGCAAAAGGTAACAGTAGTAGAAGTAATGTTTTTGGTATTTTGTAGTGATGATAGCAATAGCAACGGAAAATTAAATAAGCGAAGAACAATATATGGAAAGCTCGTAGGCAATGGATCGGTGATGGAGAATTATGCTGGATGCGGTTCATCATGTAATAGTCATAACCTAGGGTGACACAGAACTAGCTCCAGTTCATCAATGTAATGTAGGCATGTATTCTGAATATAGTAATACGTGCTTATGGAAAAGAACTTGCATGACATCTTTTGTTCTACCCTACCATGGTAGCGGGGTCCTTACGGAAACTAAGGGATATTAAGGCCTCCTTTTAATAGAGTAGCGGAACAAAGCATTAACACATAGTGAATACATGAACTCCTCAAACTACGGTCATCACCGGTAAGTATCCCGATTATTGTCACTTCGGGGTTAACGGATCATAACACATAATAGGTGACTATAGACTTGCAAGATAGGATCAAGAACTCTCATATATTGATGAAAACATAATAGGTTCAGATCTGAAATCATGGCACTCGGGCCCTAGTGACAAGCATTAAGCATAGCAAAGTCATAGCAACATCAATCTCAGAACATAGTGGATACTAGGGATCAAACCATAACAAAACTAACTTGATTACATGATAGATCCCATCCAACCCATCACCGTCCAGCAAGCCTACGATGGAATTACTCATGCACGGCGGTGAGCATCATGAAATTGGTGATGGAGGATGGTTGATGATGACGATGGCAACGAATTCCCCACTCCGGAGCCCCGAATGGACTCCAGATCAGCCCTCCCGAGAGGTTTTAGGGCTTGGCGGCAGCTCCATATCGTAAAATGTGATGAATTCTTCTCTCTGTTTTTTTCTCCCCGAAACACAATATATTGAGTTGGAGTTGGAGTCGGAGGAGCTCCAGGGGGCCCACGAGGTAGGGGGTGCGCCCCCACCCTCGTGGACAGGTGGTGGGCCCCCTGGCCTTCATCATTTGCAGGTATTTTTTATATTTTCCAAAAAGTTGCTCCGTGAAGTTTCAGGTCATTCCGAGAACGTTTGTTTCTGCACATAAATAACACCATGGTAATTCTGCTAAAAACAGCGTCAGTCCGGGTTAGTTCCATTCAAATCATGCAAGTTAGAGTCCAAAACAAGGGCAAAAGTGTTTGGAAAAGTAGATACGACGGAGACGTATCAACTCCCCCAAGCTTAAACCTTTGCTTGTCCTCAAGCAATTCAGTTGACAAACTGAAAGTGATAAATAAAAACTTTTACAAACACTGTTTGCTCTTGTTGTACTAAATATGTAAAGCCAGCATTCAAGTTTTCAACAAAGATTATAACTAACCACATTCGCAATAACGCTTAGGTCTCAAGTTTACTAATATCGATAGCATAATCAACTAGCGAGCAATAATAATAAATCTCGGATGACAACACTTTCTCAAAACAATCATAATATGATATAATAAGATGGTATCTCGCTAGCCCTTTCTGAGACCGCAAAACATAAATGCAGAGCACCTTTAAAGACCAAGGACTGACTAGACATTGTAATTCATAGTAAAAGAGATCCAGTCAAGTCATACTCAATGTAAACTAACAATATTGAATGCAAATGACAGCGGTGCTCTCCAACTGGTGCTTTTTAATAAGAGGATGATGACTCAACATAAAAGTAAATAGATAGGCCATTCGCAGACAGAATCAGGGATTTGTAGAGGTGCCAGAGCTCGGTTTTGAAATAGAGGTGAATAATATTTTGAGGGGTATACTTTCATTGTCAACATAAGAACTAAGATATGGTGATATCTTCCATGGTACACACATTATAGGCGGTTCCTAAACAGAATGGTAAAGTTTATACTCCCCCTTCCACCAACAAGCATCAATCCATGGCTTGCTCGAAACAACGAGTGCCTCCAACTAACAAGAGTTCCAGGGGGAGTTTTGTTTGCAATTATTTTGATTTAGTTTGCATAAAGCATGGGACCGGGCATCCCGGTGACCAGCCATTTATCTCGTGAGTGAGGAGCGAAGTCCACTCCTCTTGAGAATAACCCGCCTAACATGGAAGATACTGACAGCCCTAGTTGATACATGAGCTATTCGAGCATACAAAATAGGATATTTATTTGAAGGTTTAGAGTTTGGCACATACAGATTTACTTGGAACGGCTGGTACATACTGTATATAGGTAGGTATAGTGGACTCATATGGAATAAATTTGGAGTTTAAGGGATTGGATGCACAAGCAGTATTCCCGCTTAGTACAGGTGAAGGATAGAAAAAGACTGGGAAGCGACCAGCTAGAGAGCGACAACAGTCATGAACATGCACTAAAATTAATCAACACCGAATGCAAGCATGAGTAGGATATAATCCACCATGAACATAAATATCATGAAGGCTATGTTGATTTTGTTTCAACTACATGCGTGAACATGCGCCAAGTCAAGTCACTTAAATCATTCAGAGGAGGATACCACCCTATCATACCACATCACAACCATTTTAATAGCATGTTGGCACGCAAGGTAAACCATTATAACTCCTAGCTAATCAAGCATGGCACAAGAAACTATGATCTCTAGTTGTCATTGCAAACATGTTTATTCATAATAGGCTGAATCGAGAATGATGAACTAATCATATTTACAAAAAAAGAGGTCGAGTTCATACCAGCTTTTCTCATCTCAATAAGTTCATCATATAATCGTCATTATTGCCTTTCACTTGCACGACCGAACGATGTGAATAATAATAATAGTGCACGTGCATTGGACTAAGCTGGAATCTGTAAGCAGTCAATAAACAGGAGAAGACAAGGCAATATGGGCTCTTTTGTTAGATCAACAATAATTCATACAAGATCCACTACAACAATTTACTTAAGGTCTTCTCCTATCGACCCCCAAAGAAAAGAAAAGAAATAAAACTGTTTACACGGGAGAGCTCCCAACAAGTAAAAGAAGAACAAGAAATCTTTTTGGGTTTTCTTTTTAATTACTACTACAAGCATGGAAAGTAAACTAATTAAAAGCTACAACTATTTTTTTTGTTTTTCTTAAGGTTTATCAAACACACAAGAAGAAATCGTAAAAAGGAAATTAAACTAGCATGGATGATACAATGAAAAAGTATGAGCACCGACATCTAGCAATGAGTGTTTGAACATAAATGTAATGTCGGTGGGAAATACGTACTCCCCCAAGCTTAGGCTTTTGGCCTAAGTTGGTCTATGGACATGACTGGCCTGGCGGATATCCATATTAATCGTTGGGGTCGTACTGCGATGAAGAAGAAGATTCCGATTGCCACTGGCTGGCAATCATCTCCGGATCCCACTGGTAATTAGACTGTCGTGAAGGATCAACTGGTGGTTCTGGCTCTGGCTCCATAGCTGGTGTAGGGTTTTGGTAGGCGTGAATAGCCTTTAACGGAAAAAGGTACTGGCCTGCAGATAAATCAAACAAAGAAGGAGAATGCAGGGTAATAGTCTCAGGATGATGTTTATCAAAGAACAATTTGTATTTAAGCTCTCCTTCTCTATTCTTAACAATAAAATCATGTGCCACTATACTTTTATAATCTAAATAAACACGAGGAAGCACTTTTTCTTCCTTCTCATAATGCCTATAGGTATGTTAAAATGTGCAGCTAGGTGTGAAGCATAGATGCCTCCAAAGATGGGGCCCTTGGTACGGTTCATACTTAACCGTTTAGCAATAATGCCACCCATACTAACAGAGTTATCATCGTATAAACCATGGAGCAAAATGATAATATCAGGGACACTAAGGTTTCCACAGTTTCTGCGACCAATTAAACACCGACTAGCAAATAATGCAAAATTGCGTAAATAAGGAAAATGTATGCTAGTGATTCGTGCATCGGAAACATTCCTTGTTTCCCCTACAGTGATAGTGTCGATAAACCCATCCACATCCTCATGATGTGGTTCCTCTGTCTTGCCCTCGAAAGGGACTAAACAAACCCGACAAAAATCATAAAGTGACATCTCCTTATGCTCATCGTATAAATGAAACTCCACCGTAGGTGGTGAGCTCCTAGAATGGAAATGAAAGTTTTGCACAAAGATATTTGTGAGTAAGAGATACTGATCGCATTGGTCGTGGAGGAAAGCGGTGAGGCCTGCATTCTTAGCCAATTCATAAAAATCTTCATAAATCCCGGCTGCTCTCAAGAAATCACTGGAAGGCCATTCACACGACCGAACCTCCGTGGTGCGAGGAAGATTATACTTAGGCTTCGGTGCCTTTTCCTTCGAGCTTCGGCTCGATGAGCCCCTCAAAAGTCTCTTCATCGATTTCTGAAAAATTCTGAAATTTTCAGTAACTTCAAAATAAAAGTAAACCAAACTCAATAATATTGATAGCAACTACTCCTACAAGTGCCTAGGGCCTATATCATGCATCAAAACTACTTTTGACCATATAAATTTGACATGCCAGCTCAAGAACAGGGTCACCTAAGCAGCAAATATTTGCAATTAATAAAGCACTAGAACAAAAACTAATTGGACCAATGGAGGAGTCACATACCAAGGAACAATCTCCCCAAGCAGTTTTATGAGAGGTGCTTTGAGCAAGGAGATCAAAAATGGCAGCAAAATGAGCTTGGACTCGGGTTTGAGCTGGATATTCGTGTTTGGGAGAGGAGGAAGGAGTGTTTGAGCGAAAGGATAAGTGGAGGAGGGCCACCGTGGGCCCACGAGGCAGGGGGGTGCGCCCAGGGGGGTAGGGCGCGCCCTACACCCTTGTGGGCAGGTGGCTGACCGCCCTGATGTGTTCTCAGTGCCAAATATTCTCAAATATTCCAGAAAAAATCATATTTAAATTTCAGGGCATTTGGAGAACTTTTATTTTCGAGGTAGTTTTATATTGCACGGATAATCAGATAACAGACAAAAAAATACTATTTTTATTTTATTTAATATAAATAACAGAAAGTAAAAAGAGGGTATAGAAGGTTGTGCCTTCTAGTTTCATCCATCTCATGATCATCAAAAGGAATCCACTAACAAGGTTGATCAAGTCTTGTTAACGAACTCATTTCGAATAACATGGAACCAGAGAAATTTCGAATAAGACTATGTTACCTCAACGGGGATATGAACATCCCCAATAATAAGAATATCATATATCTTCTTGATAGTAGGAAGAGGAAATTCAAATCCTCCAAATATAATCGACGGAATTTTTCCAATGGAATTGATACTATGAACTTGGGGTTGTTTCCATGGAAAGTGTACCGTATGCTCATTACCATTAACATGAAAAGTGACATTGCCTTTAGTGCAATCAATAACATCCCCTGAAGTATTCAAAAAGGGTCTTCCAAGAATAATAGACATACTATCATCCTCGGGTATATCAAGAATAACGAAGTCCGTTAAAATAGTAACGTTTGCAACTACAACAGGCACATCCTCACAAATACCGACAGGTATAGCAGTTGATTTATCAGCCATTTGCAAAGATATTTCACTAGGTGTCAACTTATTCAAATCAAGTCTACGATATAAAGAGAGAGGCATAACACTAACACCGGCTCCAAGATCACATAAAGAAGTTTTAACATAGTTTGTTTTAATGGAGCATGGTATAGTGGGCACTCCTGGATCTCCATGTTTCTTTGGTATTCCACCCTTAAATGTATAATTAGAAAGCATGGTGGAAATTTCAGCTTTCGGTATCCTTATTTTATTTGTAACAATATCTTTCATATACTTAGCATAAGGATTCATTTTAAGCATATCAGTTAATCGCATACGCAAAAATATAGGTCTAATCATTTCAGCAAAGCACTCAAAATCCTCATCATCCTTTTTCATGGATGGTTTGGGAGGAAAAGGCATGTGTTTCTGAACCCATGGTTCTCTTTCTTAACCATGTTTCCTAGCAACGAAGTCTTTCTTATCATAACGTTGAGTCTTTGATTGTGGGTTATCAAGATCAACAACAAGTTCAATTTCTATATCATTATCATTACTAGGTTGAGCATCATCATGAACATTATCATTAACCTTATCACTAGTTTCAGGTTCATTACCAGATTGAGTTTCAGCATCAGAAATAGAAATATCATTTGGATTCTCAGGTGTTTCAATAATAGGTTCACTAGAAGCATGCAAGGTCCTATCATTTTTCATTTTCTTCCTTTTAGGAGGACTAGGTGCATCTATATTATTTCTCTGAGAATCTTGCTCAATTCTCTTAGGGTGGCCTTCAGGATACAAAGGTACCTAAGTCATTTTACCACCTCTAGTCAGAACTCTAACAACATTATCATTATTCTTACTATTCAATTCATTGAGCAAATCATTTTGAGCTTTAAGTACTTGTTCTACTTGAGTGGTAACCATAGAAGCATGTTTACTAATAAGTTTAAGTTCACCTTTGACATTAGCCATAAAATCACCCAAGTTCAAGCATATTTGAATTGTATTTCAATTGTCTACCAAAATAAGCATTAAAATCTTCTTGCTTAACCATAAATTTATCAAACTCATCGAAGCATGGGCTAGCAAACTCAGTACATGGGATTTCAGCTTTATCATATCTATAGAGAGAATTTACCTTTACTACCTGTGTCGGGTTATCAGGACCATGAGTTTCTTCAATAGGTAAGTGATTAAGATCATATGTTTCTTCAACAGGCGGTAAGTTAAGACCATGTATTTCTTCAATAGGAGGTAAATTCTTAACATCTTCAGCTTTAATACCTTTTTCTTTCATAGATTTCTTTGCATCTTGCATATCTTCGGGACTGAGAAATAGAATACCCCTCTTCTTCGGAGTTGGTTTAGGAATAGGCTCAGGAATTGGCTCCGGAGGTGTCCAATTATTTTCATTTGTCAACATATTATTCAATAGAATTTCGGCATCATCCGGTGTTCTTTCCCTGAAAACAGAACCAGCACAACTATCCAGGTAATCTCTGGAAGCATCGGTTAGTCCATTATAAAAGATATCAAGTATTTCATTTTTCTTAAGAGGATGATCAGGCAAAGCATTAAGTAATTGGAGAAGCCTCCCCCAAGCTTGTGGGAGACTCTCTTCTTCAATTTTCACAAAATTATATCCTGGGGACTACGCACACAACCAGGATCAAGATAATTAAACCATATCTTAGCATCACCCTTTAATGAGAACGGAAATATTTTAAGGATATAAAAGTAACGAGTTCTCTCATCAGTAGTGAACAGGGTGGCTATATCATTTGATTTAGTAAGATGTGCCACAACAGTTTCAGATTCATAGCCATGAAAAGGATCAGATTCAACCAAAGTACTTATATCAGGATCAACAGAGAATTCATAATCCTTATCGGTAACACAGATAGGTGAAGTAGCAAAAGCAGGGTCGGGTTTCATTCTAGCATTTAGAGATTGCTTATTCCATTTAGCTAATAACCTCTTAAGTTCGTATCTATCTTTGCAAGCTAAAATAGCTAAAGAAGCTTCTTTATCAAAAACATAACCCTCAGGAATAACATGCAAGTCTTCATCATCAATTTCATCAGTATTATCAGATTCAATATTTTCAATCTCTCTAGCCATAGCAAGTTGTTCATCAAGAAATTCACCAAGTGGCATAGTAGTATCAAGCATAGAAGTAGTTTCATCATAAGTATCATGTATAGTAGAAGTAGCATTATCAATAACAGCCGACATATCAGAACGAATAGCAGAAGCAGGTTTAGGTGTCGCAAGCTTACTCAAAATAGAAGGTGAATCAAGTGCAGAGCTAGATGGCAGTTCCTTACCTCCCCTCGTAGTTGAGGGATAAATCTTGGTTCTTGGATCTTTCAAGTTCTTCATAATGATAAGCAGATATAAATCCCAAGTGACTCGAAGAATAGAGTTATGCTCCCCTGCAACGGCGCCAGAAAATAGTCTTGATAACCCACAAGTATAGGGGATCGCAACAGTTTTCGAGGGTAAAGTATTCAACCCAAATTTATTGATTTGACACAAGGGGAGCCAAAGAATACTCTCAAGTATTGGCAGCTGAGTTGTCAATGCAACCACACCTGGAAACTTAATATCTGCAGCAAAGTGTTTAGTAGCAAAGTAATATGATAGTAGTGGTAACGGTGGCAAAAGGTAACAGTAGTAAAAGTAATGTTTTTGGTATTTTGTAGTGATGATAGCAATAGCAACGAAAAAGTAAATAAGCGAAGAACAATATATGGAAAGCTCGTAGGCGATGGATCGGTGATGGAGAATTATGTCGGATGCGGTTCATCATGTAATAGTCATAACCTAGGGTGACACAGAACTAGCTCCAGTTCATCAATGTAATGTAGGCATGTATTCCGAATATAGTCATATGTGCTTATGTAAAAGAACTTGCATGACATCTTTTGTCCTGCCCTCCTGTGGCAGCGGGGTCCTTATGGAAACTAAGGGATATTAAGGCATCCTTTTAATAGAGTGCCGGAACAAATCATTAACACATAGTGAATACATGAACTCCTCAAACTACGGTCATCACCAGTAATTATCCCGATTATTGTCACTTCGGGGTTAACGGATCATAACACATAATAGGTGACTATAGACTTGCAATATAGGATCAAGAACTCTCATATATTGATGAAAACATAATAGGTTCAGATCTGAAATCATGGCACTCGGGCCCTAGTGACAAGCATTAAACATAGCAAAGTCATAGCAACATCAATCTCAGAACATAGTGGATACTAGGGATTAAACCCTAACAAAACTAACTCGATTACATGATAGATCCCATCCAACCCATCACCGTCTAGCAAGCCTACGATGGAATTACTCACGCACGGCGGTGAGCATCATGAAATTGGTGATGCAGGATGGTTGATGATGACGATGGCGACAGATTCCCCTCTCCGGAGCCCCGAACGGACTCCAGATCAGCCCTCCCGAGAGGTTTTAGGGCTTGGCGGCGGCTCCGTATCGTAAAACGCGATGAATTCTTCTCAGATTTTTTCTCCCCAAAATACAATATATAGAGTTGGAGTTGGAGTCGGAGGAGCTCCAGGGGGCGCGCTCTAGGGGGCCAAGCGCCCCCCCACCCTCGTGTACAGGTGGTGGGACCCCTGGCCTTCATCTTTTGCAGGTATTTTTTATATTTTCCAAAAAGTTGCTCCGTGAAGTTTTAGGTCATTCCGAGAATGTTTGTTTCTGCACATAAATAACACCATGGCAACTCTGCTGAAATGAGCATTAGTCCGGGTTAGTTCCATTCAAATCATGCAAGTTAGAGTCCAAAACAAGGGCAAAAGTTTTTGGAAAAGTAGATACGACGGGGACATATCAACCGTACACAACCGGAGAGAGAATATAATATTTGCACGAATCTAATATGTTGACAGCTTTTTCCAACATGTCATAGCGTCTGTCCGGTTATAATTTTGAACTTTTTTTCTTCTGCCATTCCACGCTTCGAGACGTGGTTGCTATTGGCACGTCTTGTCAAAATAGAGATCGTGTCCCCTTATTGCGGGATTCTCATCAATGCGGGCATGGGTAACTTAACCGTGCCGTTTATACAGCCCTAGGGAATAGGCGAATCCTAAGGCGAGTGAGGAGGCGTTTTAATATTTCCTGCCTTAATAAGGGGATAAGGATTCACCCCTCCTCTCCTCACGCTCTCTTTCTGTCTCCGTCTTTCCAATCTCAAGCTCCAGCGCCCGAGTTCTTATCTCCTTTCCACTCAAGCAACCATGTCCGGATCTGGTTGTCAAGGAAAGTGGATGGTCTCGTGCGTCAAGGAGGAGGACATTACTAAGCTCTGAGCGGCCGGATATTTGGCGAAAGAGATCGCCCATCGTCTGCCAGCCGAGGGACAAGTCGTCCCCACGCCGAAGCCCATAGAGAGGGTAGTATTCATCCCCCATTTCTTCAACGGGCTAGGGTTTCCACTCCAACCTTTCATCCGCGGGCTGATGTACTACTACGGGATAGATTTCCATGATCTATCCCCGAATTCTTTCCTCAACATCTCGGCGTTTATTGTCGTGTGCGAGGCCTTCCTCCGCATCCATCCCCACTTTGGGCTATGGCTCAAAATCTTCAACGTGAAGCCGAAGGTGGTGGAGTGCAGAGGGGCGATGGTGAGCAAGCTATCCAACGTCCCATGGCCCAAAGGCACCTTTGTGGAGACAATAAAGGAATGGCAGGAGCAGTGGTTCTATATTACAGAACCTCACGGCACCACCTCGGCCGCAGCTGCTGAATTCCGCTCGAGCGCTCCCATGCGACTCACCTCCTGGGTCGAGAAGAGTCCGGACTGGTGTGCACCTGACGAGCTGATAGCGCTGCAGATGCGCGTTCAAAGCATGGTGACCAAGGACATCAAGATAATTGACGTTATTCAGGTGATGCTAATCCACCGGATTCTTCCGTGCCAGCGCCGCAGCCGCCCTTTGTGGGAGTTCAATTCGAAGAAGCACCAGGCCCTGAAAAGGCTCTTCGATACTTCTCACGAAGGGGCCTGGAAGTTGCTCTTTAAGGGCAAGGACAAGCCACCGGCCACGGACTCAGACCGTGGTCACAATTGTAACCACCCCGCCAGCGAGGTATGTTTCTTTTGATGTACTCCCAACTTAAATGTTTCGAGGATGATGTCTGAGACTTTAGTATTGCTCCCTCGGGACTGGGTGGTGAGGGCGAAGCAGATCCAGTGTCCGGCTCCGTTGCCCGAAGAACCAGTCATCTCACGCCTGGCGAGGATGCTGGTGCCGGCGCCATATACCGTGCCGGAGAAGAAGGCCAAGAAGAAGGCCAAGGGGGCCAAGAGTGGCCCCCATCGCAAGGGCACTTTGGATGCGACATCCAAAGATGAAGAGGCCCATTCCTCTGTCCCCGAGGACAATGATGAGGAAGAGGAGGAGGAGGAGGTGGAGGAGGAGGAGGATGAGGGAAACAACCCTCCTCCCGGGGAGAGGAAGAAGAAGAGGGTGGCCTCGGCGCATCTGGAGGTGAAAGCACCAAAAAAGGGGAAGCGCGCCCCAGCGGTCAACACCGCGTGGGATGCTAACAGTAGTCCGGAACGTCACCCCCATACTAGGCCCGAGGCCGCATCATAAGTGACATGGCTTATTCATGCACATATTAGCCCTTTATTTTTATTATTCTAACATGGTTAATCCACACTATTGTAGTCCGGCCCGCGACCTTATCCAGCGATCCTCATCTGGAGGTTCGTTGGCTCCGTCGGAGATGGCGAGCATGTCGCCACCACCTGCTTACTCCCCCGGGGCCAGGGACAACACCGAAGTGTTATCCCGGAGATCCGCACCGAGGGGAGGAGCCCATGACGTTGTCCGGGAGGCACCACAAGGCGGGACCTCCACTGCCGGACATGCGGGGGGAGTCAATCCCCATGGAGACTGGCAAAGAGGGTCGTATCCAGTTCGGCCCTCAGCTGAATATGATTCTGGAGACCCATATGGCTCCGGAGTCGGGCGAGCAGCCCCCTTTGAAGGAGGGGGTGCGTCGCCTCCACCGGCGGCTCCTGTCCATCCAGGAGCGCCAGATGACCTGATGGGGGCGCTGCGAAGTGCCTCCGTCGTCGACGAGCACCGTGTCCTTATGGGTGCGGTGATTGAGAAGGTTCAGTCCGCCAAGAGCGGACTAAATGAAGCCTGCACCAGCTTGTTAACAGGTTTCGAGGTAAGAAAGAGAAAAAAAACCGTATAGTCCGTAGCCCCTAAGACACTGTCTGGTGTTCAGTGAGGAGAACCGGACAGGGGATCAATCCTTAATTATAAGAGGCTGACTGAATATGTATCGATAAGCAGGCATCCCTGTTGGCCGCGACCTCGCTTGCTGCCGAGGTCTCCGAGCTGAAGCGGAGGCTGGAGTGGACTGAGAACGAGCTCGACGGGGTTAAAGTTCGGCTCCAGGAGAAGCAAGGTGAGGAACGACTTGCTATATGTTCGGGAAAGGATAGGCGATGTATGTTGACAGCGGTATTGTGATATGTGCAGAAGCTGCGACCGAGGTTGAGGCCCTGAGGAAGGCCCTGGGCGAGGCTGAGGAGCAGGCTGTCCAGCAGCAGGCCGCCCGTAAGAAGCTAAATGCCCGGGTCAAAGAAGTCCACCAGGAGCTCCAGGATGCAGAGAGAAAATTCGAGGCCTTGGAGCATGATGCGTCGGTTCGAGGGACCGAACTCGCCAAGGCTCGTCAAAGCATGGAGACCGCATGGAATGAGGACCAGGCCGCCCTCTAGGTGATCCAGGAGGCCAAGAAGATCGCGGCAGGTAAGGCATTTAAGGTGCAAAGCAAGTATGCAGAGAAGCAGTACCTTTTACTAACCCGGTTTCGGAGTTCGCCAGGTGCTTTTGCGGATTTTCCATGCAGTGTATCAGATGCCGTGGAGTTCTATCGAGCCGAAGGAGGGGATTCTTCGGAGAGGCTCTACTAGTCGCAGTATGTGGCACCAGAGCATCCTGTATCCTTCACCGATCAGCTGAAACAACTGGTGGAGCTGCATAGCGTGGCCGAACTAGCCATTAAGGATTTAATAATCCGGTTGTGGCCAGCCGAAGCTATGCCTAGTAGCTACTTCGGACTCGTGAGGCGGATGGTGAACGCATGTCCTCGGCTGGACGTTATCAAGCACTCCGTTTGTATTGAAGGTGCCTGTATGGCTTAAGCTCGCTGCAAGATGTGGTGCGCGAAGATGAACGCTGTTGAAGTTGCCAGTGGGCCGCCGGAGGTCAAGGAGCACTGCACCCCCGGGCGATATTTCGAGGATGTCGTAGAAGGGTCTCCACTTGTAGCGGCGCAATGTTCATAGGACATTGTATTTGAATAAATGTATTCATGTTGCCTTTGTCTTGTATTATGGGAACAAAGCCAGTTTTTGTAAACTAATTTAATTTATGCTTTGCATTGTTTCCTCCTGTGCGGCCGTGTTGTGTGTAATCTGAGGGTTGGACAGTCGTCGGCTTATGCCCTCACGTAGATAGTACGGAGGTGTTCGGGATGGAATCTAAACAATCTTGATCCAATTACATGGTCGTTGAAGGAGTTTTTTAGCACAACGAACAAGGCAATCAGACTTTATGGCTTTAACGCCCTCACTTAGCCATAGGAGTTTTAAATAAAGCATGGGCGCAGTCCCTGGTTTAAGCCAGATTACTGTCTGCATCTGATCGGGAAGTGCCGATCTCTCGCGTAACACGGAAAAAATCTCCAACAATTTGTAACCCTCGAGTAGCTGACCGACTCTCGCCACATCATGACAGTCATTTTTCGGCTTTCTCTACTGAGGTGCTCGTCTTGTCAAGGCTAGGTCACAATCGCAGTAGTTCTCCCTTTACTACCCTAGCCGATGGAGCAGAACGTAGGGTAGCAAGCACAGGAGCCGGGCAACCCAACTATTGACCAAAGACATGATTCGGAGCCGATGCATATAATGCTAAATTCGGGGTGCCGAACATATATAGAAGAAGCGTTCGGACTGTGCTGCCATATTATCGGGCGACAAGTAGCCGCTGGCGAATATGAAACATAAAAGAGTGTCGATGCAGCAAATAGGCAGATCGAAATAAAACGAAGTAAGAAGCGAAAACCATAGGAACTGGGCCTCGAACCATTTTTATTATAATTGGATGGATACGTCAAGGCGTATCTTGTACAGATGGTGCGAGAAGTATCCGGCTATTTAACATGCCGGAGTCAATAGGGCGCAGCGTGCGGATTTTGAGAAATAAGTATGAACACCGTCAAGAAGAACGTATAAAGGTTGCCCTACACACCTGTGTTTCTTGCCTCCGTTGTATTTCAGTCCTTCTAAAGGACTTGACATCAGGCCCGTGGAAAAAGGTGCCTGAAACTAGAAAAAAGAAGTAAAAGAATGTGTGTCCGGGATCGGCCTGGCCGAATTGTGGACCCCGGGCTATATCGTGCCTCCGTCGATGTCCATGGAATTTTGAGTGCGTAATTGTGTACACATGGTATGAATGCCACTACCTCATTGGGGCTGGGACGGAGGCCGAATTGCTAGTTGAGCTCTTGACGAGCCGCGCAGTCATGTTGCAGTGTAGTCCGGATTCTCTTGATGGTGTCCAGGGGCTCGACAGCTGGACTACGATGCTGCTTGAGAAGGCCACTCTGTACTTCTGCTGCTAGGGCAACGGTTTGCTCCTCTGTTAGGAGGGAGCATTTTGTATTGCCATTGACTGTTATGATGCCGCGTGGACCGGGCATCTTGAGCTTGAGATAAGCATAGTGTGGCACTACGTTAAATCTAGCAAACGCGGTTTGTCCGAGAAGTGCGTGGTAGCCGCTGCGGAAGGGGACGATATCGAAGATTAACTCTTCGCTTCGGAAGTTGTCCGGAGAACCGAAGACCACCTCCAGCGTGATTGAGCCCGTACAGCGGGTCTCTACACCTCGTATGACTCCTTTAAAGGTAGTCTTTGTTGATTTGATTTACGAGGGATTAATGCCCATCATCTGTATTGTATCATGATACAGCAGGTTGAGGCTGCTTCCGCCATCCATCAGGACTCGTGTTAGGTGGAATCAGTCGATGATTGGATCCAGGACCAGTGCGGCCGAACCATCGGGGCGGATACTAGTCGGATGATCTCGTCGATCGAAGGTGATCGGAAATGATGACCACGAAATGAACTTCCGGGCAACTGGCTCTACCGCGTAGACGTCCCTAAGTGCTCGTTTGCGCTCCTTTCTGGGGATGTGCATGGCATATATCATGTTCACCGCTTTGACTTGGGGGGGGGGGTTCTTCTGTCCCCCGGTGTTCGGCTGCTGGGGCTCTTCATCCTCGCCCTCACTTTGTGAACCCTTTTCTTTGTTTTCGGCATTTAACTTGCCAGCCTGCTTCAAGACCCAACAATCCCTATTGGTATGATTGGCTTGCTTATCCGGGGTGCCATGAATTTGGCACAGACGGTCGAGTATGCGGTCCAGGCTGGAAGGTCCTTCGTTATTTCTTTTGTAGGGTTTCTTCCGTTGGCCGAACTTGGAGCCACTGAATCCGGCATTGACCGTGGTGTCCTCGGTGTTGTCGCCATTGCTTCTGTGTTTGTGTCTATTGCGCCGGAGCTTGCCGGTGCTGTTCTTGGCCTCGATGGGGTCTGCCTTGCTGGCTATGTTTTTGCTATGAGCCAGCCAGCTGTCCTTGCCTGCGCAAAAGCGGGTCATGAGTGTCGTAAGGGCTACCATTGACTTTGGTTTTTCTTGTCTGAGGTGGCGTGCTAGCCATTCATCACGGATGCTGTGTTTGAAGGCTGCTAGGGCTTCGGCATCTAGATAGTCAATGGTCTGGTTCTTTTTGGTTAGGAACCTAGTCCAGAATTTTCTGGCTGATTCTCCGGGTTGTTGAACTATGTGGCTTAGGTCATCGGCATCCGGTGCCGGACATAAGTTCCTTGGAAGTTGTCTAGGAAAGCCTCTTCCAAGTCCTCCCAGCTGCTGATGGAGTTCTCAGGCACGCTATTTAAACAGTGCCGAGCTGGTCCTTTGAGCTTTAATGGTTGGTACTTGATGGCGTGGAGGTCGTCTCCTCGGGCCATGTGGATGTGGAGGATGAAATCCTCGATCCATACTGCCGGATCGGTTATGCCATTGTATGATTCAATATTGACGGGCTTGAACCCCTCAGGGAATTCATGATCCAGTACTTCATCTGTGAAGCAGAGCGGGCGTGCGGGGCCTCTATATCGGGCCGCATCGTGGAAGAGCTTGGATGGAGCTTTTCTGCGGCGTTCGGCCCGAGCGTGGTTAGGTTTGTCACGTCCGAATAGGTAGCCGTTGTCGTGCTTCAAGTCGCGTCCTCGCGATCCATCGATCGATCTTGTGTGTCCTGCTCTACTGTCCAGAGTCTGTCCGAGGTCGTACATATGACTACGGACTCTTCCATCCCTATTTTGGCGGGGTGGTGGGGCTGTCTGCTGTTCGGCCCGAGTTGCCGCTTTATCCCGACCACGGGGTGGTCGTTCAGCCGTCCTGTCCCAACCATGTGGTGGTCGGTCCGTACTACGCGAGGGAGATGTGTGTCCAGCGCCTCCTCATTGAATTGAGGTAGGAGTCCGTGTTTCGGGTAGCTCTTGGCTGGGCGGTTGAGGTCGTGTTCCTCGGCTGTCAGGACGTCGGTCCATCTGTCGACGAGGAGGTCTTGTTCAGCTTGAAGCTGTTGTTGTTTCTTTTTCAGGCTCCTTGCCGTGGCTATGAGCTGATGCTTAAAGCGCTCTTGCTCAAGAGGATCCTCAGGCACGATGAAATCTTCGTTGCCAAGGCATGTCTCCTCCTCGGAGGGTGGACGATAACTATCATCCTCCGGGTCATCTTCTATGGTCTGTTCTTCGGGGTTGTCTTGCCTGCTGTCATGTTCCTATTCGGATGTAGCCCCGACAGGGTCTTCATTTTTTCTTGCATCGCACGGAGTACTATTTTCTCCGGTGCCAGTGTTGGCGCCCTGTGAGCGGCGGTGCTTGGGGCGGCGCTCGGGCCACTAGCGCTTGGCACTACTAGAAGAAGGGCTATAGATGGGATTGACACTAATGGCGCACCAGACAAGCGGTGCGCCATTAGTATATACTAATGGTGCACCACCTTCTGTACGCCATTAGAGTTGAAACTACTAATGGCGCACCAGGCCCAGGGTGCACCATTAGTATCAAAAAAAATTGAACTAGTGCGCCTGTCCAAACATACTAATGGCGCATCCAGACACAGTGCGCCATTACTAGTTGTAACTAGTAATGGGGCACCTGTCGGTAAGTGCGCCACTAATGTTGTTTTTTTATTATATTTTTTATTCCTTTTTTTGCAAAACTACTAATGGCGCACTGTTCCACCGTGCGCCATTACTAGTTTAAACTAGTAATGGCGCACTGTGGGACAATGCGCCATTAGTATGTTTTTTTTGCAAAACTACTAATGGCGCACCACCAGAAGGTGCGCCATTAGTAACCTGGATTACTAATGGCACATTTAGAGTTGGTGTGCCATTACTAAGTGGGCAGCACCAAGATATTTTGGACAACCTCTCCTACCCACACTCACTTTCTCCCCACTTCATTCTCTCCACCTCCTCCTTGTCTCGGATGATTCCTCTTTTTCACCTCATTTCCACCATAGATTCATTCAATTTAAGTGGTTAAATTACCTTGTTTTTATAGGTAAGTAAGGGGGGAAGCTATATTTATGTTGTTCTCCCTACAACAATGTGCACATGCACTTTTTATGGCCTAGCTAGATCTATGTATGTTCGTGGTGTTGCATATGTGTTTGTGTTTGGAGGTGTACCGGTATTTGAAATGCGATAGTTGCCAATATTTTGCCGGAATGTTGATTCATTTCCGTTTCGGCGAGAATTTTGCCATTAAGCATTCTTTTTGGTCCTATTTTTAGGGAAAGTCATGCCAAATTTTTTCTTGGTTCTAAAATATCATTTTGCTCTACCCCGCAGGCGACCATGGTCCGCACGATGACCGAAGGCATCGTGAATAGGTTTTTGAGGTCTGCGAAGGCCGAGATGCTTCAAAAGAACGAGACGGAGATAAGATGTCCGTGTCAAAGATGCAAGCTGAAGAGCCTTATTGCGGACCCAGAATCTGGGCAGGTGCGGGATCACCTGCTCTTGCGTGGTTTCATGGATGGCTATCGGTGGCAAGGTGATGAAGATGACTACGAAGTCGTCCATGGGGGTCGGGCAAGAAATGAGGAAGGGCAGCAAGACAACCACCACGGCTCGGGCGGGCGAGAAGACGAAGAATCCCTAGGAGATGATCACGACGGTGATGCTGTACACATTCATCATGTAGAAGATGCAGGACATGATGATGAGGAAGATGCCGGAGAAGACGACGGGCATGATCATGAAGATGATGATGCCGGCGGAGCAGACGACGCTGGACCATCGATGGGCTGGGTGCAGGACCCTCATATTCAAGAGCTACTTCTCAAGCAGACGGATAATGCAAGAGCTGCCGCCCAAGAGAAAGCCAGGATGGATCAACTTGAGTTAGACGCGGTTACTCCATTGTATGAAGGATGCAGGCCCGAGGATACCCGCCTGAAAGTAACGCTCATGGCTCTGGAGATGAAGGTAAAACACAAAATGACCGACGCATGCTTCGACGAGAACATGTCATTCTGGCACGAACGTCTTCCCAAGGGGAACAAGTGCCCGACCAGTTTGGAGGAGGCGAAGAAAATCGTGTGTCCTCTGGATTTACCGCACGTGAAATACCATGTGTGCATGAACAATTGCATCATTTATCTGGACGAGCACGCGGAGTCTACCATATGTCTGGTGTGCGGCGTCACTCGATACAAGAAGAGGAAGAAAGCTCCTCGAAAAGTGGTGTGGTACTTTCCGATCACTCCTCATCTGCAGCGGTATTTCGCGGACCCTAAGGTAGCAAAGCTCCTGCGTTGGCACGCGGATAGGGAGGAGAAGAAGCGAGAAGATGACGCAAATGATCCGGAGATAGATAAAAAAGACAAGATGCTGAGTTACCCTAAGGATGCGAGCCAGTGGCAAGCGTTGAACTTCGAAGACCCAGAATTTGGGAACGATCCAAGGAACATCATCCTGGGCGCGAGCACCGATGGAGTCAATCCGTTTGGCAGCCAGAGAAGCACACATAGCACCTAGCCTGTGTTTGTGTGGATGTACAACCTTCCCCCCTGGTTGTGCATGAAGAGGAAGTACATTCACATGAGTATGCTAATTGAAGGACCGAAACAACCAGGGAACGACATCAATCTGTATCTGGGGCTGCTGAAAGAGGAGCTTGACACGATGTGGAAAACGCTAGCCAATACGTGGGATGCCGCAGAGAAAGAATATTTCCCTATGAGAGCCGCGCTGCTCACGACGGTGCACGACTATCTCGGTTACGGATATGTCGCGGGGCAGGTGGTCCACGGATTTTCTGGGTGCGTCAGGTGCATGGATGACACAATGTATCGCTAGCTAGATAGAGATCCCGGGTCTTCGAAAACCGTGTTCATGGGACATCGAAGGTGGCTTCGTGACGATGACCCGTGGAGAAAACGCAAGGATCTGTTCGATGGTGAAACCGAACCCCGAGGACGCCCACGTACGAGGAGCGGCGAGGAAATAGACGAGTTGTGGAAAAATTGGAAAGACTGCCCACTGCCGGGAAAGAAGCAAAAGGCGCCAGAGCCGGGAAAAAAGCGAAAGGCACCAGAGCCGCTGTTGAAGGTATGGAAAACGAGGTTTGTTTTCTGGGACTTGCCGTACTAGAAGATCCACCGTGTGACTCACAACCTTGATGTCATGCATATCATGAAGAACGTGTGCGAGAGTCTGCTTGGTACCCTGCTCAACATGCCAGAGAGGACCAAAGATGGGCCGAAAGCAAGGGCAGACTTGAAATCAATGGGCATCAGGCAGGAGCTTCACGCTATATATGATGATGATGATGATGATGAGGCGAAGCAGGACACGGAAAGTAATTGCAAAGGCAAAAAGGCCAAGAAGACCGGAAATGACTACCCTCACGGGTGCTTCACTCTAAGTCAGGAGGAGATCGAGCAGTTTTTCACCTGTCTCGTAGGAGTAAAACTTCCTTACGGTTACGCGGGGAAGATAAGCAGATACCTAGACCCAGCGAAGCTGAAGTTCAGCGGGATGAAGTCTCACGACTGTCACGTGCTGATGACGCAGATACTTCCAGTTGCAATCCGTGGGATCATGGATGCGCACATCCGTGAAACCCTATTTGGCCTATGCAACTTTTTCGACATCATCTCTTGGAAGTCTGTTGGCGTGAGGCAACTCAGAAGGCTACAGGAAGAGATCGTGGTGATACTATGTGAGCTTGAGATGTACTTCCCGCCCGCATTCTTCGATGTTATGGTGCATCTGCTGGTCCATGTCGTGGACGATATCATCCAACTCGGGCCGACGTTACTGCACAGCATGATGCCGTTCGAAAGGATGAATGGTGTCATCAAAGCATACGTTCGCAACATGTCACGTCCAGAGGGAAGCATAGCCAGGGGCTTTCTGACCAAAGAGTGCATCTCCTACTGCACAAATTATTTAGGCATCGAGAACCCCGTTGGTCTGCCCATCAATAGGCACCTCGGCAGGCTCGCTGGATGGGGTCACCGTGAGGGTCGCCGCGAAATGCATGTCGACTTCGAGGGTCGACTCGCCGACTTTGAAAGAGCAAACCTAGTCGCGCTACAACACATAGACGTGGTCAATCCTTGGGTGGTAGAGCACAAAACCTTTATTAAGAAGACGTACAATGACCGAGGCCAACAGAGGACGGATGGAGATATACTCAAAGAGCACAACTCATGTTTCACGCTTTGGTTCAAGCAGAAGCTTCTGTCGTACCCTTTACATGAGGATTCTTCTGCGGAAGAACAACTCATATTCGCCTTGTCACAGGGCGCCGAGCACAACCTGATGACCTATGAGGCGTACGATATCAATGGCTACACATTCTACACCGAGGCCAAGGACATGAAGAGCGATGGTTATCAGAACTCCGGGGTAACGATGGAATCCTACACTGGTAACGACAAGGACAGATACTACGGAAGGATCGAGGAGATCTGGGAGCTGAGCTACGCTGGAGAGAAGGTCCCAATGTTCCGTGTCAGATGGGCCAAGAGCGTCCTAAAAGAAGACCGGTATTTCACCACCATGGTTATACCCGAAGCCAAATCCAAGACCGCGGGCGCAAACGTCACCGCGAAAAATGAGCCATGGGTACTGGCTTCCCAAGTGGACCAATGCTTCTTCATTACCGACCCGTCAAAGCTCAGTCGTGTTGTCGTGAGGAGAGGCAAAAGGAAGATCATCGAAATGGATGGAGTAGCCAATGAGCAAGACTTCGACAAGTACGACGACCCGAGGATCGAACATGACGACGATGATGAAGTAGCAGCATACACCTCAAGAAGAAGCAGGACCACCCTACCTAAAGGACGTCCGTTCCACAGAAGAACTCCATTTGCGAAAAAGAAGGGCAAGAAGATTGTGAACAGATAGCTAGCTAAGATTGATTGTTTTTAAATTGTAGCCTTCATTTCTCGATTGTATTTCATGGGCACTTTTTGAACTATCATGAATATTTTTAAATTTCATGGACACTCGATCTCGATCCCCCTCCATCTCGATTGCTATCCCACCTCGCCAGATCCAGTCCCCCTCGCCGCCGAGCACCCCCCGGTCCACCGGCCGCCGCTGCCTACCCCCCGCACCCTCGATTCCCCTACTCAACCGCCGCCGCCGACCCCCCGCACCCCTCCCCAACTCAACGGCCGCCGCCGACCCCCCGCACCCCGCGCACCCTCCCCCGCTCCACCGGCATTACTGTTTGATGATATTTTTAAAAAAATTATTACTGTCTTATAAAAAAATATTACTGTTATGATTTAAACAAGTTTGAACATATTTAAACACAAATAAGTATCAAACAGCATTTTAAATGCATAAAAAAATTGTGGAGCCTGGGAATCGAACCCAGGACCTCCTGGTGTGAGAACTGGCTGCTGACCAGTCGAGCTAGTAGAGGGAATTTGGTGTGGATCAGGTCAGGTGGAAGATAACCTGTTGGCTCGAGCAGAAATAAAAAAAAATACTAATGGCGCACCACGGTGAGGTGCGCCATTAGTATGGATGTACTTATGGCGCACCTAGGGGTGGTGCGCCATTAGTATTGTGCCATTAGTATTCGCCCGATCCCCCCTTCCCTCTCCCCCTCGCCAGTTCCCTCTCCCTCGATCCACCGCGCCGCTCCTCCCTCGTTCCTCCCTCCACCGCACCGCCGCCGCCGCTGCCCCGACCCACTGCGCCGCAGCCGCCCACGCGCCCCCACTGCCTCCCTCTCCCCTTCCTCCCCCTCGAGCCCGCGACCTCCTCGGACGGACGGCAGCGCGAGCCTCCTAGGTCGTCCCCGTGACCGCTCTCCACCGCCAACACCGCATCGTCCCCGCGACCACCGTCGTCCCTGCGACCACCGGCCCTCCTCCGCCGCGACGACCAGGCGCCGCCGTCCGCGGACTGCCTCGAGCTCTGTCCCCGTCCGCGCGAAGATCCCCTCCACTCTGCAGGCAGGGTCTCTTCTCCTGCCGCTGCAGCTACAAGAGGAGAGGAGCACCGGCCAGCCACCACCGACGGACGCCTTAGTTTGGTACGACCTCGACCCCTTCACTGTTTTCTGCTTCAAAAGTAAGTTTGTAGAGCCAACAGGCATAATATCCATTAACTGGAATTGAGCTAATTTTAATGGTATATTCGAAGTTAATATTTCGTTTAATCTAGTCTATGTGTTTCGTTTTTCTAATTGATATGAATGCCATGATTTGCAAGAACAAGATAGGATTGATGGGCCCCTGAAGCGGTTGCCATTAACCTTGCAGTGCATATTTGCAACAAGGTATTTTAGCATTTACACATTTAGTATAATTTTAGCATTGTTTCTCAGTTTGGCACACTACACATTATAGCAAAGATTCTCTATCTGGCACACTACACATTTTAGCATACTACACATTTTAGCACTGTTTTGGCAATGCACTGATTTGGAGTGATATCATTGGCTCATTGCTGCCTTTGTGCAATGCAGAACTGTTAAGAGTGATCTGGAGCAGGAGGGCGACGCTGAGCTCGGTTGGGGCCTCCTCGGCGACCACTGCGGCAAGGTCTGTGCACTCAGTCTCTGAGTCCCCGCCGCGGAGGGTTGTACATACGCCAAGACCTTCTACGGTGAGCCCCTCACTCACTCAGCACCGAGTACTCTGCAATATGGTCCTCTATCAGTAGCTTTTGTAGTAGTTCTTGCAGCGAATATGTCTTCCTGTTAAAATACAGAAGCAACACCCGGCGAATACAGAAGCAACACCCGGCGAGTACACCCGGCGAGAATCATGAAGCACTTTTCTTTTAATTAAACACCTGCAGTAGTATACTTGACTGAATTTAAACACTTGTAGTAGTACTTTGACGAGTCTGCTTGATCAACTAAATTTAAACACTTACAGTCTTTCTACTGCTGCTTGATCAACTGGAGTACTCTGGTACTTGATCAGTAGCGGTTTTGGTGTAGCAAGTGCAGCAGCTGTAGTACTCCATTTGGTACCCCATTTGGAGACTTTAACTGGATCAGATTAGGTACTCCATTTGCTGTAGTACTCTAGTTAACTGAAACTAGTGACATCACTTGAAGCAACTTAAGTCTGAATAATCAAATTCATCATACACTATTACTTGAATAAAAGATTATGTGCTTGCAGTGGAGTGCATGCGTTTTGGAGTAGCATCAGTAGCTACTGTTACTTTTCCACATAAAGTACAGTACTGGAGTAGCAAGTGTACCAGTATTATTGGAGTAAAAAATTCAGTTAAGTTGTGCAGTAGTGTGCTCCTGCTTGCTCTTCTCTGAATCTTTTAAGTTAAATGAAACCTTTTTACTCCAGTAGAATTAGATGAATTTTGTCAGTACTGTGTATTTAAATGAATCTTTTGCTGTGTATTTAAATGAAAGGGGAGTATAAATATTGTTTGGTTAAAACCAAGATTCGGTATCTTGAACTACTCCAGTTGTTTAAATTTGACTTGGTGTAGTAATCCAATACTCCAAACTGTTGATGGACAGATGGCCATTAGTTGGTGTAGTACTGCTTGGAGTAGCTTGCTGTAGAGATTTGTGTATTCTGCAGTTGAGTGCCAAAATAAACCTTGCTAGGTGAATCTTGTTTGCATTAGGAGTAATCGCTGGAAATTTACTGAATTTTGTTTCCAGTAGATGCACTATTGGAGTATTGGATTACTGCCTCTGTTTTTAATTAACCACTACTAGAAAAAGGGCTATAGATGGGAGCTCTGTCAGTAGCTAACTGCATCATGTTCTACTCTGTGAACTGCTATGTGGTGCTGCTCATGGATGATGGTAGGAATTTATCCAAACTCAGTGATTGTTGCAGCCAAGAAATGCCTAACAACTATTCTGCTCATGGTCTTATTTTTATTTCTTTGATGAAAGTTGGTTCTTTTCTTCCCAAGTTCACAAAAAATCTTTTACATTTCTAGTGGTTGCCAAAAGCATAATATGACCAGGACAAACATAAACTTTGAGGCTGAAAGGAGATCAAGTAATGAACCACATAGGAATAGAAGGTAAACAAGCTATGCTAGTTGAGAATGTACCTCAGGAGTCGATTAGAAGTGTGACGTCTCAATATTTCTTGAAAACCCATATTGGCTAGGATAATTTGCTTTTATTACCTTATTTACACCAAGTTTTAGTTAAACAATGATACTTGAATAATTTTGTGCTATTTCTGTTATGGTTTTGTGGACAGTATTTGACCTTATGGTAACTAGTTGGGGTCAGGTTTTGGGCTTTTGATTATTGGTATGAAGTACTGACAGAGGATCTTATTCACACCAAGTTTTAGTTAAACACTGGTACTAGAATGATTTTGTGCTACTTCTGTTGACAGAGAATGGCATGTTAATACCATATAGGTACCTAATGTATTTTCCATGCTGTGATGGAGGCCTTTTTTGCCTTGTCCACCCGAGAGGCCCTTGAGTTTGCTGCAATGTCGATTAACTTCCGTTCCGGCAAATTCGGGTACTCCATATGTCCTATTTTCAGCAAAGGTCATGCTGAAATTTTCCGTGAATTTTAGCATGACTTTGCTAAAAATAGGACATATGGGGTACTTGTGACTAATGCATGGGCTGGGGTATCTTAGTAGTTAATTAAGTAGGATCAAGTGCCCCGGCGTACTTGTGACTAATGCATGGCTTTTAGGGTGCCTCGGTGTCGATAAAAACTGAAATGATGAAAGCTTAGGCTTTTAGGGTGCCTCGGCGTTGAAAAACCCTCAATGATAAAAGCTTAGCTTTTAGGATGCCTCGGTGTCGACAAACCCTAAATGATGAGACCATGATCTTGTTCCTTGACAATAACCAACTTTTTGACCAAACTTTGTTCCTATTTAGAGAGAAACGTGGCCAACAACGATGAGGCCGGGGGTTCGGGTGTCAAGGCATTCTGGAAGCTGTCCCAGGAGATGGAGGAACAACCTCACTTGTATGAGGACGCCGCCTTCCCCACCGATCCTGAGACCACTGATGGTACCGCCGAGGATGACCCCACTGATGCCACCACTGATGGTGCCACCGAGGATGCCACCACTGATGATGGCGGCGCACGCACAGATGGCAGCCAACCGAAGAGGCAACGGAAGGACCGGCGCCCGACCGTGCTCCGCACCCTCAAGGAGGAAGTTACTGAAGTGGTCTCCGACGGGAATCCAACGGCGCCTGAATGAATAGTCAAGGGGTACTCGCTTCAGCTCGGGTGCATTCTCCGGAGCACCGTCTCGATCAACACCGAGAACTTGAGGCATCCTGACCGAGGGAATTTGCGCAACCTCCTCTTCACGAAGTTGCACGAACGATACAAGTTCCCCGCTGAATTTGAAAACACAAGCCTCAAAGGGAATAAGTGAACAATGCTGCCCTCACGAAGATGAGCAAGGCCCTGTCTACTTGGAAAAGCAATGTGAAGAGAATGATCGAGAAAGGTAAGAGTTATGAGAAGATCAAGGAGAAAAATCCTTCGATCACCGAAGATGACTACAACGACTTCAAGATCAATTGCTCGAGCACCACAAACTCCGAATCAAGTAAGTGGGGGAAAGAAATGCGGGAGCTGAACTTAGGGGAACACACACTCGGTCCCGGCGGTTACAGAGTGGCGGAGCCTATATGGGACAAGGAGGAGGCGGACCGTGTCGAGCAAGGCCTACCGCCCCTCTTCGATAAATACGGTGACAAGCAGACCAGGAACTTCGTCAGGGACCGGTACAAGAAGGACCCGAAAACAAAGGAGCTTACCACGGATCCGAAGACCAGGGCGCTTGAGCTTGTTCTGGTAAGGAATACACCCCCGTGTAATTAGCTCCATATGGTTGCATTCTAATTAATGAAGCCAAATTTCTAAATGGTTCACATTCCTTCCGCAGGCGACTGAAAGCAGTAGCGCGGGGTCGACTAAGAGCAACCCTTGGGACACCACTCTAAATAGGGCGTTGAATGTAATGAAGAACAAGGATAAGCTCAGTAAGCCGACGTCAGCTGGTCGTGTGGCCGGCAAAGGCTTGTCGACAAAATGGTCATCATACTATAACACTGGTGGGCGAAAGGAGAAAAAGACCAGCTCGGAAAGCCAGGCGCGCGAGGTTCAAGAACTCAGGGCACAGGTGGCGCGGATTTTGGAGATTGTCCAAGAGCAAGTGGAACAACAACTCGGAAGGACGATCACCACCATTGTGCCTACCTTGATCCAGGGGATTAGTGCCTGGATTGCGGGCGGCAAACAGGGGCCGCCCCCGATTCCTAGCTTCACGGCCAGCAACTCGCAGAACGCGATGGCGGGGCCATTGGTGTCTCCGACGCCGGCATGGGAGCTTAATGCACCCGGGTGTATGCCGGCCGGCACCTCTGCAGCAAGCGGCCCCTCCGTCAACTGCACGCCCGCCGTTGGCGGTGCCTCGACATTAGCCGAGCTCGACGCCATCATCACGGTAACTAATTAAGCCTCTCTCGGCCGAGGACTTCATCTCCTTGCCTTTGACTGGGCATCCCTGACGCCCTACATGTTTTCGCAGGGCGCCGCCGACGTTCCGTGCACTCTCCTACACTTCGTGAACAACGAGTTGGTCGATGTCGCCAAGGGCAAAATCGTTCAACCGGACAACCCCTTGTTCCACGGTACCCAGATGCCACCCAACTTGTTTAGGGTTCAACTGGTTCGGGTGCTGCCAGGCTGCGACGAGTTGTTACCTCCAATTCAACCCGTCGGGGCCGACGATGATGACGTGATGACCCTCAGCGCCTGCCTGAGCTGGCCCCTGCTTTGGCCGAAGAGCCAGATTCGTTTGGGGGCGGGGGACACCACCCCAAAGACAACACCGCAAGTCGTGCTGGCACCAAGTCGGCCCCATGGCAAGACCGCCACAACGGTGCCGGACATCCCTATGCCACTGGATCCAAACATGCATATGGCACAGGATCAAAACGACGACGGCGACGATACATTTGCCAACGTCAATCAGTACTTTGCCGATCATGGGTAAGGTGGAGACTTCATGGGGCCTCCTTCTCAAGAACCCAACCCAACAAAAGATGTGCGCGATCTAGCTGGTACCGCGGAGAAACCAAGTTGCAACAGGCGTCGTCTGCAGTTCAGCTCTCAGGAGACGCCTCCAGCTGCCGACTTCACCGAGCCTCAGATAGGCGAGGTGCGAAATATTATCAGCCCCAACACACTCAAGAAGGCGGTCTGTGAGCAGAACTCGGTCCCATTACAGGAGAAGAAGAAGGCACGCAAAAGAAAGACTAACAAGGGTGCGGGCCAGCCGGCACCGAGTACGATCCGTGCTCAGGACGGGCCACCTTCACCTGAGGATTTAATGAGGAGGTTGCATGTGGCGGGTAGGCCGATGCTACCGAGAAATATGCTCGATGCTGCAACCGGTGCTATGTGGAGTCTGCATGACTGTGTTCTTTCTTTGGAGAAGCGGCATCTCAGAGAGAAGGATGTGGCATACCTAGTTTTCGCGGCCAAGGTGCCAGAGGGCAAGGGCTTTGTGGATAACTCCATCGGGGGTACGATCGTCCTGCGGTTTGATGACATCCACGCTATGTTGAACCTTCATCCGCTGCACTACACCTTCGTTTGGCTATTTTCGCTAAGTATGGAGATGCGGATCATTTGCGACAAGACCCCGGACATCGTGATAGTCGACCCCTTCTACATGCGTGCCAAGATCTTGGGCAGCGCTGGGGACCGGCAAGTCGCGAGTTCTTACCTCAAAGGCATCATTCTGGCAAACCAAGATAAGGATAACTTCCTCGTGCCTTACTTCCCTGAGTAAGTCCTCCCCTCAACCGCCCCGTAACATATGAATTCTTAGATTTCAATCATTTTTCTTTTAACATTCCGTGTTTTCTGCAGTGACACACATTGCACGCTCATCCTCCTAAGCCCCAAATATTCCATGGCCACGTATTTCGACCCGGACCGTCATTCGAACGTAGACTACACAAATGTCAAGAAGGTTCTTGATGATGTTCTCCTCGGCTACGCCAAATCTGGAGGCACCTTCACCAGGCCTATTCGTAAGTACGGCAAGCACGTGTTCTCCCACAATACGACGTTCTGCTGCGTCAAGCAACCGCCTAGCGGTCAGAAGGGTGCCTACTACGCCATCCATCACATGCGGGCGATCGTACGGGACCAGCATCAACTTCTGCTACCGAGTAAACTCAAAGATTGGGCCGCGAGCATGTCGGCAATCCAGGACGCGGACATCAGACAAGAATTCTTTCGCATCCAGTCGGAGTTTGCGGAAATCATCTATCAAGATGTCCTTCGTACCTCGGGGCAGTTCTACCTCAGAAATCAACCGTCCAACAGTGACATTGACACAATGCTACAAATGCAGGCTGACAACGACCGTTATTTCATGACTCCCACGATAGACGGCGGCTTCATCCACGCTCTGGTCCCTTGAGTCGAGTCGAAAGCAGTGATGCTGTGTCTAGTTCTGAAACATCGATTGGCTCATGTTGTAACTAAACTTTAATGAACTTGTAGTATGTCTCTTTGGTTTCGAGAGTCGTTCAACTTAGATGTAATCGATGCTATTAATGTCTTGCTTTTCTCTTCCAGTCGTTCTGTTGCATACTTATATATTGCTTATGTATTGTCTGTGAATTGGTACTAACGTTTTGTTTGGCTACTTCATAGCGATACCGTCGTATGTCGTGTACAAGGGTAAGGTTCCCGGAGTCTACGACGACTGGGAGGAGTGTCGGAGACAGGTTCACCAATTCAGCGGCAACAGTTACAAAGGGTACACCACTAGGGCCGAGGCCGAATCTAGATACGCCCGCTATCTAGCGGGAGAGGGGAGGGAGCGCTGGAGGAACTGGATGAAGACGAGTTTCATCATGATGATGCTCATCGTGATGACCGCAGCTCTCTTCTATGTGATGGTAGTTTAGATGATCGATATCGACTTGTAATGTGAAGACAAACTCGCTACTCGCGGTCTCGAGACTTGTAATATAATGTTCTATCTTTGTTCAGTCTTTTCAATTCGGAGACTAATATAATGAATTGTATTCGGAGACTAATATGATGAATTGTATTCAGAGACTAATCTTCTATTGTATTCGATGAATCTGTTGTTGATGTGTGCTGTCTATATTTTGTCCAATTATACATTTTGTAACCTGTGCAAAAAACAGAAAAATAAAAAATAAAAAAAACCTAATATTCATACTAATGGCGCATCACATCACAGTGCGCCATTAGTATGCCAAAGGATACTAATGGCGCATCATTAAACAGTGCGCCATTAGTATGCCGAAGTTACTAATGGCGCATCTTGTTATTGTGCGCCATTAGTATGCCAAAGCACCTGGGTATACATGGCCCCCTGGGAGGCATACTAATGGCGCACTATTGTATATACTAATGGCGCATCTGAGGTGCGCCATTAGTATACCAGATACTAATGGCGCACCAGTGGTGCGCCATTAGTAAAATATACTAATGGCATGGCACTAATGGCGCACCTCTAATGCGCCATTAATGGCCAAATTAGGTGCGCCATTAGTAGGCCTTTTCCTAGTAGTGTGGACTGTGTCTCGAAGGTTTTATTCACATCTGGCTCTTCCTTGTTGTCGCCAGATCCTTTAGGTGTATCAACCATGTACACGTCGTACGAAGAGGTAGCCGTACAACGTCTAGTGAATGGCGGGTCTTGGCCTTGCTCCTTGTCGGCATCGTCGTCCATGCCGTCGATGTATTCAGAGCCATAGTCAAGCGCGTCGGTTAAGTCATCGACGGTGGCTATCAAGTGGGTGGCGGGTGGGAAGCAGGGTTTCTCATCATCCGTATCTAGCTCGAACCGACCATAGTTCGGCTGTGAGTCCTTCTCCAAGGACAAATTATTTTAAAGATTTTAGCACGTCACCCAAAGGCGAGTGCTAGAAAATGTCAGCGGCGCTGAACTCGAAGATCGATAACCGATCTAGCTCGGTGTCCGCGGGCGTACACAATCCGGAACTTATAACCGGAGACGGGTCTGAAGTTCCGTTGAAGCGAATGCTGCAGGGCGTCGAGTCCATGTGCGGTTCCAACACCGCAGACTCAGCGGCCTCGGATGGCTCGATCTGCTTCGGCTTTAAGGTTGTTGCAGACGCAGGAACCATCTCCTGGGTGTGGTCCGATGATAGATTTAAGTCACGTTCATCGGGATGAGGGGGAGCGATCTCCGCGAGCCCAAATCCCTCGAAGATCAGATCTCCCCGGATATCCGTGGCGTAGTTTACGCTACTGAATCCGACCTGATGGCCAGGGGCGTAGCTGTCGATCTGCTCCAGATGGCCAAGCAAGTTGGCCCGCAGTACGAAGCCGCCGGATATGAAGATCTAACCAGTGAGGAAGATTCCTCCTTGGACAGTGTCATTATTAATGATTGAAGGGGCCATCGAACCTTTTGTTGATGGCACAGTGGAACTCTCAATGAAAGCACCAATGTCGGTGTCAAAACCGGCGGATCTCGGGTAGGGGGTCCCGAACTATGCATCTAGGATCAATGGTAACAGGAGACAGGGGACAAAATGTTTACCCAGGTTCGAGCCCGCTCTATGGTGGTAATACCCTATGTCATGCTTGATTGATATTGATGAATATGGGTATTACAAGAGTTGATCTACCATGAGATCATAATGGCTAAACCCTAGAAGCCTAGCCTATGAATATGGTAATGAGTATATGTGTTGTTCTTTACGGACTATCCCCTTGGGTTTATATAGACACCGAGGAGATCTAGGGTTTACATGAAGTCGGTTACATAAGAAGGAATCTTCGGTCGCCAAGCTTGCCTTCCACGCCAAGTAGAGTCCAATCCAGACACGGTGTTGTCTTTGGCCTTCATGTCTTCATACCCCATCAGTTCGGCCCGTGGCTAACAGGCCGGACGCCCGAGGACCCCCTAGTCCAGGACTCCCTCACACACCCCAAAGGCACAACACACAATCTCTTAGCCGTGTGCGGTACACGCCTCCAGAGTTACATATCTCAGTCATATCGTCGTAGTGCTTAGGCGAAGCCCTGCGCCGGTAACTTCATCATCACCATCACCATGCTGTCGTGCTGACAAAACTCTCCCTCAGCCTCAACTGGATCAAGAGTACGAGGGACGTCACCGAGCTGAACATGTGCAGATCGTGGAGGTGCCATATCTTCGGTGCTAGGATCAGTCGGATTGTGAAGACGTACGACTACATCAACAGCGTTGTCATAACACTTCCGGATGTAACATCCCGGATGTAACTTTCCCAATTTGTACTCCAACTCTTGCCGTTTCCGGCGTTAAGTTATTTTATTTTCTCGGGTTCGGGTTTTTTTGTCTCCGTGTGTTGTTGTCATTGGCATGCATCTCATATCATGTCATCATGTGCATTGCATTTGCATACGTGTTCATCTCATGCATTCGAGCATTTTCCCCGTTGTCCGTTTTGCATTACGGCGCTTCGTTCTCCTCCGGTGGTCAATTCTACCTTTATTTCGTGTGTGGGGATTAAACATTTCCGGATTGGACTGAGACTTGCCAAGCGGCCTTGGTTTACTACCGGTAGACCGCCTGTCAAGTTTCGTATCATTTGGACTTCGTTTGATACTCCAACGGTTAACGGAGGGACCGAAAAGGCCTCGTGTGTGTTGCAGCCCAACACCCCTTCAATTTGGCCCAAAACCCACCTAAGCCTTCTCCATCATCTAGAGCGTTCGATCACGATCGCGTGGCCGAAAACCGCACCTCATTTGGACTCTCCTAGCTCCCTCTATGCCTATATATAGACCCCTTCCCCGAAATCCGGATCCCCCCTCGTCCGAAACCCTAAATCTCAGATCCGCCGCCGCCGGACACGTCCGACGGTGCCGGACACGTCCGGTCCGCCCCGCCGCCGCCACGTGGCATGCCACCTTTGGCTGCCGCCTTACAATTGCTGCCGAAGCCCGCCGCGCCCCGCGGGAGGCCCTCCCCGGCCCGCGCAACGCCGCCGCCGCCTGCCTCCTCGCCCCAGCGCCGATCCGCGCCGCCCCGCCGCACGCCGTCGTCACCTCGCCGGCCGAGCTCGCCGCGCCGGCCCGCCGCGCCCGGAGCCGCACCGGCGACCACCCCGGCCGTCTCCTCCTCCACGCCAAGGCCCAGCCGCTGCCGTCCTCGTCTTCCCCGGCGAGAGCGCCGCCGGCTCGATCCGCGTGCCCGCCGAAACCCTAGATCTGTCCCGGAGAGGTTGTTTTTCTTCCAAGTCCCGAAATCCCAGATCCAGGTGCTCCTGTTCATAGCCTCGTAACTTTGCATCCATAGCTCCGATTCATGCATATAGCATATCAAAATGTTCATCTCAGAGAGTACATCATTTCCTTCCATTGCATCATTTTCATTTGAGTTCATCTTGATGCCTGAAATGCTGTTAGAAGAGGGCTACTTGAGATAATTGTCAGATCTGCTGCTCCATTTAGCTTTTTGTCATTTTTGCCATGATTATTGTGTGCATGATATGCCCTGATGCTCTACATATGTTTTGTTAAGGGTTTTTTCATCTTTTCAGAGGTGCAACCCAGGTATTTTTGTGATGAGTGTGGTGAATAGTGCAAGCTTGCAAAGTGAGGCACTCGGTAATTCTGTTTTCAGGGACTTAGCAATTCCACCAAGTCCTTGAGCTTTTTATCTCACATGACCATATGTTCATGTTGTTTCCTAGTGATCCGTGCCTCTTTTGAGGATGATCAGTAAGGATGTTTTGTTAATAGTGTAGTGCTCTATCCATCCATGTCTTTGTTTGCATTTATGGAGCACCCTAGCTTGAGTCAATCGAGCTCTACTTTTGCTACTTTGTGAATCTGGGCAAATTGTCAACTTGTTGCAATTTTGCCGATGTTGTTGTAGTTGATCCGTGCATGCTATGTTATTGTTCTTGCCATGGCTAGCTTGCTTTTTGTGTGTTCTTAATGGGTGTATCCTTAGTTGGTCATGACTTGCACCATAGTGAGTGCATCGAGCTCGTGAACATGCCTACTTGAGTTGTGTTTTCAGCATGTGCCAGTTTTCACTAAGTCTGAAAACTGATTATGTTTTTGCCATGTTCACATGCTTGCAATTGTATTTTCTGATACCTTTTGGCTGAAGGTCACTAAGCGACTTTTGTTAAGCTTTTTGAGTAGATCCATGCCATGCTTTACTTTGCCATGTTCAGTTCCTATAGCATGTAGTTTTTCTGCTCCGAAGAGGGCTACCTGATCTGAAATTCCAGACAAGTGTTAATTTCACCAAGTCTGAGATCTGTTTGCCATATGCATTTTTGCCATGCTTGTTTGAACCTGTTAATGGATGAATTGGCCGTAGCTCAGTGCTAGACTTTTGTTAAGCATCTTGAATGCATCCCTGCCATGTATTTTGTTGTCATGTTTGGGTGTTGTATCATGTTCTTTTCGTTGCATTTAGATGGCTACTTGCTGTAAATCGCAGATCGGTGTCATTTTTGAAATGCTTGCCATTTCCAAACCGTAACTCCGATTCCGACGTTCTTTATATAGTTTTCAAGCGATTTCCTCTCATCTTTCCAGTGGCACACTTGGATTTCCAAGTTGAGGCCAGGTTCTTGCATTTCCTGTCACATCTTGCATTTTGCATCCCGCATCGCATCCCGCATAGCATATCATCATTGCATCATGTTGGTGGATTCTTGCACGCGGTTGATTGTGTCCTTGTTGCTTGTTTGTCTTGTTTGGGTAGAGCCGGGAGACGAGTTCGCTAACGAGGAGCCTGTTGAGTTTGCTTTCGAGGATCTAGTCAACTCTGACAACTGTGCAAGCAAGATGATCATACCCTCGAAATCACTACTATCTTTGTTATGCTAGTTTGCTCGCTCTTTTGCTATGCCAATGCTACGATGCCTACCACTTGCTTTCAAGCCTCCTAAATTGCCATGTCAAACCTCTAACCCACCTTGTCCTAGCAAACCGTTGATTGGCTATGTTACCGCATTGCTCAGCCCCTCTTATAGCGTTGCTAGTTGCAGGTGAAGATTGGAGGCCGTTCCTTGTTGGAACATTATTTTCTTGTTGGGATATCATTATATTATCTTGTTATCTTAATGCATCTATATACTTGGTAAAGGGTGGAAGGCTCGGCCTCTCGCCTAGTGTTTTGTTCCACTCTTGCCGCCCTAGTTTCCGTCATATCGGTGTTATGTTCCTGGATTTTGCGTTCCTTACGCGGTTGGGTTATAATGGGAACCCCTTGATAGTTTGGCTTGATTAAAGCTTTTCCAGCAATGCCCAACCTTGGTTTTACCATTTGCCACCTAGCCTCTTTTTCCCTTGGGTTTCCGGAGCCCGAGGGTCATCTTATTTTAACCCCCCGGGCCAGTGCTCCTCTGAGTGTTGGTCCAAACTCATCAGCCGCCGGTGGCTACCAGGGGCAACTCTAGGCTGGCCTACCGGAAGTTTGGACAATCTGAGTGTGCCCTGAGAAAGAGATATGTGCAGCTCCTACCGGGATTTATCGGCACATTCGGGCGGTGTTACTGGTCTTGTTTTAACCTGTCGAAGTGTCTTGAAGAACCGAGATACCTAGTCTGATCAGAACGTCTTGGGAGGAGGTCTATTCCTTCGTTGACCGTGAGAGCTTGTCATGGGCTAAGTTGGGACTCCCTTGCAGGGATTTGAACTTTTGAAAGTCGTGCCCGCGGTTATGGGCAGATGGGAATTTGTTAATGTCCGGTTGTAGATAACTTGAACTTTAACCTAATTAAAATGAATCAACTGAGTGTGTTACCGTGATGGCCTCTTCTCGGCGGAGTCCGGGAAGTGGACACGGTGTTGGAGTAATGCTTGTGCAGGTTGCTCTCTAGTTTCTCGCTCACGCTTTGCCTCCTCTTCTCGCTCTCTTTTGCGAATAAGTTAGCCACCATATATGCTAGTCGCTCGCTGCAGCTCCACATATTTTACCTTGCCTTACCTATAAGCTTAAATAGTCTTGATCGCGAGGGTGCGAGATTGTTGAGTCCCTGTGGCTCACAGATTACTATTACACCAGATGCAGGGCCTAATGATTCCGCTCCAGGTGACGCGCTCGAGCTCAAGTGGGAGTTCGATGAAGACTCTCAACGTTACTATGTTTCCTTTCGTGATGATCAGTAGAGGTGCCCAGTTGGGGGTGAACGGGACCGTGTCGCATGTTGGGTTCTCTTTTGTTTTGGCGCCGTAGTCGGGCCATGAGTGTTTGGATGATGTAATGTTATTTATGTACTTGATTGATGTGGCGAGTGTAAGCCAACTATGTTATCTCCCCTTTATTATTCTTATTACATGGGATGTTGTGAAGGTTGCCTAACTTGCGACATATGCCTTCAATGCGATTATGCCTCTAAGTCGTGCCTCGACACGTGGGAGATATAGTCGCATCGAGGGTGTTACAAGTTGGTAATCAGAGCCTTCCCCGACCTTAGGTGACCCATTGCTTGATCGTTTTTAGCGGCCGAGTTGTGTCTAGAAAAATGTTTTGAGTCATCTGGAATTATATATCGGAGAGTTTAGGAATTATTTTTACTTCCCAGTCTCCTCATCGCTCTTGTAAGTCATCCTGACGTAGAGTTTTGAGTCTTCTCTTCTCAAATTTCACTAAAAAAATTTAGGATCACGCGGGTATCTTGGAATCATTCCGATGGTTTTATGATGAGAACATTGTCTTGGTGCCTCCTGTCAGGGGTTTAGTGGAAGTGTCCCGGGGAGTTGAGCTCTGAGGTGTTGTCATCATAATTTTATTGTTGCAGTTCTGGAATACCTGAGTTTAGTATGCCGACATCGAAAATCTCTTTTATGCAGTTCGTTGGTGAGATAACCTCGACGCCACCTAGTACTAGGGCGGGAGTTCGGGAGTATTGCCATAACTTGCATAACGGATGCTTTTCGAAGGTTGAGGTAGATGGTTTCCGAAGGTTTCTTGGTTATGTGTTGAAGGATGGATACAGCTGGATGTAGGATTTGCTAGATTTGGGTGAGATATTATGCTTCCCCTGTATCCCCAACACCTGATTGCATAACCGGAAAGGTTCGGGAGTTTCATAGGTGGGAATTCTTGTAGCTCTAGTTCTTCTTCCACGGATATTGGTTTGAGATTCGGATTTGTTACCGATTATTCGTTCTTGATCCGTACCTTGTTGATTTATTTCTCTACCTTAATTCTACGTGGCTTCTCAATTTATGGATATGTGACCATTTTAAGAGGAATGCATTCGTTCACTTTGTTCGGATGTGAAGACTATATGTTGCAATTTTCATTCCGTTGGATTCAGCTTCAATATTTGTCTATCAATGTGCTAATGGATGCCAACCTCTTCAGGATGGCTCCTCCAACACGCACGACTCCGAATCCTGATCCGCCACCACCTCCACCTCCTCCGGAGGCATGGCAAGCTGTGATGGCCGCAACCAATGCAAACACACAGTTGATCATGCAAATTCTTCAAGAGCGCAATCAAGGCAACCAAGGGAACCAAGGCAACAATCAGAATCACTTTGCTACACTCAACCAGTTCCTTGCTAACGGGCCAAAGACTTTCAGCAATTGTGTTGAGGCAACCGATGCTAACGATTGGCTTGTGGATCTGTGCAAGCATTTCGAGTGTAGTAACGTCAGGCCTGAGGACTTTGTCAAGTTTGCTTCCTTCCAACTCAAAGATCAAGCTACAGAATGGTTCCAGCAGTACAAGGATTCCAGAGGTGGACGTGTTATCACTTGGGATGATTTCCGTCGAGATTTTCGAGCTCATCATATTCCCCAGAGTGTGGTTGAAAGCAAGCGTGAGGAATTCCGCAATCTGAAGCAAGGCTCTTTGTCTGTCTATGACTACAACAAGTTGTTCCAGAAGCTCGCCCGCTTTGCTAAGCAGGACGTACCTGATGAGAAGAGCATGATATACCAGTTCAGGGGTGGTCTCAGAGAAGATATTCAGCTAGCTCTTGTTCTCTTTGAGCCCCTGAGATACGATGAGTTCTACAACATGGCACTGAAGCAAGAGGCTGCTCAGTTGAGGTGTGATGCTTCCAAGAAGCGAGTCAGAGATGTTACTCCTTCTTCCTCTACTCAAGTGGCCAAGCAGCAGAAGTATTGGCTTCCTCCTCCTCCGTTTCGTCAGCCGTATCAGCAGAAGAGCAAAGGTGGCAGTGGTTCTCCCCACCCACCCAACCCTAGCTTTCAGAACAAGACTTCGTCTCAACCTCCAAGATCGAGTGCTCCGTATCACCGTCCGCTTTCAGAGGTCACATGCAACAAGTGCCAATAGAAGGGTCACTATGCCAACTAGTGTTTCAACCAGAGGCGTCTTCCTCCTCCTCCTGTCAGATCGGCAAGTACAACTGTGGTCAAGCATAACCCCAAGCACGCCAAGGTCAATTTGCTGACTGCAGCTCAGGCAGAGGACTCGCCAGATGTGATTATGGGTAACCTTCCTGTTAACGATGTTCCTGCAAAAGTCCTTTTTGACACTAGTGCATTGCATTGCTTCATCTCGAAACCTTTTGCATCTAAGCATGAGTTGACTTCCCAAGTTATGCATAAACCGTTAGCAGTTGTCTCTCCGGGTAAATGTTTGCTCGCTAACCACGAGATTCCGGATATTTCTATCATGATGGGTGATTTCAAGTTTCTGGTTCTCCAATGGTTCTTGGTAACTCGGATATTGATCTTATTCTCGGAATGGATTGGCTTTCTAAACACAAGGCTCAGCTTGATTGTGCAGCCAGGAAGATTCAGTTGACTCATTCGTCTGAGGATGTAATTGTCTTTGCTGCTCGTGATGATACCATTCGTTTGTTTTCTCTCAATGAGAAGGGTGAACTCGATGCCATCTCGCAAATTCCAGTCATTTGCGAATATCAAGACGTCTTTCCAGAAGAGCTTCCAGGAATGCCTCCGCACCGGCCAGTTGAATTCGTTATTGATCTTGAGCCTGATATGAAACCTGTGTGCAAACGTCCTTACAAGCTCGGACCTGAAGAGTTGAAGGAGCTGAAGAAGCAACTCGATATTCAAGAGAAAATGGGTCTCATCCGGCCTAGTTCTTCTCCGTGGGGTTGTGGTGTTCTTTTTGTGAAGAAGAAGGATGGAACGGACTGACTTTGTGTTGATTACCGTCCATTGAACAAGAAGACCATCAAGAACAAATACCCACTTCCCAACATCAACGAGCTGTTCGAACAACTCAAAGGTGCCCAAGTATTCTCCAAGCTTGATCTCTGTATGGGTTATCATCAGATTCGAATCCGTGAGCAAGATATTCCCAAGACGGCTTTCAGGACAAGCTATGGTTCATATGAATACACTGTCATGTCTTTTGGCCTCGTCAACGCTCCTCCGATGTTCTCTCGCATGATGAACTTCATCTTCAACGCCTACACCAATGACTTCGTTTTGGTCTATCTCGACAACATTCTGGTTTTCTCGAAGAACAAGGAAGATCATGCCAAGCACTTGCGTTTGGTACTCGATAAGTTGAGGGAACATCAGTTCTACGCCAAGTTCTCCAAGTGTGAATTTTGGCTCGATGAGGTTCTTTATCTTGGTCATATCATCTCTGCCAAGGGCATTGCCGTGAATCCTAAGAAGGTGTCTGCAATTGTGAATTGGGAACCTCCTCAGAATGTGAAGCAACTCCGTAGCTTCCTCGGTCTCGCAAGCTATTGCCTAAGATTCGTTGAAAACTTTTCTAAGATTGTGAAGCCTCTCTCAAATCTTCTCCAGAAGCACGTCAAGTACGTTTGGTCTCCAGAGTGTGACATTGCTTTCAACACTTTGAAAGAGAAATTGATCACTGCTCCAGTTCTGACTCCGCCTGATGAATCCAAGCCGTATGAGGTCTTTTGTGATGCCTCTCTCCAAGGTCTTGGCGCAGTATTGATGCAAGAGAAGAAAGTTGTTGCTTATACCTCTCGCCAGTTCAAGCCCAATGAGAAGAACTACCCCACTCATGATCTCGAGTTGACGGCAGTTGTGCATGCTCTTTTGACTTGGAGACATCTTCTATTGGGAAGAAAAGTTGACATTTTCACTGATCACAAGAGTCTCAAGTACATCTTCACTCAGCCTAATCTCAACCTCAGGCAAACTCGTTGGGTCGAAATGATTCAAGAGTATAATCCGAGTATCGAGTATACTCCAGGCAAGGCCAATGTGATTGCTGACGCATTGAGCAGGAAAGCTTATTGCAACAGTCTGATTCTCAAGCCTTATCAACTCGAGCTTTGTGAAACTTTCCGCAAACTTAATCTGCAAGTTGTTCCTCAAGGTTTCCTCGCCAACCTTCAAGTCTCTCCTACCTTGGAAGACCAGATTCGCTAAGCCCAGCTTCTTGATGCTATGGTGAAAAAGGTGAAGATTGGGATTGCCAAGAGTCAACCCAAGTACAAGTGCTACCGCCTTGATGACAAGGATACTCTCTTCTTCGAGGATCGTATTGTTGTACCCAAAGGTGAACTTCGTAAATTGATCATGAACGAGGCTCACAATTCTCTCCTCTCCATCCACCCTAGGAGCACGAAGATGTATCAGGACCTTAAGCAGGCTTATTGGTGGACTCGAATGAAGCGCGAGATTGCTCAATTCGTGAATGAATGTGATGTCTGCAGAAGAGTGAAGGCAGAACACCAAAGGCTAGCTGGTCTCCTCCAACCTCTTGCCATCCCAGAATGGAAGTTTGACCACATTGAAATGGACTTCGTGACTGGGTTTCCAAAGTCCAAGCGTGGCAATGATGCTATATTCGTTGTCATCGACAAACTCACCAAAGTGGCTCACTTTCTGCCTATCAAAGAGTCGATCACTGCAGCTCAATTGGCGGAACTCCATACATCTCGAATTGTCTCTCTGCACAGTATTCCACAAGTGATCTCTTTAGACCGTGGCAGCATCTTTACCTCAAAGTTTTGGGATTCTTTTTACAAGGCTATGGGCACCAACATCCGCTTCAGCACAGCTTTCCATCCTCAAACTAGCGGTCAAGTCGGGCGTGTCAACCAGATTCTTGAAGATATGCTCAGGGCTTGTCTGATCTCCTTCGGCATGAAGTGGGAAGATTGTCTTCCTTATGCTGAATTCTCCTACAACAACAGTTTTCAAGAAAGTTCGGGCAAGGCCCCATTTGAAATTCTGTATGGCAGGAAGTGCCGTACCCCTCTCAACTGGTCTGAAACCGGTGAATGTCAGCTTTTGGGTAATGACTTAATCACAGAGGAAGAGGAAATGTGCAAAGTCATTCGTGATAACCTCAAAGCAGCCCAATCCCGCCAGAAGTGCTACTATGATAGTAAGCACCGTGATTTGGCTTTCGAGATCGGAGATCCTGTTTACCTCCGCGTCTCTCCTATGAAAGGTACTTGTCGCTTCGGTATCAAAGGGAAGCTTGCCCCTAGATACGTGGGACCTTTCAAGATTGTCAGCAAGAGAGGCGACCTCGCCTATCAACTCGAGCTTCCTTCAAACTTTGCAAATGTTCATGACGTGTTCCATGTCTCTCAGCTTCGAAAGTGCTTCAAGACTCCTGACCGCACCGTCAACTTCGAGGACATTGAGCTCCAACAAGATCTCTCCTATCGTGAGCACCCAGTTGCTATTCTTGAAGAGACCGAACGCAAGACTCGCAATAAGTCAATCAAATTTCTCAAAGTCAAGTGGTCACACCATTCCGACCGGGAAGCTACCTGGGAACGCAAGGATCACCTACGTTTTGAGTACCCGGTGTTCTTTCAGTCCTAGATCTCGGGACGAGATCCTTTCGTAGTGGTGGAGTGTTGTAACACCCCGGATGTAACTTTCCCAATTTCTACTCCAACTCTTGCCGTTTCCGGCATTAAGTTATTTTATTTTCTCGGGTTCGGGTTTTTTTGTCTCTGTGTGTTGTTGTCATTGGCATGCATCTCATATCATGTCATCATGTGCATTGCATTTGCATACGTGTTCATCTCATGCATTCGAGCATTTTCCCCGTTGTCCGTTTTGCATTCCGGCGCTTCGTTCTCCTCCGGTGGTCAATTCTACCTTTCTTTTGTGTGTGGGGATTAAACATTTCCGGATTTGACCGAGACTTGCCAAGCAGCCTTGGTTTACTACCAGTAGACCGCCTGTCAAGTTTCGTATCATTTGGACTTCGTTTGATACTCCAACGGTTAACCGAGGGACCGAAAAGGCCTCGTGTGTGTGGCAGCCCAACACCCCTTCAATTTGTCCCAAAACCCACCTAAGCCTTCTCCATCATCTAGAGCGTTCAATCACGATCGCGTGGCCGAAAACCGCACCTCATTTGGACTCTCCTACCTCCCTCTATGCCTATATATAGACCCCTTCCCCGAAATCCGGATCCCCCCTCGTCCGAAACCCAAAATCTCAGATCCGCCGCCGCCGGACACGTCCGACGGCGCCGGACACGTCCGGTCCACCCCGCCGCCGCCACGTAGCACGCCACCATTGGCTGCTGCCTTACACCGCCGCCGAAGCCCGCCGCGGCCCGCG
>NC_041384.1:234053677-234100221 GCF_002162155.2 Triticum dicoccoides | reverse complement strand
GCGCTGCCCCGCCGCGCCCGGCGCCGCGCCGGCGACCACCCCGGCCTTCTCCTCCTCCACGCCAAGGCCCGGCCGCCGCCGTCCTCGTCTTCCCCGTCGAGAGCGCCGCCGCCTCGATCCGCGTGCCCGCCGAAACCCTAGATCTGTCCCGGAGAGGTTGTTTTTCTTCTAAGTCCCGAAATCCCAAATCCAGGTGCTCCTGTTCATAGCCCCGTAACTTTGCATCCATAGCTCTGATTCATGCATATAGCATATCAAAATGTTCATCTCAGAGAGTACATCATTTCATTCCATTGCATCATTTTCATTTGAGTTCATCTTGATGCCCGAAATGCTGTTAGAAGATGGCTACTTGAGATAATTGTCAGATCTGCTACTCCATTTAGCTTTTTGTCATTTTTGCCATGATTATTGTGTGCATGATATGCCCTGATGCTCTACATATGTTTTTTTAAGGGTTTTTTCATCTTTCCAGAGGTGCAACCCATGTATTTTTGTGATGAGTGTGGTGACTAGTGCAAGCTTGCAAAGTGAGGCACTCGGTAATTCTGTTTTCAGGGACTTAGCAATTCCACTAAGTCCTTGAGCTTTTTATCTCACATGACCATATGTTCATGTTGTTTCCTAGTGATCCGTGCCTCTTTTGAGGATGATCAGTAAGGATGTTTTGTTAATCTTGTAGTGCTCTATCCATCCATTTCTTTGTTTGCATTTATGGAGCACCCTAGCTTGAGTCAATAGAGCTCTACTTTTGCTACTTTGTGAATCTGGGCAGATTGTCAACTTGTTTGCAATTTTGCCGATGTTGTTGTAGTTGATCCGTGCATGCTATGTTATTGTTATTGCCATGGCTAGCTTGCTTTTTGTGTGTTCTTAATGGGTGTATGCTTAGTTGGTCATGACTTGCACCGTACTGAGTGCATCGAGCTTGTGAACATGCCTACTTGAGTTGTGTTTTCAGCATGTGCCAGTTTTCACTAAGTCTGAAAACTGATTATGTTTTTGCCATGTTCACATGCTTGCAATTGTATTTTCTTATCCCTTTTGGCTGAAGGTCACTAAGGGACTTTTGTTAAGCTCATTGAGTAGCTCCATGCCATGTTTTACTTTGCCATGTTCAGTTCCTGTAGCATGTAGTTTTGTTGCTCCGAAGAGGGTTACCTGATCTGAAATTCCTGACAAGTGTTAATTTCACTAAGTCTGAGATCTATTTGCCATATGCATTTTTGCCATGCTTGTTTGAACCTGTTAATGGATGAATTGGTCGTAGCTCAGTGCTAGACTTTTGTTAAGCATCTTGAATTCATCCCTGTCATGTTTTTTGTTGTCATGTTTGGGTGCTGTAGCATGTTCTTTTCGTTGCATTTAGATGGCTACTTGCTGTAAATCGCAGACCGGTGTCATTTTCGAAACGCTTGCCATTTCCAAACCGTAACTCCGATTCCGACGTTCTTTATATCGTTTTCAAGCGATTTCCTCTCATATTTCCAGTGGCACACTTAAATTTCCAAGTTGAGGCCAGGTTCTTGCATTTCCTGTCACATCTTGCATTTTGCATCCCGCATCGCATCCCGCATAGCATATCATCATTGCATCATATTGGTTGATTCTTGCACGCGGTTGATTGTGTCCTTGTTGCTTGTTTGTCTTGTTTGGGTAGAGCCGGGAGACAAGTTCGCTAACGAGGAGCCCGTTGAGTTTGATTTCGAGGATCCAGTCAACTCTGACAACTGTGCAGGCAAGATGATCATACCCTCGAAATCACTACTATCTTTGCTATGCTAGTTTGCTCGCTCTTTTGCTATGCCAATGCTACGATGCCTACCACTTGCTTTCAAGCCTCCCAAATTGCCATGTCAAACCTCTAACCCACCTTGTCCTAGCAAACCATTGATTGGCTATGTTACCGTGTTGCTCAGCCCCTCTTATAGCGTTGCTAGTTGCAGGTGAAGATTGGAGGCCGTTCCTTGTTGGAACATTATTTTCTTGTTGGGGTATCATTATATTATCTTGTTATATTAATGCATCTATATACTTGGTAAAGGGTGGAAGGCTCAACCTCTCGCCTACTGTTTTGTTCCACTCTTGCCGCCCTAGTTTCCGTCATATCGGTGTTATGTTCCCGGATTTTGCGTTCCTTATGCGGTTGGGTTATAATGGGAACCCCTTGATAGTTCGCCTTAATTAAAGCTTTTCCAGCAATGCCCAACCTTGGTTTTACCATTTTCCACCTAGCCTCTTTTTCCCTTGGGTTTTCGGAGCCCGAGGGTCATCTTATTTTAACCCGGCTAGTGCTCCTCTGAGTGTTGGTCCAAACTCGTCAGCGGCCGGTGGCTACCAGGGGCAACTCTAGGCTGGCCTACCGGAAGTTTGGATAATCTGAGTGTGCCCTGAGAAATAGATATGTGAAGCTCCTATCGGGATTTGTCGGCACATTCGGGCAGTGTTGCTGGTCTTGTTTTAACCTGTCGAAGTGTCTTGAAAAACAGAGATACCGAGTCTGATCGGAACGTCTTGGGAGGAGGTCTATTCCTTCGTTGACCGTGAGAGCTTGTCATGGGCTAAGTTGGGACTCCCCTGCAGGGATTTGAACTTTCGAAAGCCGTGCCCGCGGTTATGGGAAGATGGGAATTTGTTAATGTCCGATTGTAGATAACTTGAACTTTAACCTAATTAAAATGAATCAACTGAGTGTGTTACCGTGATGGCCTCTTCTCGGTGGAGTCCGGGAAGTGGACACGGTGTTGGAGTAATGCTTGCGCAGGTTGCTCTCTAGTTTCTCGCTCGCACTTTGCCTCCTCTTCTTGCTCTCTTTTGCGAATAAGTTAGCCACCATCTATGCTAGTCGCTCACTGCAGCTCCACATATTTACCTTGCCATACCCATAAGCATAAATAGTCTTGATCGCGAGGGTGCGAGATTACTGAGTCCCTGTGGCTCACAGATTACTATTACACCAGATGCAGGGCCTGATGATTCTGCTCCAGGTGACGCGCTCGAGCTCAAGTGGGAGTTCGACGAAGACTCTCAACTTACTATGTTTCCTTTCGTGATGATCAGTAGAGGTGCCCAGTTGGGGGTGAACGGGACCGTGTCGCATGTTGGGTTCTCTTTTATTTTGGCGCCGTAGTCGGGCCATGAGTGTTTGGATGATGTAATGTTATTTATGTACTTGATTGACGTGGCGAGTGTAAGCCAACTATGTTATCTCCCCTTTATTATTCTTATTACATGGGATGTTGTGAAGATTGCCTAACTTACGACATATGCCTTCAATGCGATTATGCCTCTAAGTCATGCCTCGACACGTGGGAGATATAGTCGCATCGAGGGTGTTACAGAGGGTACATGGACTACACTCTTCCCTCTCGTTGCTATGCATCACCATGATAGATCTTGCGAGTGCGTAAGAATTTTTTTTGAATTTACTGCGTTCCCCAACATGCGCGAGTAGGCATTCGAGACCCCGCCTGTATGTACGTACGTGGCCGTATTTTCTTTCTTGCACCCTGGCCGTTGTATGTACGTGTACATGCTACGTGCGCGCCTCTACTACGACACGTGCGCGCATCTACATCGACCAGTATGTACGTACACATTCACGACCAGAATGACAACGCTACGTACGCATCGACCAGGTGGGTCCCGACTGTCAGGCATTTCCTTGCGTGTGAAGATGTAGCTGGTGGGTCCCAGCAGTCAGGGGGCGAATCATTATTTTTTGCCCGTAATATGGACGCACTTCCTTGCGTGCGAAGATGTAGCTGATGGGTCCCAGCAGTTAGGGGGAAACGTTTTTTCGTGAAATACGGTGGCCCATCAGGTGGGTCCCTGCTGTCAGGTGGAGGAATCATTATTTTGCGCGTAATAAGGAGGCATTCCCTTGTGTGCGGCCATGGACCCAGCTGTCATCCTCTCCATGTACAGTCCACGTCTGATGGATGTCGTTCGTTGACACATTGACCACGGCGCGCCGAGAGCACCAGGAAGGGAAAGACACGGAGCCAGGGAAGACTTGGCAGTGGCTACCCACACGGTGGGGAGTACGAGGGTTTACTGGTCCGGCTGCCGTCGCCGGAAAATAATAGGATGTGCGGGTGAGTAGAGGAATGGCCTGGCCAGCAATGGAGTATGGTGGGGCGGTGCGGCCTGTGCTGCAACACAGCCGACCACGGGAGGCGGGAGCAGGCAGTCCCACTGGCATTGGTTTGGGTGGCTGGAGCAAGAAGACCAGAGGTTGAAGAAGCACTACAGCCATTGGATGGACATCATACGGTCTCTGCAGCTAGAATCATTTATATTGACTAAGTTGGCAAAGTCATTGGTACGCGTCAGCTTAGTAGGCCCACAGGTCAGCCTCCGAAATAGTGCGCCCTAGATGTCAGGAGGAGGAATCATTTTTTGGCCGGCTAAAGGTAGAATATCTGAGATTGAAGAAGAAGCACGACATCCGTTGGATGGATATCCAACGGCCACTGCTGCTAGAACCGTGTGTTGATTATAAGTTGACCAAGCCTTGCATACGCGTCAACTTACTTTTTTAGGGGACACGTCAACTTAGTAAGCCCACAAGTGTGTGTCAGAGAACTTATAGCCCATTTGCGATTTGCAAGAATGTATAGCCCATTTTTGAATTCTAATGGAATTTACTACAGCCCACTTACAGTTTGTTAAAAGTACAACCCATTTTCTAGCTAGGACAACGATTAATAATTTCAACCAACCGTTCAAAATAGAATTCAACAAAATTTCCCACATTTTGATGGGATCCGAAATATTTTTATCCCAAAATTTCTATATAAATTTGTATTACGTAAAATTCCAACGAAACATTATGCGCGCAACAATTAATGAAATTAAAATTTTCAAAATCCAAAAAAAATTATAAACTAATTACGTGTTTGTTGCATTTTTTATAGTTACTTCCAGTTTTTATAATGACATCCCATTTATTATTTCTTAAAGCCCATTTCCTTGTTAAGCCTAATGCATCCCTCCTTGGAAAGATTTGCAGCCCAGCGGGGCGGAGAATAACAAGTTGACCTTGCCTGGGTATTCCTCAAAAAAAAGGATAGCTGGGCTAGAAATTTTCAGCTTGTAAAAATTTAGCATCTAGGCTGGATATCTGCCCTAGGCTAGACGGGCCATAGCCCGCCCAGTTAATACCCTGCTCTCCTTTGAAGAACAACAAAAACATCGCTCAAGAAAAACTCTGCAGTGCTCATACCTCAAAAACAAAAATACTGCTCGAGCTGCTTGGTCCCAGCTATCGGTCGCTCCTTGTGCAATTATCCCATTTCTTGACTACATAGGTTGACAATGGTGTGGGACCGTGATGTCAGGAAACCAGGAGGAAGCAAAAAATATTATAGTTGTATATAATAAGGAGGCACTTGCGTGCGTGTGGCTATGGACCTGGTGGGTCCCCACTGTCATCCTCTCCAAGTAAAGTCATCTCCTCATTCCTCATGTCCGTTGACCATGTTGAAAACACGAGACGGCGGCACCACGAGAGCGCAACAACTCGAAGGACGACGGAGAGGGCCTTGCAGGCCCTGCGGATGGTCTAATACAGCGCCCGCTGCTCATTCGGGAAGCCAAGATCATAGGGACACATGTCCGCGACGGCATTGTCGTTCGCTTGTTCATTGGTGCTCATTGAGGAGATGGAGGTTGTAACACAGGTCCTCCTGTGCTGGTAGCTCTTCCACCATTAGGGCGTTGAAGTGCGGCCGCACCTGCTCTATGGTGAACACGGCATGAACCGGCTTGGACAGTGGTACTGGCTCCTGGTCGGAAGCTATGTCCATCGTCTGATTGTCGATGCTCAGCTCGGCGAGCTAGCTGGTGAGCCAGCATGTCCGGTTGCTGGACCAACCCGGTGCCAAGCATGAGTCTGACTACCGTGGCCCACCCAGACCGCCTCCCTCGCCCGCGCGCGCTTTTCACCCGAAACGGTCAGCGCCGCCCGCCCCGCTTCTCGGTGCAGGCGATTGCTCCGCCTTCAAATGACACAAGTGCCATCTTTCCATCCGTCCGCCGCCCACATTAATGATATGTGGCTGCCAAGGCGGCTACTCCGGCGCCACACATCCGTCCCTCCGCTGCCCACCATTGCTATATAAACTGTTGCGCTGGCCATGGCCGCAGTCATGCGCCTCCATTCCCTTTCTCCTGTCCACACCAGTACTGCCCACCATGGCTTCCTTGCACTCTAGCGCTCTTCGGGACGGGCGAACGACAGACCACAAGGAGATGGCAGCCATTGCTGCCGACTGGCTAGCCGGCAGGCAGCCGAAGGACGACGACGTCCCAATGGACAACACGGTAGTCGACGATCCAGCGCCAACCCCCTCCTCTGCGCCATCCTCGCCGGTGCATTGCACCATGACCATCGGTGAGGCTCGTACCTAATACATGGACACGGTGAGGCAGAAGCATGAGGAGAAGTTCCGGGAGGCATAGGCCGACGCCGTCTACAACCACCATCTCCTCCAGGAGCACCTGCAGGCGGAGGGGCAGATCATTGCGGAGCGCATAGAGCAGGAGGTGCTGCTCGACTCGTACCGCTCCGCCCGCAAGGGCTGCCTCGAGCGCTGACGGTACCGCATGCGGGTGACGGAGGCTGCGGCCGCCTACAAACAGGGTGATGAAGCGGTCGGGGCGTTGTTTGGCGAGACCAAGGACGAGGCAGAGGACAATGCCAGATCCGACAAGTCCCCGCTACACTGGCGTCGACGAGGCCCTACTCCACCGAGGCCCTACAGCGCCAACAATGAGGCAAAGGACACCGCAGGCTCCACCGAGGCCCCGCCCCGCCGGCACCGAGGCGGAGGACCTCGCTAGCTTCGGTGAGGCCCTACTCCGCCGAGGCCCTGCCCCGCCAACAATGAGGCAGAGGAAAGCGCCGGCTCAGTCGAGGCCCCACCCTGCCGGCAACGAGGGGGAGGATTTCCCCCGCTTCGCCGAGGAGCTGCCCCGCCGGCAATGAGATAGAGGACATCGCCAGCTCCATCGAGGACCCACCCCGCTGCCAACGAGGCTGCGCCACACAAAAATGACGAAGAGTAGAACATGGTAGGTCACCACTTCTCAGGCCCAAGTAGGGTCGCCGCTGCTACCCTCTAGTTGAAGCAAAGCTAGGCGGGTTGACCATTGATGGCCGATTAGCTTTCTTGGCGGTGACATGGAGTCGGAGAGCTATGTTGCAGAAGGACGCTGCTTCAGTTACTTAACTGCTGGTGCAGTTGGGTCACTGACACGTTGGCCCAACAGGCATCTGGGCCACATGTCAGTTACGGAACTGCTCCTGCAGTTAAGTCACTGAAGCTTAGTCCGCTGGAGAATAAGCTTCTGTTCGGCTCAGCCGGACACACGTGGGTAGATTCAGTTAATTAATTATACCTCCAGCGCACCCCTTTTTAGTTGAAGAATGTATGAAATGTAATGAAATCCGGCATGTTTATATGAAATCCAACCGTGTATGAATGAATTTAGTTCGATTAGTTCGAATTCTTGTATCACTGGTATTGGATGAACATGCAAAACAATACGTACTAGGATTATTCCCAGGGTGATCTCCTCGTTTGCAGCAGTTTCACATGTACTCCACCTAGTCCTTTTTAGTATGTATACAAGTTTTGTCTATAGTCAAAGTATATCTACTTTGACCACTCTTTTAGAAAAAAGTACGAACATTCACAATGTAAATCAACTGACTTGAAAGAAATCTAATATGCGAAGTAAAAAGCAACAGAGGGAATACAAAGAGTTTGAGCTGCTTTTTAGCGCTCCTGTACATTGCAATCAAACACACAGGCCTGAAAATTCATAGAGAACTTTCAAAACAATCGATGATTATGCATCTTAGTGACTCACATGTCAGAGCCAATATTTACTTCACAACTAAACAATAATGAAAAATCGAGCAATGCTACTGACAGCAAAGGGTGTCCCATTCGAAAATATCAAACGCATGTCTTCTTGCTAACATCATTGAGCAAAATTTGACAAGGTTGTCCCATTCCAAAATGTCAAATGCGTGTTGTTTTGCGTACATCAATGATAAAACTTTAACAAGGTTTTCCCATTCCAAAAATATCAAATGCCTACGATTGTGGAATGGGCAGGGTTTGCCATCAGTTCGGACATTGACATGGCACCTCGTGCTAAATAAACCAGCTGTTCTTTTTTTGCAGTTCCACCAAAATCAACCAAATTCACGCGTAGCTTGTATGATTTCGCCTTTATATGTTGCAACTCCTTGAACATATCGGCACCTCCTTTCTTATGGTGGAAAGGAATGATTCGATGTATTCATGAACATTTTGTGTAGTTCCCATTGAAATCAAGCTGAGCACCCCTGTTTGCACAAGTACAAAATAAGTGATTAGTATAAAGCAAACTGTACTATGAATTGACAGTTTAAACAGGCACCAACATGGTACATGTAGATCACACTTTAAAAAAATGGAACTCACCGAAAAGAATCCTAGAACAACATTGTACTTGCGCATCACAGCAAAAAAGATGGAGATCTGTTAGTCCTTCCGAGCTGAAGTTAGTTTGGTCTTGTGGGGAGTAATGTAACCATCCTTCAACTGCTCCTTCTGGTGAGAAGATAGATAGGGCTTCTTCATCCTGGCATAATCGGAACTAGTCACTTCACGTACTCCATATTCTTCTTCAGAGGAGGATGATCCTATTGTGCAAAGACAAGAGGACAACTAACTGCTAGCATCCATGTTTGCTAGAAAAAAGGAAAGGAAATATTTATAGCAGCATAGATGAAGCACTTCTCAAGGACAATACCACTTTCTCATGAAAGTATCTAAACAGTAGCACAACACCAATAGAGACGACAAAGCTCAATCATATGGATGAAATCCGTGGGGAGTAACAACCTTTGTTAGGAGGCTTATTGTGTAGAGCATACAGATCAAGCACTTCTCCAGAACCATCTATTGTTATCTACTGTGGTTGCCATGCTTACTATATACTCCTTGATTAGTTCAATGTTTCCAACATCTTCTTGTGCAATTCCACTAAAATATATGGTATCTTCAAAGAAGATCCATGTTTGCACAAGTAGAGATAATTACATATTACATTAAGAGTGGCATCAAATCAGTGGAAAAACAATTGTTCGTTCCAGCCATAGCAATAAATTAATATGCAAAACTATATCATTACTTATGTCATCACAGTTCCAGTGCTTCATTATAGCAACCGGGAGTTGATATTTGTGTTTCTTCTGCTTGTTATTCCCCTTCATCACTTGGTTCAATAACATACAAGCTTCGCCTTCAATGTAAGATTTGGCATGTCAATTAGGGAGCACAAGTATAGCACTAAATAACGACATTAATTTTCTGATGAAAGTGGCAAAATACAGGCCAAAAGTTGTGCAATATCCTTATCTTACCTTAATGGGATATTACAGTGCACATACAGATTGGAAGTCTTGTCTCCATTTGTGCAGTTCACTAAAATCAAGCAACATTATCATACAAGTAGCACAACATATGAAAGCACATTGCACAAAGATCAAGCAATTCAAACAACTCACAAGAAGAAGATCTCAACCAAATTTGCCAACATGGGTATGAAGTAAGATCTCCTCTTGTGCAGTTCAACCAAGATAAAGCAATCAAGCAACGATGTCGGTGTGACATTTTGGTTGAACTGCACAAAACACTCTTAAAACAAAAGTGTTTTGTGCAGTGCAACAAAAGGTCACAATAGCAACAAGGTGAAGTAGATAACCCTGTTTACACAGAGGTGCAAAGGAAACAACAAGTGGTCAATAATGGTGGATGACATAGAAGCCAACAAAAAGAAGCATCTAACTTATCTAATTGGGAAAGAAAGCAAGACAGTAGCATTTCTCAAACTGTGGCATTGATTCATATTAATAGAGAGATTATATTAACAATAAAATTTGTTAAACATGTAATTTTCTTTTAATTGTGACATTGCATCAATTTTCCAACGACATTATTAGAGGGTGTTTGTTTACAGGGACTTTTTGGTGTAGGGACTAAAAAAGTCCCTTTCAGTCCCATCTAAACCAAACAGGAGGGACTTTTAGGGACTAAGAGTGGGCATTTGGGACTAAAGAAAGAACACCCCGGGGGAGAGTCTTTTTCAGACTTTTTCCAATAGTTGCCCCTGCCCCGCGTCGCACTTTATCTTTGTTAGTTCATTACTAGGGGTAACATGGTCTTTTAGCATGTCATTTAATAACCTCTAGTCCAAGTATAGTCCTTGGAACCAAGCAGGTAGGGACTAGGGACTTTTTAGTTGGGACTAAAAAAAGTACTAGGACTTCTTAACCAAATAGGGCCTTAGATTAATAACAGCTAATGAGTTGCACGGGACAATGGACTCACCATCACCATGTGCATCTACCAATGTATGAAGGGGTGATGCACATTCTGTTGCAACAAAGAACAAACAACCAAGGAGCAGATTTGTGTTGGTCCCGGTTTTGTTATCTTTAGACACCTTTCCCTATGTGAGAGCAACAGATCTAGTCCTGCTGAAACTCTACATCCTTGTCCCCCAAAACAAAAAGATTAGTTCTTTACAGATGTGCATACTGCGTTTGTCATTGTTTTTCCTTTTCAACCAACGTAGGTGCTGGATAGCCAGTCTGTACTAGTACTTCCCCCTCTTCCTTTCCTTTTTGAACCACGTCCTAGATTCATGTGATACAACTTTCCCCACTACTTCCCCCTTCCTTTCCTTTTTGAACCACGTCCTAGATTCATGTGATACAACTTTCCCCACTACTTCCCCCTCATTCCTTTCCTCTTTGAACCACGTCCTAGATTCATGCTATACAACTTTCCCCACTACTTTTCTGTTTGATCCAACACCAAGATTCGAGTGCAGAAGCGGAAAAAGCCCACATGCAGCTAGAGCAATGCATGTGGAATTAAGTAAATTATACCGCGGGACCTCTATGTACGGAGGCCATTCTGCCCACACTATGTACGACAGCGAGGAAGAAGGGGCCGGAGGACCTCCCGCGCCGCCGCTGGGTGAAAGAGAACAGTTGCGCCGGTAGTGGATTCCCTCCCTCGCAGACGACGACAGTGTTAAGCCTCCTTTCCTTCCTGGCAGACAGATCCTGCCGGCTCTTTGACCAGCAGTGAGGGGAGAGAGAGAGGCCAACAAAGTCTTCTTTAGATCTAGAGAGGGTGAGAGAGTGTGAAGAGAGAAACTACAAGCGTTGAGACTCCAGCGTGTATATATATAGTGGAGAGGGAGTGTGAAGAGTGCAAACCCTAGAAAACAAGAAAGAAGTTGAACAAAAACAAAATTATGCACAAGTGTGGTTATCGAACCCAAGACCTCTGGTTTGATGAGTGAACAGGCTAACCAGCTACACCACCCTCATGTTATGTATAACGAGAGGAAAGTAACCTTTTATACATTCCTGCATTCGTGTGACAAGCATGCTGTGTTTTTTTTGCGTGGGAGTCATTGGGATTTAAATCATAATCGTGTCATGTGGCTTTGGTGGTAAGGTCTTTTGGGATTTAAAGCAGTGTTGGTAGTACAGAAATAATGCAGCCTTACTCATCTTACCTCTCTCCACGTAGTGCGTTGGGTCCCACCAGTCAGAGGGTGAAACAAACAAATTAATAAGAAAAATGTTAGTACGCGAAATACAAATTAATATAATTTTTTTTGACATGCATGAACATTTTGTTAGTTCAATCTATGGTCAAAATTTGACATGAAATACAATGGGGACCAATAAACTAGGATGGAGGTAGGGGTTGTTTGGATTGTGACTATATTTTCCATACATTGCCATACTTGCCTTAGTTGAATTGCTCAAATTGTTAGCCACACTTTGTCTTGCCTAAGGGAATCTTGCCACACTTTTTATGTTTATGACATGTGGGGTTCATTGCTAATAAAAATATTCTTGCCTTAGGTGTGGCTAGAAACAAACACCTACCTAACTTGGTAAAATTTGCCTAAGGTGAAGTGTGGCAAAATGTGGCAAGGTGTGGCTAGGAACCAAACATCCCCGTAGTACGCGAAGTTTGCCGTCGGAAGCGAGCCGATCTGGCTCTCCTGAGCTAGCAAGGTTTTTCTAGCCCACCCAAGCTAGCTGGCCCACAAAAGCTAACATATTTTAACAGTTCCAAACGCCTAACCTTGCCCGGCTAGGCTATAAACTGTTCTTGCTAAGGATCCAAATGCTCCCTAAGTAACTCGCACGATATTCCTATTCTATGAACCTGTGTGTGCGTGTGCGTGTGTGTGTGTGTTTCACAACATGTGTGTGTTAGAGAGAGCGACACATCAACCTACTCTGGTGTGTAGTGTATGATTTAGCCACGAGAGTCGGTGCATCCTCTTGTTTCCGGGCATCCGGTCGGGATATGCGGACCACTGCCATGCCCGGTCCTAACCAGCCTAGCCCACCCAAAGCATCTCCATCGCCTGCGCGTGCTTCCTGCCCGAAATGGTCAGCACCGCTCCAAAGAATTGGTGCCGCATTCATGGCAGGGCAGAGCGAACGTGACCTCTCACTAGCGCCTGTGTTGAAGAGAGAAGTGGATTCAAGAGTGATGGTTGCTTCGTCTGTCCAACTTACTGCTGGGTCTATGTGATTTGATGGCTCATTGGTCATTATTACTGAGGTGGTAGGACTGCTGGATGTCCCACGCTTTTGGCGAAAGGAGGTAATACTAGATTACATTTTTTCTCCATTCTTACAACAGAGGAGTGCGGGAGCAGTGAAAACACGCAAGATGAGTGATTACATGGCCCACCTCACATTATCACCATATTTTCTGGACACCATGCGACACCTAACTCTTTACATAGTACTCCCTCCGTTCCTAAATACTATAAGTCTTTTTAGACATTTCAAATGGAATACAACATACAAATGTATGTAGACATATTTTAGAGTGTAGATTCACTCATTTTACTCCGTATGTAGTCACTTGGTGGAATCTTTAGAAAGACTTATATTTGGGAACGGAGGGAGTACTAGTATAGTACGCACTATAATTTATCAACGAGATAAATTTGTACAATGCTATGAAGCTTCCAGCTTCCACCTTTCTCTATGTTTGACCAAGGAAGCAGCCATCATTTCACTCCTCGTTGAATATCCATCCGCTGCTACCTCCGTGAATAAATAAAAATCTGCTTCTACCTCCATAGCATGGTTAATAATATAGCCATGTCAATCACTATGTAGAAATATCATTCACTGATACAATAGGGTTGGATCTAAGGCTGGTGATTTTTTTACTTTGTCTCTTTCTCTTTCTGCCTCATTTACTCATTTTACATAGGAGCATGTGTAGAGGATGGCTATTCCTTTCGATGGGACTTCATCATGGGGTTTAAGACTAATGCTGGTCATAGTGAGGTGTAACTTAGACTAGTAACATGCTTTTGTTACTAGTCCATGTTACTACCTTCATAAAGGGTAGTAACATATAGATAGTAACATACAAACCTTCATTAATTGAGACATAGACTCATTTTACTTCTGGGTGTGTTATGTTACTGTAACATATTATGTTACCACAAGCATCTCTTCCCTCATTAACTCCATGACACATAAGCAAATTTGTCTCAGGATGTGTCATATTACTACATAAGTTACTCCCACTATGACTAGCCTAAGCAGCTCTGAATTATGCCTGCTGCCTGATACATCTCAGTCGTATCTTCTTTTCCAAGCACTTTTGCCCTTGTTTTGGACTCTAACTTGCATGATTTGAATGGAACTAACCCGGAGTGACACTGTTTTCCGCAGAATTGCCATGGTGTTATTTTTGTGCAGAAATAAAAGTTCTTGGAATGACTTGAAAATCAACGGAGATTATTTTTGGAATATATAAAAAATACTGGCGAAAGAATCAATGCTAGGGGGCCCACACCCTGTCCATGAGGGTGGGGGCGCGCCTACCCCCTGGGAGCACCCCCTGCCTCGTGGGCCCCCTAGTGCTCCTCCGACCTGAAATCCAACTATATATATTCGTGTTTGGGGAGAAAAATTGAGAGAGAAGGATTCATTGTGTTTTACGATACAGAGCCGCCACCAGGCCCTAAACTCTCTCGGGAGCGATGATCTGGAGTCCGTTCGGGTTTCCGGAGAGGGGAATCCATCACCATCGTCATCATCAACCTTCCTCCATCACCAATTTCATGATGCCCACCGACATGCGTGATTAATTCCATCATAGGCTTCCTGGACGGTGATAGATTGGATGGGATTTATCATGTAATCGAGTTATTTTTGTTAGGGTTTGATCCCTAGTATCCACTATGTTCTGAGATTGATGTTTCTATGACTTTGCTATGCTTAATGCTTGTCACTAGGGCCTGAGTGCCATGATTTCAGATCTGAACCTATTATGTTTTCATGAATATATGTGAGTTATTGATCCTATCTTGCAAGTCTATAGTCACCTATTATGTGTTATGATCAGTTAACCCCGAAGTGATAATAATCGGGATACTTACCGGTGATGACCGTAGTTTGAGGAGTTCATGTATTCACTACGTGTTGATGCTTTGGTCCGGTACTCTATTAAAAGGAGGCATTAATATCCCTAAGTTTCCAATAGGACCCCGCTGCCACGGGAGGGTAGGACAAAAGATGTCATGAAAGTTCTTTTCCATTAGCACGTGTGACTATATTCGGAATACATGCCTACATTACATTGATGAAATGGAGCTAGCTCTGTGTCACCCTATGTTACAACTGTTGCATGATTGACCACATCCGACATAATTATCCATCACTGATCCATTGCCTACGAGCTTTTCATATATTGTTCTTCGCTTATTTACTTTTCCATTGCTACTGTTACAATCACTATAAAACCAAAAATATTACTTTTGCTACTGTTACCACCACTAGCATATTACTTTGCTACTAAACACTTTGCTACAGATATTAAGTTTCCTAGTGTGGTTGAGTTGACAACTCAGCTGCTAATACTTGAGAATATTCTTTGGCTCCCCTTGTGTCAAATCAATAAATTTGGGTTGAATACTCTACCCTTGAAAACTGTTGCGATCCCCTACACTTGTGGGTTATCAAGACTATTTTCTGGCGCCATTGCCAGGGAGCATAGCTCTATTCTTTGAGTCACTTGGGATTTATGTCTGCTGGTCACTATGAAGAACTTGAAAGATCAAAGAACCAAGATTTTTCCCTCAACTACGAGGGGAGGTAAGGAACTGCCATCTAGCTCTGCACTTGATTCACCTTCTGTTTTGAGTAAAGTTGCGACACCTACACCTGCTATTCATTCTGATATGTCGCACGTTATTGATGATGCCACTTCTGCTTTGCATGATACTTATGATTAAACTACTTCTATGCTTGATAATACTGTGCCATTAGGTGAATTTCTTGATGAACAACTCGCTAGGGTTAGAGAGAATGAAATTATTGAAACTGATAATGTTGATGAAAGTGATGATGAAGATTCTCCCCCTAGATATGAATTGCCTGTTGTGCCTAAGGGTTATGTTATGGATGAGGAAACTGCTAGAGACTTTCTTGCTTGCAATGATAGATCAGATCTTAATAAATTATTATCTAAGCTTAAAGAAAAGTCTTTGACTGCTAGAATGAAATATGACCCTGCTTTTGCTACTTCACCTATCTTTATTACTGATAAGGATTATGATTTCTCTGTTGATCCTGAGTTAATTACTTTGGTTGAATCTGATCCTTTTTATGGCTATGAATCTGAAACTGTAGTGGCACATCTTACTAAATTAAATGACATAGCCACCCTGTTTACACATGATGAGAAAACTCGCTATTACTTTATCCTTAAGTTTTTTCCATTCTCATTAAAGGGTGATGCTAAAACATGGTTTAATTCTCTTGATCCTGGTTGTGTGCGTAGTCCCCAGGATATGATTTATTACTTCTCTGCTAAATATTTCCCTGCTCATAAGAAACATGTTGCCTTAAGGGAAATATATAATTTTGTGCAAATTGAAGAAAAGAGTCTCCCATAAGCTTGGGGGAGGCTTCTCCAATTACTTAATGCTTTGCCTGATCATCCTCCCAAGAAAAACGAAATACTTGATATCTTTTATAATGGACTAACCGATGCTTCCAGGGATTACCTGGATAGTTGTGCTGGTTGTGTTTTCAGGGAAAGAACTGTTGATCAAGCTAAATTGCTATTAAATAATATGTTGAGTAATGAAAATGATTGGACAGTTCCTGAACCAACTCCTAAGCCAACTCCAAAGAAAAGGGGTATTCTTTTTCTCAGTCCAGAAGATATGCAAGAGGCAAAGAAATCTATGAAAGAAAAAGGTATTAAAGCTGAAGATGTTAAGAATTTACCACCTATTGGAGAAATACATGGTCTTGATAACCCAACACGGGTAGTAAAGGTAAATTCTCTCTATAGGTTTGATGAAGGTGATATTCCTCGTTATAAGTCTGCTAGCCAATGCTTAGATGAGTTTGATAATTTTATTGTTAAACAAGAAAACTTCAATGCTTATGTTGGTAGACAATTGAAACGCAATGCTGATATGCTTGAACACTTGAGTGATTATATGTCTAGAGTTAAAGGTGAACTTAAACTTATTAGTAAACATGCTTCTATGGTTACCACTCAAGTAGAAAAAGTACTTAAGCCTCAGAATGATTTGCTCAATGAATTAAATAAAAAAATGATAATGCTGTTACAGTTATGATAGCGGGGGTAAAATGACTCAGGAACCTTTCTATCCTAAGGGCCACCCTAAGAGAATTGAGCAAGATTCTCAGAGAACTAATGTTGATGCACCTAGTCCTTCTAAAAGGAAGAAAAAGAAAAATGATAGGACTTTGCATACTTCTAGTGAACCTGTTGTTGACACACCTGAGAATCCCAATGATATTTCTATTTCTGATGCTCAAACACAATCTGGTAACGAACATGAAACTAGTGATAAGGTTAATGATGATGTTCATGTTGATGCTCAACCTAGCAATGATAATGATGTAGAGACTGATCCTGTTGTTGATCTTGATAACCCACAATCAAAGAATCAACGTTATGATAAGAGAGTCTCTGTTGCTAGGAAGCACGGTAAGGAAAGAGAACCATGGGTTCATAAACCCATGCCTTTTCCTGCTAAACCATCCAAGAAAACGGATGATGAGGATTTTGAGCGCTTTGCTGAAATGATTAGACCTATCTTTTTGCGTATGCGTTTGACTGATATGCTTAAAATGAACCCTTATGCTAAATACATGAAAGATATTGTTACAAATAAAAGAAAGATACCGGAGGCTGAAATCTCCACCATGCTTGCTAATTACACTTTTAAGGGTGGTATACCAAAGAAACTAGGAGATCTCGGAGTACCAACTATACCATGCTCTATTAAAAGAAACTATGTTAAAACTGCTTTATGTGATCTTGGAGCCGGTGTTAGTGCTATGCCTCTCTCTTTATATCGTAGACTTGATTTGAATAAGTTGACACCTACTGAAATATCTTTGCAAATGGCTGATAAATCAACTGCTATACCTGTCGGTATTTGTGAGGATGTGCCTGTTGTGGTTGCAAACGTTAATATTTTAACGGACTTTGTTATTCTTGATATTCTCGAGGATGATAGTATGTCGATTATCCTTGGAAGACCCTTCTTGAATACTGCAGGGGCTGTTATTGATTGCAACAAAGGCAATGTCACTTTTCATGTTAATGGTAATGAGCATACGGTACAATTTCCGAGGACCAACCTCAAGTCCACAGTAACAATTCTGTTGGAAAATTTTCAACAATCACTATTGGAGGTTTTGAATTTCCTCTTCCTACTGTCAAGAAGAAATGTGATATTCTTATTGTTGGGGATGTGGATATCCCCGTTGAGGTAACCTAGTGTTATTTGAAATTCCTCCGATTTCATGTTATTCCAAATGAGTTTGTTAACAAGACCTGATCAACCCTGTTAGTGGATTCCTTTTGATGAGCATTAGATGGATGAAGTTAGAAAGCACAACTTTTTGTACCCTCCTTTTACTTTCTGTTATTTATATTAAATAAAGTAAAAATAGTATTTTATGTCTGTTTTTCTAAATTATCCTTGCAATAAAAAATACCCCGAAAATAAAAGTTCTCCAAATGTCCTGAAAATTTAATATGATTTTTTTGAGATTATTTAAGAATTATTGGCACTGAGAACACACCACGGGGACCCACCTTATGCCCACGAGGTGGAGGGTGCGCCCACCCCCTGGGCGCGCCTCCCTGCCTCGTGGACCCCACGTGGGTCCCCTCCACTTAATCTTGCACCCACACACTTCGTCTTGCTCTAGAAAAAATCGTCCACCAGCTCAAACCCGAGTTCTTGCTCATCTTGATGCCATTTTCGATCTCCTTGCTCAAAGATCCATTCACAAAACTACTTTGGGGGATTGTTCTTGGGTATGTGACTCCTCCAATGGTCCAATTAGTTTTTGTTCTGGTGCTTTATTTATTGAAAATTTTTGCTTCTTAGGTGACTCTGTTCTTGAGCTTGCTTGTCAAACATAGTTTTAATGCATGATATAGCCTCTAAACACTTGTAGGAATAGTTGCTAACAATCTTGTTGAGTTTGGTTCACTTTTATTTTAAGTTACTAAAAATTTCAGAAATTTTCAGAAAAAGATGAAGAGATCTTTGAGGGGCTCATCGAGCCTAAGCTCGAAGGATAAGCAAAGTGAAGAGAACAAGAAGCCCAAGTATAATCTCCCTCGTAATGCGGAGGTTCGGTCGTGTGAATGGCCTTGTGAAGAGTTCTTGAGATAAGCCGGGATTTTTGAAGATTTTTATTATTTGGCTAAGAATGTAGGCCTCACCGACTTCCTCCACGACCGGCGTGAACAGTATCTCTTACTCACCAATATTTTTGTGCAAAATTTTCATTTCCATGCTAGGAGATCGCCACCTTTGGTGGAATTTTATTTATATGATGAGCATAAGGAGATGTCACTTTATGATTTTTGTCGGGTCTGTATGATACCCTTTGCGGGCAGCATAGAGGAACCGCATCGTAATGATGTGTAAGGGTTTATTCATACGATTGCTGTAGGGGAAACTAGAAAGGTTTCCGATGCAAGAATCACTAGCATACATTTTCATGTTCTGTGTTACTTTGCAATATTTTCTAGTAGATGTTTAATTGATTGTGGGAACTGCGGAAACCTTAGTACGCCTGATATTGTTATTTTGCGCCATGCCATGTTTCGTGATACTACTTCCTGTTTAGGCGCTATTGTTGCTAAACGGTTAAATCTGAACAATACAAAGGGCCCCGTCCTCTGAGGTATCTTTGCCTCGCGCCTTGCTGGACACTTTAACATACCTATCAGGCATTTGAGAAAGAGGAAAAGTTGCTGCCTCCTATTGTTCTAGATTATAAGATTATGGTAGCACATGAGTTTATTGTTAAGGATAAGAATAAGATACGTAAGTACAAATTAATATTTGGTAAAAATTATTTTGAGATTATTACCTTGCCTGCGCCCTCTTTGTTTAACATATTTTCAGGCACGTACCTCATTTTGCCTGAGGCCATTCATGCGTACCGGGGCCAGATGTCAATTGCAGAGCCTGAGCCGGAGCCACCACTTGATCCCTACCATCAGTCTGTTTATCAGTGCGATCCGGAGGAGATCGCCAACCAGTGGCACCCAAAGGACACTCCCCCATACACCATAGAGGGCCACTTTGATCCATGGGCGTAGACCAACTTAGGACAAAGGCCTAAGCTTGGGGGAGTACGTATCTCTCACCGACATTACATTCATGTTCACACACTCATGCCAATTGTCGGTGCTCATACTTTTTCATTGTATCATCCATGCTAGTTTATTTTCTTTTTAAGCTTTCTTCTTGTGCGTTTGAAAAACCTTAATAAAAACCAAAAAAATTAGTTGTAGCTTTTAGCTAGTTTACTTTCCATGCCCGTAGTAGTAGTAATTAAAAAGAAAGCCCAAACAGATTTCTCGTTCTTCTTCTGCTTGTTGGGAGCTTTCCCGTGTAAACAGTTTTGTTCCTTTCTTTTCTTTGGGGGGGTCGAGAGGAGAAGACCACGATAAAAATGTTGAGTGGCTCTTATATGCATTATTGTTGATCTAACAAAGAGCCCATATTACCTTGTCTTCTCCCTTGAATTGAATGCTTGCAGATTCCAGCTTAGTCCAATGCACGTGCACTATTATTATTATGCACACTATTCGGTCGTGCAAGTGAAAGGCAATAATGACGATATATGATGAACTGATTGAGATGAGGAAAGCTAGTATGAACTCGACCCCTCTTGTTTTTGTAAATATGATTAGTCCATCATTCCTGATTCAGCCTATTATGAATGAAACATGTTTGCAATGACAATTCGAGATTATAGTTGCTTATACCATGCTTAATTTCCTAGGAGTTTATAATGGTTTACCTTGCATGCCAACATGCTATTAAAATGGTTGTGATGTGGTATGGTATGGCGGTATCCTCCTTTGAACGATTCGAGTGGCTTGACTTGGCACATGTTCACGCATGTAGTTGAAACAAAATCAACAAAGCCTCCATGATATTTATGTTCATGGTGATTTGTATCCTACTCATTCTTGCGTTCAGTGTTGATTGATTTTAATGCTTGTTCATGACTATTGTCGCTCTCTAGATGGTCGCTTCCCAGTCTCTTTCTAGCCTTCACTTGTACTAAGCGGGAATACTGCTTGTGCATCCAACTCCATAAACCCCAAAGTTATTCCATATGAGTCCACCATACCTTCCTATATACTGTATCTACCAGTCGTTCCAAGCAAATTTGTATGTGCCAAACTGTAAACCTTCAAATAAACATTCTGTTTTGTATGCTCGAATAGTTCATGTATCAAGTAGGGTTGTCTGTATCTTCCATGCTAGGCGGGTTATTCTCAAGAGGAGTGGACTCCGCTCCTCACTCATGAGAAAATGGCTGGTCACAGGGATGCCCAGTCCCATGCTCAAATCAAATCAAATTAATTGCAAACAAAACTCCCCCAGGATTGTTGTTAGTTGGAGGCACCCGTTGTTTCAGGCAAGCCATGGATTGATGCTTGTTGGTGGTGGGGGAGTATAAACTTTACCATTCTACTTGGGAACCGCCTATAATGTGTGTAGCATGGAACATATCGAGATCTCTTGGTTGTTATGTTGACAATCAAAGTATAGCGCTCAAAATATTATTTATCTCTATTTCAAAATCGAGCTCTGGCACCTTTACAAATCCCTGCTTCCCTCTGCGAAGGGCCTATCTATTTACTTTTATGTTGAGTCATCATCCTCTTATTAAAAAGCACTAGTTTTAGAGCACTGCTGTCATTTGCATGTATTATTGTTAGTTTACATTGAGTATGACTTGACTGGATCTATTTTACCATGAATTACAATTTCTAGTCAGCCCTTGATCTTCAGGGGTGCTCTGCATTTATGTTTTGCAGTCTAAAAAAGGGCTAGCAAGATACCATCTTGTTATATCATATCATGATTGTTTTGAGAAAGTGTTGTCATCGGAGATTTATTATTATTGCTCGCTAGTTGATTATGCCATTGATATGAGTAAACATCAGACCTAAATGTTATTGCGAATATGGTTAGTTCATAACCTTTGCCGAAAACTTGAATGCTGGCTTTACATATTTACAACAACAAGAGCAAACAGAGTTTGTAAAAGTTTTTCTTTATCACTTTCAGTTTATCAACTGAACTGCTTGAGGACAAGCAAAGGTTTAAGCTTGGGGGAGTTGATACGTCTCCATCGTATCTACTTTTCCAAACACTTTTGCCCTTGTTTTGGACTCTAACTTGCATGATTTGAATGGAACTAACCCGGACTGACGCTGTTTTCAGCAGAATTGCCATGGTGTTATTTTTGTGCAGAAATAAAAGTTCTTGGAATGGCCTGAAAATCAACGAAGATTATTTTTGGAATATATAAAAAATAGTGGCAAAAGAATCAAGGCCAGGGGGCCCACACCCTGTCCACGAGGGTGGGGGGCGCGCCTACCCCCCTAGGCGCGCCCCCTGCCTCATGGGCCCCCAGGTGCTACTCCGACCTCAATTCCAACTCTATATATTCACGTTCAGGGAGAAAAAAATGAGAGAGAAGGGTTCATCGCGTTTTACGATACGGAGCCGCCGCCAAGCCCTAAACTCTCTCGGGAGGGCTGATCTGGAGTCCGTTCGGGGCTTCGGAGAGGGGAATCCGTCGCCATCGTCATCATCAACCTTCCTCCATCACCAATTCCATGATGCTCACCGTCATGCGTGAGTAATTCCATCGTAGGCTTGCTGGACGGTGATGGGTTGGATGAGATTTATCATGTAATCGAGTTAGGTTTGTTAGGGTTTGATCCCTAGTATCCACTATGTTCTAAGATTGATGTTGCTATGACTTTGCTATGCTTAATGCTTGTCACTAGGGCCCGAGTGACATGATTTCAGAGCTGAACCTATTATGTTTTCATGAATATAGGTGAGTTCTTGATCCTATCTTGCAAGTCTATAGTCACCTATTATGTGTTATGATCCGTTAACCCCGAAGTGACTATAATCGGGATACTTACCGGTGATGACTGTAGTTTGAGGAGTTCATGTATTCACTATGTGTTAATGCTTTGGTCCGGTAATCTATTAAAAGGAGGCCTTAATATCCCTTAGTTTCCAATAGGAGCCCGCTGCCACGGGAGGGTAGGACAAAAGATGTCATGCAAGTTCTTATCCATAAGCATGTATGACTATATTAGGAATACATGCCTACATTACATTGATGAACTGGAGCTAGTCCTATGTCACCCTATGTTATAACTGTTGCATGATTGATCGCATCCGACATAATTATCCATCACTGATCCATTGCCTACGAGCTTTTCATATATTGTTCTTTTCTTATTTAGTTTTCCGTTGCTACTGTTACAATCACTATAAAACCAAAAATATTACTTTTGCTACCGTTACCACTACTACCATATTAATTTGCTACTAAACACATTGCTGTAGATATTAAGTTTCTAGGTGTGGTTGAATTGACAACTCAGCTGCTAATACTTGAGAATATTCTTTGGCTCCCCTTGTGTCGAATCAATAAATTTGGGTTGAATACTCTACCCTCGAAAACTATTGCAATCCCCAACACTTGTGGGTTATCACTGCCCACCACTCTGAATCGTGCCATCTATGATAGGGAGTAGTCCCATTGCAACAATGAGGTCCACTAGGTCTAGCACGTCCTGTAAGAAGAGACTGTCACACAAAACATACATCTTGTTGCCTTCTTCCTGGTATAGTACGTACTAGTAGTACTACTACTACTCGTTCTCCTATAAACCTTGCTCTTGGCATCTCCAAAATATTAACCTTGCGATTGGCTATTCGCCTCTTCAGGAAGTCGAGCAATAATGGTACTACAGTATATATCGTTCTGGCTATATGAGACCGAAAGAATTGCTGCACATCCACCACGTGGGCGAGGGAGAGTGTGTAATATTATGTCTGTTTCAATATTGACTTCATACGGAGCAAAATGAGTGAATCTACACTCTAAAATACGTCTATATACATTAGTGTTTGGAGTATGTACTAGTAGTTCATATTGACATCTATTAAAGGAAATATATTCCAAAGAATATGATAATCTCTCTAAACAAGGTAGGGACGAGGAGTAAACGGAGGGAGTAGTAAAAATTTCTCCTCATCTTGCGAGCCACCGCGCGCGTGGGCGAGGGAGCGGGCGTAAGGCGTAGTAAGCAAGCTTCACCTCGTCCTGCGAGCCACCACGCTCATGGGTGGGGGAGACGGTGTACTAAGCAAGCTTCTCCTCATTCTACGAGTTGACGGGCCACATCAAAAGTAATACCCATAAAGCATCTCGAGTGTATAGAGCATTGCCTCTAAGGTAGGCCCCACATGGTTTGCCTCTTTTTTAACATAACGCGTCAAGTCGCAATTTGTTTGTTCACCCATGGTAGACGATCCTCCATCAAGTGGACAACTAGTACACATGTCAAATTACCACGTGGGCTGCCTTTTCATACAAAATGAGCTCCACCGTGTACCCGCACAGGTGTGGTTGGGAAAGAGACGGGAGTATGTGCGCTGTGCATGCACCTCTTCTCTTTGTGCACATCCCCCACCTATGTGGGTGTGTGAGAGAGAGATACAAACCTAGACATATGCCATGTGCGTTCGTGAGTGTTTTTGTTTGGGGGGTAATTTCGTGAATGTATTTGTGGGAATATGTGTCCATGACATCTGAAACAAAATTTTGACACATGCAATGTGTGTGAAATAGAGGCCTATCGATATCATATATAGAGGGGGTGATCCACGAGAAGAGAGGGAGGGGTCATAGATATCGATAGAGTCGAAGAGAGGATCAAGTGGGTGGGTGCGAGATCGCTGAATAGAGCCATCGAAATTGTGTGTGCAAGTCAACGATATAGGGCGACTAACCTACTAGAATGTCGGAGGGCACAGAGCAAGTTTGTGTGTGGCAGGGAGACATTACTAGAGCGCTTGATGTATCGGTGTGTGGGGGAGGAGGGGGAGGCATAGGCCTAAACTAGAGAGGTAGAACGACTCGTATATGTGTTGAGAAGGAGAGACCCAGCTATGTCTTGAGGGAGATCAGTCGACATCCATACATAACTGAAGGACTGGAAATAGGTTGGACACACACAGAGAGAGAGGAGAGAGAGGGGGGGAGAGGGGTAGAGTGCTAGATGGGTGATGGAGTTGCTTCTTGAAGATGGTGGGAGAGGCCTACTAGACAAACTGAGGGTAGAATTGCAATATTATCAATAAGAGTGGGGATGTGTTTCTGTGTGTGCCTGTGTGTGATAGATGTGTCGGGACTCATGAATGGATGATGAAGGGGAACCATGTGTTTGGTAAGCAAACCTAACTAGATCGGTAGATCAATTGTTGTTTATCAGAGGAAGGGAGAGACATAACTAATGAGGTAGATCGATCGACGTGTGGGAAAAATGATTTATAAGGACCGAGCTGGCTATATGTATAACGGGAGATCGGTCAGTGTGCATCCATTTGTTAGAGGCAAATAAGGCCCAGCGAGACGAATAGACAGAGATAATGGACCTAGGAGGTGGTGTGAGATGCCGAGCTACTAGCTAGATAGGGGAGGAGTGTGCGATTGTGAGATCGATGAAAAGAGGGGCGCGAGTTTACACGTGCATGGCACTGTACGAGAGACATGAGGCATGGACACAGAAAGGAGGAGATGGAAGGTGCGCGTGTATGTTGTAGGGAGACATTGTTGGAGAGGTTTATCGATCGGTGTGTGTCGGAAAGGAGTTGTGGAGACTGTGGGAGAACAACCTAAAAAAGAATGTGCGCGATGGATGGAATGCTGAGGGAGGGCGAGGGCGAGGAGGGTGTGTGCATGCACGAGTGAAAGTTAGTGCTAGCTACAAAGGTTAGAGGATTGTGTGGGTGTAAGAGACTAACAAAGATCATAATTTGATATGAAAGTGGATTCATATATTTGAATAGGAGATCATAGTGTTATAAACATATGCATGCATGAATATAGCGGTGATACACGTGTTGTGGTTTTGCACATGTTATACCATAACGTGATAATGCATGGCGTTTGCAACTCACAGCTAAATGTCAAACAATCTAAACCATACTATACATCGAACAATCTCACATTTTATTTGAATTTGTGATAATGTGTGGCATTTGCAGCTTACAAATAAATATCGAACAATCTAAACAATACTATATATAAAACAATCTCACATTTTATTTGAATTTGTGGTAATGTGTGTCATTTGCAACTCACATCTAAATACTTGTACGAGTAGAGGGCAGGGCACCATACATTATGTGATAAACACATTATACATATGAGACATGGTTTAGATTATGAAGATCTAGCTAGAGCTTGAAATGTACTGTGATTTGAAATCAACATAAAGTGGATTCAAAAAATCATGTTCGAGTTCATATAGTACACATAGTTCATATCTAACTCGACAGTAATCATGTGGTGTGTTGTGAAGATAATACACAAACGATGGTTTAACTTGACAATAATGATGATTTGAATCTTATTAAAATAGAGAAACGAATTCAAATGGTTTGACTTCACAACAATCATTATTGCAGATCTTATTCAAATAGGGAAACGAATTCACATTTAGTTCATGTTGAAGCGGTAGTATATACGTTTGGAATGCACTAAAACGTTCATCTTAGTAGCAGGTTGCATGCATTATACACGTAGCGAAATATTTTAATTGAACATAACATGATTCAAAGTTTTGAATGGCATTTGTAGTGCGAATTGATTTGGTACAGTACACGGGACTAGACTTTCTTGTGTGGTGCGAATCGATTTCTTTTTGTTTTTCCGTCGACGGAAGTGCGAATTGATTTGGTACAATACACGTTAGGCTTGTCCGGAAATTTCAACCCGCGCCTTGTTACCCCGAAATATTGAAGATACTTCTTTGTCTCGTTGTTCTCCGAAAACTCCCTCCATCTCAACCCGCGCCTTGCTATCCCAAAATTACAACATGCGCGAAAACTCCCACCTCCTGCAAAATCCCGACACGCAAAATGCCCGTGATACCCCTGAACCGAAAGAACCGCCTAGCACAAATTGGTGGGGGTACTTCCGTAACTTACCCCACATTTCGGACAAGCGGGTCCCTAAGCCATGGTTCCCCACTCCCATCCCATCAGCCCACCGATTCATACACCGAGGCCGCGAAAACCCGCGAAGCCCCACACCCTCCTCCGTCTGCCACTCAGCCGGAACCTCTTCCCCGACGACGTCGTCCACAGTAGCACATCGGCGTCCCTCATCCACCGTACCGGATGAGGATCCGTCGTCAATATCGTCATCCCGCTGGTTCAGCCACCCCGTCCTCCACCTCCAAGGAGCTGCCCCGACGTTCCTCTCGTCTTTCGTGCCACCTCCATTCCCACACTACTGTTTTCACCTGCACCACCGGAAGAGCAGCATCATCACCATTTCCTCGGATGAAGCTGAGGCCTAATCGGCGCCAGCAAAGAGGTTATACACTAATCGCCGCATTTTCTTCTTGATTCAATCTCACGGTGTTGCCGGCGCTCGGTCCCGAGCCGACATAGCGCGGCTCCATCCATGGCGGCATCACCGGCCACTTCCTCCACGACGTCGCTCCCTCGGCGGCGACGTCCACATCAGTAGGGGCTGCTGCTGCTTTAGCTCTCGCTCGCTCTGCTGCTCTACTCTTGCTCTCAGTCCCCTACCTAGTCTGCCCTTGCTATCGCTCTTACTCTTGCTCGCGTTGCTGCTCTTTCTCTTGCTTGCGATGTTGCTCCGATTTGGCTACACTTCAATCGACTGAACTGACTTTTGGGTCAGTCGATTTTCAAGGGGTGGGGCGGGCTCGTCAGAGTTAAGGAAGAACCAGCCGTAGTGGGGAGGGGGGCTTGCCGGAGAGGTACCCCACTATCTATCTTAGGGTTCAGGGTGGGGGTTGGTCGCCTGCGGTGGTGGGGCGGTGGCGTGGGGATTGCCGGAGAAAAAGCTCGGCACAGGGGGGGTAGAGGGATGGCCGGGGCGGCGGCGGACGGCGGTGGCGACTGATTTCGGGGCGGGCGGGGCGGCGCACCGCCGACCACGGCCGGCGGGGCGGCGGTTTGGCCGGTGGTGTCAGTCAACTGATGCTGCTACACGACCAGCTGCCCTGGCTCTCGCACGCACTGCTGCTACTGCTTTTCTGCTACTAGTGCTTTTAGTTTCGACAGTTATGTTCAGTTTCGACAGTTAAATTCAGTTTTGACAGTTAAGTTTAGAGATGAGCGGCTAATGTATTTTACATCTAGCAATTTGTGGTTATGCATTTTACGTCATCTATTGGAGATGCTATTAGAATTCCACTCAGGTTAACGTTGTCTCTCTTGTCCTGCTTCAGCCTCGGTGCCGTACAACTCACCGGAGCTGCTCCAACGACGAAACCCTCCATCACAGCGGAGCAGTACTCCGGGCTCCATCTCCAGACACCTAAGATCTTCTTCCCCTCCTCCGACATCTAAGTCAGCCGGAGCATCCTCACCGACCAACCCAATCACGCTGAGATCGACATGGCTTCGCCAAAGAGGTTGTACACTTGTTGCATCTCTTGTTTACTCTACATGTTATATATATTGTCCACTGAGCACAAGTAGTAACGTGAAATACGATTATTTTCTCCTACTATATGACAAGCGCTGAGGTACCAGGCAACTTAGCTATCCATGATGGACTCTCTTGAATGCCATCATTATTTATCTCTGTGCATTTGAGCTGTGCATTTGCCGATGGGCCTGGGAGTTGAGCTAGTAGGGGAGTGGCCTGGGTACAAAGTAGTAGAAGTAGCACAAAAACATTTTTTGAGTGTAGGCTTTTCCTTGCTCAAGCCTGCCTACTAGAATCGCCAGTGCTTGAAAGGAAAAGTGAAGGAAAAACATAGGAATTGGAAAGTTTCCTATGGTACTACTATTCATGCATTTGGTTCAAGGAATGGAGCAAAGGAAAACTATAGGATTTGTTCCTTTAGTGTCTCTTTGAAAGAAAAACCATAGGAATTTTAATATCCACTTGTCCTCCTTTTCAAATTCCTATTCATGAAGCACAAGACTAAGAGATAGTTAGCATAATAGCATTATAACCATACATTTTCTTGTGGTTTGACTTAATCTCACCATGCTTCTTTGCATCGTGTGATCTTCCAATTCTTGTGAACCAAACACCCAGATTGGCAGAAATCATGTGTTTTTAAATTCTCTATTTTGCACGTGCATTGCTATCCTATTACTGTGTATTTCCTATCCCTGCGTTGTTAGAATCCTCCAAATCAAATGAGCCCTTATAAAATTACTTCTCTTACAGATAGTTGTCAAAGAAAACCTTGTGTGGTTTGTCCCGCTCCTGCTGCGTCGTCGTCCACCCCAGCTAAGCTGCTCCAATGATAGAAGGGTCCATAACAGTAGGGATCCGGCCTCCAGACTGTCTTTCACCGCCTCAGATCTTCTTCCCCGCCGCGCGCAGCCATGACAAACTGCATTACCATCATCAACCGAGCAGATGACCTTGAGGACTACACGGGTCCGCAAGAGAGGTCCCACTCTTTCGTGTCTGCTTACGTTATGCATCGCTTAATATTACATGCTACTTTATCGTCATGTTCACCGATTAGACTTTGAGTCAGCTCCAAACTAATGGTCAAACTTGAGTTTTTAAATGGTTGTGGGGTACATATCGTGGCCGCAATCAATAGTATATATCTACTATCTGGTTAATCTCTGGTGTCTACTATGAGTTTCATGTTGGGTGGGAAACAAACAGTAAAGAAGCCATTATCTAGTATGAGTTTCATGTTGGGTGGGAAGTCATTGGTTTTGGGTCTATCCACAGGTTGCTACCATCACTCTGGATATCTCCATGCACTCCTTACATAATCTCACTAAGTTTTATTCCTATGCATGTTAGTTATTGTACACAATGGAATTGAACATGTAGAGCAAAAGAGACGAGCCTTGCGTGGCAATAAAATTTCATGCAGACGTCGCTCCATGGTAGGTGCAAAGGCTGCCCCCTCCACCATTTTGGATTCTAATCGAGAGGAAGATATCTGCTCTGAGGGGGGTTCAGAAGGAGAAGACCACTCCTATTTAGCACATGAGGTCTTCACTCTAACTTGGCATGCTGATGTTGGTTATATCATGCATATGGTGCCTTGCATTGCTTACTTTATACATCAAATATGTTATGTGCTTAGTTTATACATGTTTTGTGTGAATGCCATCTTTTTAGTTTATTCATCATTTATGTGAATTATGCAACGCCATCTTGTTTAGCCAGGCATCATATATGTGGATTTTGCAATGCCATCCTGCTTAGCCAGTCCTCTTATATATGAATTATATCAGGCCATCCTTTTTTTCGTTATGTATTACATTTGTCAACAATGTTAGTACATTAAAATACTCTTCGTGTGCATCATCCATTTGACACGGTGATGGAAAATTCTGGAGTGAAAAGAAGGTCTTCGGAGCAGATAATGCTATATGATGAAGCGCATATCTCGCTGGTTACAGATAGCTCTTCAGTGGAGGATTCAGAGACAGATGACCAGTCCTATTTCCCCCCTGAGGTGTATGCTCTAACTTGGCAGGGTTATGTTGCTCATATCGTGCATATGGTGTCTTGCATTGCTATGTTATTTGATTAGTTTAGGCATGCTTTGTGTGAATGCCACATGTTTAGTGTCTAATTACCATATATGTCAATTATGCATTGCCATCTTGTTGCAAGACATTATATATGTGAATTATGCAATGATATCTTGTTGCAAAGGCATTATATATGCGAATTATGCAATGCCATGTTGTTTAGCCAATCATCATGTATGTGAATTATATCATGCTATCATTTTTTTGTATTACGTGTTCCATTTGTCGACAACGTTTGTATATTCAACTACTCTTCCTATGCATCAGCCATTTGAAGCGGTGATGGAAGTATCTGGAGCGAAAACAAGGTATTCAGAGCAGACAATGCTACCTGCTGAAGCAAACATCATGCTGGTTATAGAGAGGTCCTCAAAGGAGGATTCAGAGACTGATGACCAGTCCTATTTCCCCCCTGAGGTCTATGGTCAAACTTGGCAGGGTTATATTACCCATGTCATGCATGTTATCTTGCATTGTTTAGTTTTTACATCATATATGGATTGCCATCTGCTTACTTGATTACTATATAAATCATATATTTGAATTATATCATGCCATCATGTTTACATACACAGCATCTATCTGAATTATGGCATGGCAACCCATTTAATAAAGACATCATATAGTTATATCATCTCATCCTGTTTGGTGTTTACAGTCATCATATTTTTACTTATGTCATTCTATCCGTGAATTATATCATGCTATCATGTTTCCATAGGCGGCATGTATGTGAATTAGGGCATTCCAACCTATTTAATAAACACATTATATAGTTATATCATGTCATCATGTTTATATAGTCATCATATTTTGAACTATCTTTCCATCTTTTTTAGTTAGCCATCATAATGTGAAATTTTGTCATGCTATCCTGTTTAGTTAGCCATCATATATGTGAAATCATGTCATGCTATCCTGTTTGGTTAGACAACATAAATTTGAATTATTTCATGCCCTCTTTTATTCCCCACTATCCATTGCACCTGCCTATCATACAATGTCTGTACATTCAATTACTTCTCTTGTTTATCGGCCATTTGAATTGAAGAGTGTGATGGCAGTATCTAAGGGAGTAACAACACGGTCTTCAGAAAAGATAGTGCTATCGGTTGATGGAGATAGAACCACGGTTGTACTTGCCCAAGAACCAGCCCCACCACACAAAACCCAGACTCTCACAGATTGTACCCCTACCTAGTTGGACAGAGAACAAGCTACACCCCTTCTAACCCCAACCCCAAAAGATAGTAACCCAGTTCCAGTTGACACAACACCGTCTGCACCACAGAGCACCCAAACATGAGCAGTTAGTAAGGGAACTGCAGTGCCCAACGCACGAGGATCACCCGTCCGAATCCCAACTCAACGCTTAAGGGAGAAGAGGAATTGTTCTCAGGTCAGGTTTTGTAGCTATGGTTCACACCCCTTTGCTCTTGCATCACTGTATTTACTCATACCAATTATTTTCAAATTTGAAGGATGGAATTGAAACTCCAATGGCACAATAGGTATGTTTTAAACCTATTTCTTTAACTGGTTCTCTATTGTAACATGCACTATGTTGATTTCAGTTTCAATTGAATAAACAATTATGTTCTCATGTCATGCACATTACAAGTGTTGTTATTGCTCTATAGTTTCCCACACTTATACTATGTCTATTCTGCTTTGTCTTGAACAAATATTATTTGAGCTGTGTCTCTATCTTGATTTGGCAACAAAGACTATAATGATATAGACCATAAAGTGACCATGGTACATAGATATATGTTTGTTTCATGCTGTTATCCTGTCCACTTTACTACTGAACCAATTTACCAAAAGGAGTTTCATATACAACATGGTAAACATGTGATGTGTCTACTTGTTTCTCTTTTAGAATGCGGATAAAATATTGGAGAACGGTACCCAGTTATGCAATGGTAAAGGAAGTAATGCAAATAAGGTTAAAGATAGTGAGACATCCCTATCGGTCTCCAAGAAAGCTGATAAAAACTATCTTGACGATAGTGAGAGAACCCAAAAGTCTTGTCTTGATGTAGTGTTCGAGTTACTGACCACTACTCCTGGCACAAGCTCTTCGAACTCGCTGCATGAATCAGTTCATCTTCTTGAGTCTCAACTTCAAGTTGAAAGACATCGATCAGATGTGCTGCGATAGGAAGCTGAAGGACTAAGGAAGTCCCTGCAGAAATCAGATGCATACTTTCTAGTGCAAAAACAAGCGCTGGAGGATTTAAGCGCCAAACAAGAGAAAGTTAATAAGCTTGCTAAGCATCTTGCCAGCATTATGGGTACCTAGGATATTGTTTCTTGAGCTCTTCTGAAGTGGTTTCAGTTCTAGACTTGTTTTGCTACGGCGTTTATTTGCACTGGTCGCCAACTTTGACAACCAATGTATATGATATGCTGCTTTGTTCCCTATATTTGCACTGGTGGCGAACTTTGATGCCAAGTGGATGTAATATGTGTAATAGCCGTGATAGCCTAGTGTAAGTTGCTTGCTTATTTATTTCCTTGTTGTCTTGTTTATTTGTTTTCTTATAGTCAATGTAGTTCTTTTTCGGCGGTTTGCTAGTGGCCGCAATAACCTATTTTTTAAAAATTAGGGCACAATAACCATGGGCTACATATTTACTGTAGTTACCATGGGCCTCCTACGGGCCGTAGAAACAATGGGAATTCTAAGGGTCGTAGAAACAACGGACCTTCATGGGCCGTATCATCAATGGGCCTTCTACGGGCCGTATGATCGATAGACCAAACATGGGCCGATAACATACCGCATTATGGGCCGTATATGGGCTAGATTTGGAATCATCCGTTCATGGGCTGACAATAACGGGTTGTCGTTAATCGGCCATTTTTGATGGTGCTATGAAAACGACCCAATGGATTAACGGGCCTCAAACGGGCCGATTGTAACCACAGGCTAAATTTGGCCCACAAGCGGAAAAGGCCAGTAACGGTCGTAGGTAACCAATGCTGGAAATGAGCCCAAGAATAAATGGGCCCTGAGAAGGCCAAAAGATAACACGAGTTGGAAACAGCCCAATGGAATAATGGGCCGTTGATGGGTATAAAGCGGTACACTGTTCATTGCGGGCCAGATTCACGATGGGTCGTTAATGGGCCAAGAATTATGAATGGCCTCGTATGGGCGGAAAGACGTCATGGGCCATACATGGGCCAGAAGTTACAACGGGCTGGAATCATATTGGACGGCCCAGATGAAGCTACTGGGCTTAATTCCAGTAGGCCATAACGGGTTGTGAGTTAGTGGGCTGTAAATGGGCTATATATAAACAGGCCGTTAATAGGCTTTCCGTGGGCCAGCCCGTTACCTTTTGACCAAGTCAAATGGGCCGGCCTTTTCACGAGAATGGGCCTCTGTTAGGCCGTGCCACATGTCGAAGTATCATAGACGCCTCCTATCCAATTAATGGATGATATCTATCTCAACGCACTACAAGAAATATGTCAACTAGTTTCCTTTTGTCAGTGACCCTAGAAGAATTGGTCATAGATCTACAACCATTTGAGACCAATTGGTCAAAAGCTGCTCGGGGGGCTCCAAACCCTCGACTATATCAACCATTTTGGCCATAAAGGTCATAATTTCCTTACACGAAATGGTCATAAAGCAGACAACACTGATTCGCTGCCTTATTTCTAGATGATCACGACCAATATAGATGGTCATAACCTTGTAAGTTGTGGTGGATTTCTATGACTAGGCGCCACCTCATCAGTTTTGCCTATGTGTCATGTCCATGTGTCAGTTTTTACCCTAGGTTGTGAAGCAACCTATATTTATGTCATTCCCAAAATTCCCAAAAACTTCTCATAAATTCTTTGGATCATATCCTAGTCAAATATGTAAAAAAAACCTTCCTCGCCTAGTTAAAATATAATTCAACAATATTCATTTTCCTATTCTGTTTAGAACAACACTTTGTGAAGTAAGTGCTATTTTTATATTCTCGATTGCCCTCAAAAATTTTGGGCACTCTTTCCTGTCCAAATCATCCCCTCATGACAAAATTCAGCTCCATTTGCACAGTAAATCTTTCTAGACAAATTTCCAAAGTTTTTGTCCACCTAGAAGCATTGTGAAGGAAGTACCATTTTTATATATCCAAATGACATGAAATTTTTACAGATCCTTCATATGCCCAAATTATAACCCTCCTCCAAATTGCAGCTCATTCAAATCATTTGTGTGAGCCCAGGTTCAATTTCTATTTTATGGCCAAATCGGCACATTGCAAAGCAAGTGTTATCTAGACCCCTCCTATTACCCTCAAACTTTTTGGGCACTCTTCCATACCCAAATAATTGCCACATGATAATATTAAGCTCCATTTTCCTAGCAAATCTTCCTCAGAAAATTTCCAAAGTTTCTATCTAGACAGAAGCTTAGTGAAGTAAGTACTAGCTAGGCTCACCCAAATGATCTCAAAATTTACCAGGGCATGACCATACCTATTTAACATACCTACACCAAATTTGAGCTCATTTCAGTTATCCAACTTCTCTCACTAATTTTCCCAAGTTTCTCTCCAGACAAGAGAATTGTGAAGGAAGTACCACTTTGGCATGTCCAAATGGTATCAATTTTGTACAGTGCTTTCCTATGCCCAAATAACCATCCTCCAAAAAATTTCAGCTCAATCCATTCATTATTTTGAGCCCAGCTTCAACATTCATATTTCTGTCCTGTGTGGTACTTTGCAAACCAAGTACCACCTAGGCTCCTCCTTTTGAGCTGAAAATTTGTGAAGACAGTCTTCTTAGTAGTTGATCATCCTCAGCCAAATCTCACGCCCATTGGCCACGCGCATTTCCCGTACCGCTAATCAAACATTTGGCTGCTAATTCATGCTTGAACATAGTTCGGTCTCCTCGTGAGAATATTATGTTATAATTTTCTTCCTAGCACCTACTTGGGGAGTGCCCAACCGACTAAACATGCCTAGGCGGCCCAAAATGCAAGGCAACGCCACGGTCACGCGGTGGCCACGCGGCGGCCATGCGAGTTTACGCGCTTTGGAGTTGGGGCCCTCGGTCACCATCCAAACCTTGATGTATCGCCACCAAACCATGTATTTCTGATTAAATAGATACTTTCGTACCTAAAAATGATTTTTGGAAAAAATAAAGAGCAAACTACGAGGCAGCCACAGTTCAAATTTGACCCGCTTCCAGCTGAATCGGCGGAAATTTGTCTTTTTCACCAGAGGTGTATCAAAAGCTTTGGACACCCAACCATTTTGTCAATTGTGCATTAAATATGGCTTAGTATTTTATAAAATTGATTTGGTCCAAATTTGCAACAAATATAAGGTAGGTCCTTCACAAAAAAAAACTCATTTTGGGCACTCGAAAAATGGAAATGATTCTTTCGTCGAAAGAAAATGAAAACTTCCTTAGGCAACATTGTTTGCCATTCCAATATGCACCCTTGTGCACAATATGAAATCGTTTGAACAAACTATGCCATGAATGTGGCCATAAGATTGATCATTTTTCTTGAAGGCCATTTATCTCCACACATGATAGCTCGTTTCTGAGAACACTTTTTAAAAATAATTATCATATTACAAGTTTATTATTTTTCCTATTAACTTTGCCACATATAATGACACAATTCTAAGGTTTTACAATTATTAGATTTTTTTTGAATTTTCTATTCCCGTTTGAAAATGCGGTCAAAATGGTGGGCATGACTGTTCCTAGCTAGTGGTTGAATCTTGGAAAACTTTTGTTGTTTCTCTGATTAAATAGATACTTTTGTACCTTAAAACGATTTTTGAGAAAAATAAATAGCAAACTATGAGGCAGCCGCGGTTCAAATTTGACCCGCTTCCAGCTGAATCGGCAGAAAATTTGTCTTTTTCATGAGAGGTGGATCAAAACTTTTTCCACGTCAACTTGCCACGTCGGATCCGACGTGGCCTGCGCAGATAGCTAGCGACCAAAACAGAAGGTCGTTGAACCAATGACCTTTTGTTTTGGTTGTTGCCTTCCACGACCTTCTCACAAAGAAGGTCGTTAATTTTAGTTTACGACCGCCGGCTTTTGACCTTCTATTTTTGGTCACAAAAAGGTCACAAATGAAAAATAATGACCTTTCAGCGACCAATAGTGATGGTTGCAAGTTGACATATTTCTTGTAGTGACGGTGAGCCAACACGTGTTTCCTCCAGCCAATGAGAATTTCACACGTGGAAAATCCTCATTGGTCCGGGCTGTTAGCGGGTTATCGGATCCAAAACTGGACCCGATAGCTTAACGGCGACCCATTTCGGTGGATGCCACGTGTCGGTCACCCTTGACGAAAGCAGTTCCATGACGCATGATTTATCATCATGGAAGTGGACACTTCTATGATGATAATTTTGGTAATGTAATGGAACACTTCTACGACAGCACAGGTATGACTATCTTGATTCTGTCATAAAATTGTCATGGATGTACATGCATGACAGAAAACGTGACCTACTGTGACAAACACCTATCATCACAGTAGTGTCTTTTTTGTAGTGGATGTGATCGCCGTTGGCATGCTACCTCTACATCTACTTTCGGGGTTACTTTTAGACCTGAACAATTGTTGCGTTGACCATGAACATTATATCTGGATCTTGTTTGATGGGAGATGGTTATTCATTTAAATCAGAGAATAATGGTTGTTCTATTTACATGAGTAATATCTTTTATGGTCATGCACCCTTGAAGTGTGGTCTATTTTTATTGTATCTCGATTGTGGTGATACACATATTCATAATATTGATGCCAAAAGATGCAAAGTTGATAATGATAGTGCAATGTATTTTTGGCACTACCGCTTAGGTCATATTGGTGTAAAGTGCATGAAGAAACTCCATGCGGATGGGCTTTTTGAATCACTTGATTATGAATCATTTGGTGCTTGCGAACCATGCCTCATGGGCAAGATGACGAAAACTCCATTCTTCGGAACAATGGAGCGAGCAACTGACTTATTGGAAATAATACATAATACATACCGATGTATGCGGTCCGATGAGTGTTGAGGCTTGCAGTGGGTATCGTTATTTTCTGACCTTCATAGGTGATTTGAGAAGATATGGGTATATCTACTTAATGAAACACATGTCTGAAACATTTGAAAATTTCAAAGAATGTCAGAGTGAAGTGGAGAATCATCATAACAAGAAAATAAAGTTTCTACGATCTGATCGCGGAGGCGAATATTTGAGTTATGAGTTTGGCTTTCATTTAAAACAATCTAGGACTGTTTCACAACTCACGCCACCTGGAACACCACAGCATAATGGCGTGTCCAAACGTCGTAACCGTACTTTATTAGATATGGTGCGATCTATGATGTCTCTTACCGATTTACCACTATCATTTTGGGGTTATGCATTAGAGAGAAATGCATTCACTTTAAATAGGGCACCGTCTAAATCCATTGAGACTACACCGTATGAACTGTGGTTTGTCAAGAAACCTAAGCTATCATTTCTTAAAGATTGGGGTTGCAATGCTTATGTGAAAAAGCTTCAGCCTGATAAGCTCGAACCCAAATCAGAGAAGTGCGTCTTCATAGGATACCCAAAAGAAACTATTGGGTACACCTTCTATCACAGATACAAAGGCAAGATCTTTGTTGCTAAGAATGGAACCTTTCTAGAGAAGGAGTTTCTCTCGAAAGAAGTGAGTGGGAGGAAAGTAGAACTTGATGAGGTAATTGTACCTTCTCTCAAATTGGAAAGTAGCTCAACACAGAAAACCATTCCAGTGATACCTACACCAACTAGAGAGGAAGCTAATGATAATGATCATGAAACTTCAGATCAAGTTACTACCAAACCTCATAGGTCAATCAGAGCACATTCCGCACTAGAGTGGTACATCAATCCTGTTCTGGAGGTCATATTACTAGATCATGACGAACCTACGAACTATGAAGAAGTGATGATGAGCCTAGATTCCGATAAATGGCTTGAGGCCATGAAATCTGAGATAGGATCCATGTATGAGAACAGAGTGTGTACTTTGGTTGACTTGCCCGATGATCGGCAAGCCATAGAGAATAAATGGATCTTCAAGAAGAAGACTGACGCTGATGGTAATGTTACTGTCTACAAAGCTCGACTTGTCACGAAAGGTTTTCGACAAGTTCAAGGAGTTGACTATGATGAGACCTTCTCACCGTAGTGATGCTTAAGTCTGTCTGAATCATGTTAGCAATTGTCACATTTTATGATTATGGAATCTGCAAAATGGACGTCAAAACTGCATTCCTTAATGCATTTCTTGACTAAGAGTTGTATATGATGTAACCAGAAGGTTTTGTTGATCCTAAAGGTGCTAACAAAGTGGGCAAGCTCCAGCGATCCATCTATGGACTGGTGCAAGCATCTCGAAGTTGGAATATACGCTTTGATGAGGTCATCAAAGCATATGGTTTTATACAGACTTTTGGAGAAGCATGTATTTACAAGAAAGTGAGTGGGAGCTCTGTAGCATTTCTAATATTATATGTGGATGACATATTGTTGATTGGAAATGATATAGAATTTCTGGATAGCATAGAAGGATTCTTGAATAAAAGTTTCTCAATGAAAGACCTCGGTGAAGCTGCTTATATATTAAGCATCTGGATCTATAGAGATAGATCAAGATGCTTAATTAGACTTTCACAAAGCACATACCTTGATAAAGTTTTGAAGAAGTTCAAAATGGATCAGTCAAAGAAAGGGTTCTTGCCTGTGTTACAAGGTGTGAAGTTGAGTCAGACTCAATGCCCGACCACTCTAGAAGATAGAGAGAAAAATGAAAGTCATTCCCTATGCCTTAGCCATAGGTTCTATCATGTATGCAATGCTGTGTACCAGACCTAATGTGTGCCTTGCTATAAGTCTAGCAGGGAGGTACCAAAGTAATCCAGGAGTGGATCACTGGATAGCAGTCAAGAACATCCTAAAGTACCTAAAAAGGACTAAGGATATGTTTCTCGTTTATGGAGGTGACAAAGAGCTCGTCGTAAATGGTTATGTCGATGCTAGCTTTGACAATGATCCGGATGAATCTAAGTCACAAACCGGATACATATTTATATTGAATGGTGGAGCTGTCAGTTGGTACAGTTCCAAGCAAAGCGTCGTGGCGGGATCTACATGTGAAGTGGAGTACATAGCTTCTTCGGAAGCAGCGAATGAAGGAGTCTAGATGAAGGAGTTCATATCCGATCTAGGTGTAATACCTAGTGCATGGGGTCCAATGAAAATCTTTTGTGACAATACTAGAGTAATTGCCTTAGCGAAGGAATCCAGATTTCACAAATGGACCAAACACATCAAGAGATGCTTCAACTACATCTGTGGTCAAGTCAAGGAAGGAGACAAAGAGATTTGCAAAATACATATGGATCTAAATATGGCAGACCCATTGACTAAGCCTCTTCCACGAGCAAAACTTGATCAACACCAAGACTCCATGGGTGTTAGAATCATTACAATGTAATCTAGATTATTGACTCTAGTGCAAGTGGGAGACTGAAGGAAATATGCCCTAGAGGCAATAATAAAGTCGTTATTTTATATTTCCTTATATCATGATAAATGTTTATTATTCATGCTAGAATTGTATTAACCAGAAACTTGATACATGTGTGGATACATAGACAAAACACCGTGTCCCTAGCAAGCCTCTACTAGACTAGCTCATTAATCAAAGATGGTTAAGTTTCCTAACAATAGGCATGTGTTGTCATTTGATGAACGAGATCACATCATTAGTAGAATGATGTGATGGACAAGACCCATCCGTTAGCTTAGCATATTGATCATTCAGTTTTATTGCGATTGCTTTCTTCATGTCATATACATATTCCTTTGATTATGAGATTATGCAACTCCTGAATATTGGTGGAATGCCTTGTGTGCTATCAAACGCCACAATGTAACTGGGTGATTATAAAGATGCTCTATAGGTATCTCCGAAGGTTTCACTACAAAAAATACACTTCTGTGATGATAGGTGTTTGTCACAGTAGATCACGTTTTCTGTCATGCATGTACATCCATGACGATTTTATGACAAAATCAAGATAGTCATACCTGTGTTGTCGTAGAAGTGTTCCATGACATTACCAAAATTATCATCACGGAAGTGTCCACTTCCATGACGATAAATCGCACGCCATAGAAGTGCTTTCGTCAAGGGTAACCGACACGTGGCATCCACCATAACGGGTCGTCGTTAAGCTACCGGGTCTGGTTTTGGATCCAATAACCCGCTAACAGCCACGACCAATGTCGATTTTCCACGTGTAAAATTCTCATTGGCCGGCGGAACCACGTGTCAGCTCCGCGTTGGCATAGGTGTCACTCATCCAATGGATGAGATGCACCTATGATATGTTGACATGTGGACCGGCCCAAAAGTGGCCCATAAAGATTAAATGGCCGGCCCAACTAAAGGCCCACAAGATTTTGCCGACCTAGCTAAAGGCACACAAGATTTTGCCGACCATAATGGGCCGGCCCAGCTAAAGGCAAACAAGATTTTGCCGACCATTATGGTTCGGCCCAGCTAAAGGCCCACAAGATTTTGAGGACACTAGTGGGTCGGCCCGTTAACAGGCTACCATATTTTGGGCCAAATGTCAGCCCATATTTGATCCGGTCCATTAACAGTCTGCCACATTCTGGGCCTAATAAAGGCCCATATTGATCCAGCCCGTTAATAGCCTACCACGTTATCGGCCATATTATGGCCCAGATTAGATAAGACCCTTTAAGAGCCTCTGGGATAAATTATGGCCCATATCAGATTCGGCCCGTCAACTAGACAATGTGCTTTTGGGCCAACTTGAGGCCTGGTTAGGATTTTTTTTCGCTAAAGGCCCATTTAGTAATATGGCCTGATACTAGTTTGGGCCTATTAAAGGCCCGTTTAACATTTTGGCCATATATTTATTTCGGCCTGTTAAAAGACCGTCATATAGTTGGGCCTAACTATGGCCTGCTTGCATCCGGCCTACTCACAGCCGATAATCTGATTGGGCCAAACAAGGACCGAGACAATTTTGGCATGTTAACGACCCATGATGTGATTGGCACAATCATGGGCCGGGGTCTATTTCGGCCTGCTGTAGGCCTGTGAGCTGTTCGGCATGTTTCAGGCCCAACCTACTTTTTATGAAAATAGGGTCAGCGGTTTACTCGGCCTATTAAAGGCCCGAAACAACTAGTGGGTCATTTGACATTTAGGCCTGTTAATGGACCAAGATGACTGGGCCCATGATGCAGATCATACATAGTGATTTGCATGATGGCCTGATTATGTACCATAATTTTACGGTTTGGCCGGTTTACCGCGAACACAAGATATAGTAAAAACCTAGGCATCGTGAATAAGAAAAAACCTAGACTATACAATGAAGAAATTACGGGATATTACATCCACTAGGCATCAATGTTCGCCACTATGATAATAAAGCACAAGCAGACAGCAGATTACATACACTGGGCATCCAGGATCGCCACCAGTGCAAATAAACATGCTGACAAAATAATATACAAAACCAACATCACTTCAATAGAGTTCAAGAAAGGTTAGCCCTGCTCGGGAGCTGTCGCGCAAGTAGTTGAGCAAGCTGATGAGACTACGCTTGTTTGAAGCTTATATCCTCCTCACTCTGAAAGAGAAACAAGCACACAGATGACAGATTTTGCAAATATAAGTATCAGTGCTAACAATTCATCACATTTCTTATTGACGAATAAAGTGACACAGTTTAAAATAGCATTAGCACAATATGGTATTGTTCAGGTTAAGACATGGCAGGAAATGACATTGTGAAGGAGTTGACAGCTTCACGACACCATTAGATTACAGATCAAGAACTCATAAGTATCAATGGTTAGTGTGATGTCAATTTATCCCATGTCAGATTGGCAAATAAAGAGACGGTTTAAATAATACCTCCTCCATTCCATATTACTCGTCGCTGATTTAGTACAACTTTGTACTAAATTAGCGACAAATAATATGGAACAGAGGGAGTAGTAGAATGATATGACATTATTCATAGTTAAGACATTGCAGAATATGACATTGTGTTGTAGTGGGTAGGTTCACCACACCACAGGATTACGGATCAAGAACAGAAGCATACATGAAGTGCAAAATAAGATCACTTGCTCTGTATAGTTTAATTTACATGGTACGAAGAAGGAACTTGGTTGTACAACTGAAAACTTAAATTGAGAAGGACAAACTTTTGTTTATGAACTACATAATAAACTTTAAACATGCAATTTGATGCAGACACCAAAAATAAACAGTTGTTGCAGTCATGCCTAACCAAATATACACAATAAATTTTGAAGGCTTGACAAGGACAAACTTACATTAGTGGTGAAGACAAGCTCTATAAATCCCTTGTCCATGCTGATGGGGGGGATTCAAGAAGTTTACCACAAAATATTCTTCATAACCATTGCCTTTATTCTACATTTTGTTAAGATTAAATATATATATATATGTGATAATATAAGAAACAATGGAGAATATTTAAGATAATATGAAGAGTGATGCTACATAACCAAGTAGCTATAAATGCAAGTACATCGATATAGGCAAAAGGTACAGCCAAGAGCAATGCAGAGCCAAACTTCTTTAGTACCATCGGTGTTATCCAACCTTATGGCAAGAGTAAATATAGATATGATGTGTAGAAAATGGAGGGCAAAGGAAAATAAGATGCAGAGTGATGGTACATGAACAACTAGCTGTCAATATAAGTACAATGATAAAGGACAACAGGTACTTACAAGAACAATGCAGAGTTAAAAAATTTCATTGGCATTGGATATATTCTACACTAATGTAACCATTCATACAGATCAGATAATTTGGAGTGAACAATTTATAAGCAAGCTATCATGCATACTGCTTTCACATAATGAACTAGGTATGAATGCAAGTACAGTGATACAGGACAACAGGTACTAACAAGAGCAAAGCAGCGGGCAGCATATTTGCGATATCATGTCGTCCTTTTCACACCAGAATTCTTCTTCGAGCAGATTTCCTGCAAAAGAGATCCATAAGGCACATGTGGAAAAGTAGAAGTTCAAATTGTCATGTGATATCATAGACAGTACCTCATCTTGGGAACAAGAATAGTGCATAACAAGCTTTTTCCATTCAATGTCTTCTAAATTTAGCACAGGAGACTCCACCGGAAATTTGTTTATAGACTTGCCATCAAAGTGTGATTTCCTTAGGTAACACCGATACTGCTGCAATGCTTCCTTGAAAAGCGCAAGAAAGCTTTGCTCGTCATGACTATCCAGATTGACCCTCGCCTACTTACAACAATGTAATGTAAATCATTGATGTGTTCAATCAGCAGAAAACAGGAAAATAATTACCATGAATAATAGCACTTACACGTAAGTGGGATAGGAAGATGTGAAAATGGAGTCTGTCTTCACTATAATCTTCCCATGATGGGAATATATGCACCTAGTCCCTAAAAACATTGAAAGAATTGTCTTTTAAACTGGGAATAACTGGAATGGGGTTCCAACCTGCAGGAGTTGGCCGTCTCTACAGTTGGGATAGGTCTTTGGCCAGTGGACTTGCTGTATTTTTTGCTGGAGTGGGATTTTTCTGTGGTACGGCTGGTGGTATTGCAACTGAAATCGGCATACCTTTTGCTGGAGTGCAGGTCCTATGTGGTGGGGCTAGTGGTGTGGCCAGTGAAGTATGGGTACACTCAGCTGGAGTCGGTCCTACCTTTTGTGTCATTGGTTGTAGAGCCAATATAAGTGGGGTGTTTTCTGATTTCTCCAGCAACACCATGTTTTTCAAGGACTTTGCGGGTGCTCCTTTAGGTTCGACAATCACTATCTTCCTTTTTGATGTCTGATGCACAAGAACAACTTTTGAGTGTAAAAACATGGTATGATGACAGATGGAATATGTATTGATAATTGATGGGCATGGCATCTTGACATATATGATGAGTAAACTAAGCATATGGCGGTGCAACAAAGTAGAAGAAATGCAAGACACGTTATGCAAGATACACGCAATTAATAAAACCTTGCTAAATTAGAACAGGCACCTTGATGGGTGAACAGGACAGGCAATCTGCATTTGAGTCCTCGAGGTCAGAATAGTCATTAGGATCATATTCTAGACAAGAATCTACAGGTGGGGATCGTATGAGTTTCATTGCATACAGAATGGCACTCAATGCCTTGGTGCCAATTTTGTAAGTTGTTGAAGTGTTCCACAATATTCTTCTAATGCGCGGATTTTGATATTCACTGTGATTACGTATAATATCTGAGAAGCATGAAAACACAAATAGTAGTGAGATTATCTTTGTAAGGCAAAGGATATTCTAATATAGGGGCGCCCTGTAAAACCTTGTGTGCTATCACTGGATTCTGATGAGAGAGCCCATGTGTGTTGTACTATGGTGCGTGCATTAATATAATTTGGCACAAGTACAAAGAAATAGGCTCCAGAAGTAAGGATAGTTGGCAGATGATAGGTTCATAATAGACTGTATGGAGAATTTATTGCCAAACCATGATAACAAGAGCACACATCAACTAGGAAGATCATAGTGTACATAAAATGGGTACACCATAACCAGGATATATAAATCAGGAAAGTGGAACTGGCTGGAAAATACGGTGTTGTATTGCCGCTACTAATTGAAAGCCTATCGATCATGAATAGGCCAGCTCTATCAGCTATTGATTGCAGATGTCCCTGCTCCCCTTCCTGACAAGGAACATACTATACGTACTAAATATAGAATAACAAAAGAGGAAGCATATTCTTGAGGTTCCGCTTCTTTGCATACAATGTTGGTTGCCCACTCATGATGAATCATAGCGCCCAAAGAAATGCAATTCCATGATGTCTCTCTGTATGTGGCCACATGCACTTAGAAAATCAAGTGGGAGCATTACCTAGCCATTTAAATGTGTGTCCATTAACTAATATCAATATCATATCACAATTCATATTTGAAGAAGTAAGCTTTGGACTAATGATTGGTGTGTTGTTTAGCATCAAGAGTGGACTGCTGCTAGTGCGACACAAAGCAACTACACAGATCATAATGTAGATATAAGGAGAAAACCGTAAGCATCACATGAAAAATCAGCAAAGTCGAACTTGCTGGAAAAATATAGGCTACTATTGCCGGTGCGGCTAGAAAGGCTTCGGATACTAGCTCTGTTCAACTGAAGGTGTGGTACTGTTAATATCAGTGTAACTCTCAAAGGCGACACAACTCCCCACATTTCCTTGATAACCTTATAGGATTCAAGTGGGCAGGCCACTACAATACTTATTCCTATGTTTACAAAATCCTACGAATGACAGAGGCCCCAAGAGTTGAAAGTGTCCATCACAACCGACCTAATAGACCTCTAGACTGCAAATGTCCCTACCCCTCTTCGCTACAAGGAACATATTGTACTACTATCATACTCCCTCCGTTCCAAAATATAAACTTTGTAGAGATTTCCACTATGGATCACATACAGATGTATACAAATACATTTTAGAGTGCAGATGCACTCACTTTGCTCCATCTCTAGTCCATGGTGGAGTCTATACGAAGACTTGTATTTAGGAATAGAGAGAGTACTTATTAAAGAAGAATGGAAGAGGAACATGCTAAAGAAGAGCAAGCAGATTTTGGATAATAAAATGTTCATTGCGCAGTGCCCACACATGATGAACTAGAGTACATTAAGAATGCAACTCCCTATTGTCTCTCTATATGTGGTGCATGTGCTTTTCGAAAGTAAAAGTAGGAAAATTAGCTGACCAATTAAACGTTATCTGTTTTAGTTATATCAGCATCATATCAGATTCGTATTTGAGGAACAAGTTTGGAATTATGAGTGGCACGTTGGTTAGCTTGATGGATTCAGGAGTAGTGCTAAGCAGCTACAATGATGGTACTGAATATAAAGGAATCTCTACATGCAAGTCACGTGAATTTTATCATTTGGGTCAGTCATTTCAGGCGGTTGGATGAAGATCCTAAATCTCCTAACCCTTATTCTTCATCGTCTCTGATTCTTCCCATACAAAACACCGCACGGGCCGCTGGCTGAACCATCGACCCTGACCCCCCTACCCTCCCCTGAACCGCCCCCACCGCCTATGTTCCTCCGCCAACCCACCCCACCCCCACCCCCGCCCCCACCCGCGTCGACTTTTCTTT
>NC_041384.1:234007618-234053169 GCF_002162155.2 Triticum dicoccoides | reverse complement strand
CCGAGCCCCTTCCTTCGCACCGGTGAACTCTGGCAAGCTGTCAAAAATTGACTGACCCAATTTTGAAATTTAGCCTACTATCATTTAACTAGTGTGGAATATAAAAGGGGAAAACCATAAGCATTGCGAGTATAGTGTTGAGTGTGCCATGGTAGATCTGAAGGTGCAAACCGGACAAAGGAAACTTCGCAACCAATGTTTGCTTTCAACTAACAAGTTATGGACAAGAAATCAGAGTAAAGCAGTGGCGATCTAGGTTCTTGCTGCGATAAATAAGTTGAGCAGATACGAAAGAGTACCTCCTCTGGTGCGGAGCCGTGTATGCATCTGCTGAGAATTTGACGGTGCTGCGGTAGCGACAGTTGTCGGCGGTGTGGAAGAAGATCTAGGAGGGTAGATGGTGGCGGTTGGGGAAATATCCCGGCGTGGTGGACGAGACAGTTGTAGGAGCGGCGCCGGCAAGGTGGACAACGGCGGGGATGAAGCGAGAGGATGGAATGCAAGGATCCCGGTTCGAAGCCGTGGATGAGAGAGGTCGATCGCTTGTAATGAACGATGGCGGAGGACTACATGGTGGAGGAGGGCGGCGGTGGATGGGGTGGCGGACGGAGGAGGCTGGGGTGGAGAGGGTATTTTGGCACCCACGGAGTACGAATTGGGAAATGGAGGGAGAGAGGAAGGGGGGACCATGTCTTCAGGGCGTGCTTGTCTCAAATGCGAGGAAATTTACAAACTTAGCCCCGTTTAAATTTCCTACATCATAGCAATATTAGTCGGTTGAGGATAGGACGGTAATCACACATACACCGAATTTTGCCGACGGAGATTTTGGCCGACGAGAGTTTGTTTTGGCGCCCACCGTGTATGAATCGGGGAGGGAGTCGATTTCGGCTGAGGAGACACTGTGTTTTGGTGCCCACCGTGTATGAATCTGGGTGAGAGGCGGTTATGTCACGTTTGAGTGAAATTACAAACCTACCTCTATCAAAACCTATAGACACTACAAGAAATACGGTCAATTATGACTCCCCATTTTGGTCGTTAATTCGGCATTGCTTTCGTTTATTGACCTTTTTTGACCAAATTCGGAAGGTCAACAGTTGGCCGTCAAGAATGAACAAACGTGACCTTTTCTGGAATTTTGGTCATGGCCGCCCTTGACAAAAATTATGGTCGTTAAATCTTTGACCAAAATTATGGTCATTACTAATGAGCCTAGGCCACCTAGGATCTGATGTGGCTGAACCAGCGTGGCGCTAACGTGGAAAAAATGATGACATGGATGCCATGTAGGATTAGTCCAAATCAGTTGTTTTAATGCGCTGAGCCCAATAATTTAGCCCATTTTTACATTTACTTTTGGGCCACGGCCTTTTAATGTTAGTTCTTGGGCTCAGGCAATGTGCAGTCCATTTATTCAATGCCAGCCCTTCTCTCTAACCAACAAAAATATATGAATCTTTTTCTATCAAAAAAACTATATTGGGCCTTGAGACGAGCAAGCCACTCATACAATTTAGTATTTTTCGCTGTCCAGCCAATAGCCAACAGTAGCTCAAAAAGAAAAAAATCATTGCACAATTTGGCAGTCAACCAATACAGGAGAATAGAATGATAAATATAATTCTCCACGATTTCATTAACTTAGGCCCAACAGTATCATTACGCCACAGTTTTATAAGATGCACCAACCAAATAACATAGTCAGTAGCTTAGTATCAGTACACCATGTTCATAAGATGCACCAACCAAAACAGAACCTCATCAAACCATAGCCAATCCCTGGTCCATATTGTGATTCACATGTCCAGTCAACCAAAACTCATCAACCCCAGGTCCAAACTCAACATCAAAGGTCCCAAAGCCAACATCAACCATGTCGTACTAAACTATTTTACCTTCGAATAGATCCATGAGACGCGCAAATCTAGCATCACTTGCTACAGCCCTAGCATGGGTGGCCTCAACTCTTTGCAGTAACAACTGATACTCTGTGGCGCGTGCAGCTTCGATCTCCTCTGATTTCTTCTTGACCTCAACAAGCTCCTCTCGCATCAACTCAGCGGCTTGCCTCTCCCTCTCAAGCTTGTACTCTAGTTCTTGTACATGAGCATCCAAAGTAGATGCTGACCTGTTGAACTTCTTCTTGGACCTCGAATCAAGGCCAACATTTTGAAGGAATGTGCTGGAGGGACATTCTTTCGTGAGAATGTCAGCAATAACAGCAGCAACATTCTTTGGTTCTCCACCTTCTGGTACCCCTTGTTCCATAGCTTTTTACATGTCAGCCTAACATTTAAAGAAAGATGTACACATGTCATTGCAGTTGGTTCTGAATGACTAGGAAACTTTATAAGCAAACTATTCAAGAATGTTGACTAAATAATAATCCAGTCTCCATGCTACTAATTAACTAGAAGTTATTTGAAAACTTTGAAGCAGACAAGCAGAATTAATCATTCTTGGGAATCACTTTGTTGCAAGTTACTATCAGCTACATGAAAGAAGCATGGCACCAGGTTTATTAAACAGGTAAGCATACACAACAAACCATTGTTGAAATTTAAATTAGGCAACTAAGTGCACCTCTGTTTAGCTTAAATGGGAACATGGAGCGGAGAGGAATGTAGTACATTTCAGGAGCGCATATGTTGTTTCTTTAGTACAGTATACAGTATCAGAGAATCCACTTCCACAAGTCCTAAACATTTCATTCAGATCGTATATGAAATGACAGAGTTTCTCCACTTCGAAAGCAAGGAAGATAGATGCTTCAGGCAATCACTAGAAAAATAATCAAAGAGCATACAACATCTCTCTTAATTACCAGTGTTAAACGACAAAGCAGTACCTGCTGGACTGCAACAAGAACTAAAATTGCGTGAATATTGTCGCATTTCCAGTACCAAAATGAATATGCAATGCAATGAAACAGAGGATTGGGACAAACAAACTATAACAAAACATGAATCATATACTATACTACTTTGAACAACCCATCTCTATCAAATCTGTCGAGCAGAAGTCATATAATGTAATCAAGTGTAACAAGGATGAGGTAAACAAGCCTCATCAACACAGAAAAGAATAGTAGAAACTTACTATCACCTTCTTAACTGGCTCAGAGAAACCAGTCTTCTTGCCATTGTGGCACTCCTTGAATATATCAAACAAAGTCAACTCTTCACCCTTACGAGCCTCTTTCTGAAATTGTTCACGACACAATGGAACAATAAGAAACAATTGAAAGAATCACTGTAGTAGCAAATGAAAACATGAGAGATCCTTACCAAAGCATGCACATGGGAAATGTAGGGGCGAGAACCAGTTTTCTGATGGAACTTAACTTCGAAACGGTTCTCCTTGTTCGACTGACAGGTTTCCTACCATGGAAAAAGATGTATGAGAATAAATGGAGCAACCACAAAGGCTCCTAAAGATTGCAATCCAAGTTGCAGTTCAAAAGGGTATGCAGCCATAATAGCATGCAAATCAATGTTATCATCATCTCTCCAAGTAGCACAACTAATGTTTAGTAAAGAAAGGTAGAGATAAAGACAACATATCTATGTTCAGACATCATGTCTTTTTATTGATCGACTTCCTTGCCTTCTTAGGAACCTTCAAAGCATTATAATAAAAGAGAGACAACTATTAGATCTCATGCAAAAAATGTATTTCCAGAATTAGTCAAAGCACTGAAGCACATATAGCATACAAATAGCCCCCATCCATCAAAAACAAAAGTAGAATTAGCACCTTATCTTCCTTCTCCACTACAATATCATCAACTTCATCCTCCTCAATGACCTCATTGTCAGGACTCTACTCAGAGCTTGAGCCTTGTTGTGTTATGGCAGAAGCTGAGTCCCCATCGGTGATGACACTACTTTGCTGCATTCGATTTGAGTTCCTAACCATCATACCTAATGCAGCGATGCCAAGTGATTGGAATATGCGGTTGTTCCTCATCAAATTTTTAGCCCTAATCTTCTCGTATTCAGAAGTTGGCGCTTCTTTACATGAACAAAAAATATAATTGTAAGACTGAATGGTTGAAATGCATAGGAGAAGCAAGACAACACAAACAACTGAGCTGCGAGTTTCTTAGCAATCCTAGAATACAAATACAAATCAGGAGCGAACTATTTTATTTTGTTTTTTATACAGAGTACATATCAGGAGCGAACTATTTTATTTTGTTTTTTATACAGAGTACATATCAGGAGCGAACTATTTTATTTTGTTTTTTATACAGGAGCGAACTATTAGCAATCCTAGAAGACGTAAATTTCAGTTACTAGGTTACAAACATTAGCTAGGCACGAAACTATGCAAAGCACAATTCACATCCATAGAAAAGCAAACAGCACACTCAACAAACAAGTTGTATACCGGCGAGTTTCTTGCTCGTTGTCATCTTTGTCATAGTGAATCTCACGGGAATTGGAACTATGCTAGTCAGCTTGGTTGTTGCCTGGTTTACTTGCCTTGCTTGCTGGACGAGTTAATGGCCTAGGGAGCAGCATAGCAGTTACAAGTTAAAAATATAAAGTGGGCAGATGCTTTGAAAGGTAGATAAATAGTTGCACATATAATAGTATCTAGACACAAGCACTTCACTGCTTGTCATCGACATCAGTCACACTGTCACACACAAGCTGTAGCCTACACATTTTTAGCTATTGATAAAGATTGCTTATGTATCATGTCTTTGTATAATATACAAGTATTCAGTTGAGAGAAAGTGCAAAACAAAATATATTTGCAGTTCAAATGTTCAGTTTGTTAAATTTGCAGAAATTAAGTGTAGCAATAGGATTAAATATTTAAATTAACAGCCAGTGCAGAACTGATGTTGATTTGGAATTTTCAATGGGGACTGGCAGAACCAGAGCTGCGTGGTCACGTAATATCATGAGTCTACTATTGCAGAGCTATCTAGACTCGTGCAACGCCACTTTTCTTCAGTAAAAGTAGACTTAGTTGTCCAGAAACTGAATCGGATTTAGTTAAAATGGACCACCTACTTGGATGTGGGATGAACATGAAGTTACCTAGGGGAGGATAGAGAACATAGTCCGCTTGTACTTGGGCACCTCCGTGAGCAGCTTGTCCTGAGAGGTTGGTCGAACGACACCCTCTTCTGCTTCCTTTCCACCTCTGCAACCTTCACCATGACATAACAAATACAGTGAGAAACGATGGAGTGTGATGGTGCAGAGAGAGAGAGAGAGATGTGGTGGTGGAGTGTGCTGCTGGGTTGGGCGAGCCGGAGCGGGGAAGCACAGGCGCCAGAGGACCGTACCTGGAGAGGTCAAGGTCACGCCGATGCTCCCGTTGCCCCGCCGGTGGTTGGACTGGCCGCTGCTCGCGTTGCCCCTCCGGTGGCTGGACCGGCCGCTGCTTGCGCCGCACGCCGGTGGCTGGACCGGCCGCTACTCGCGGTGCCCCGCCGGTGGCTAGATCGGCCGCGGCTCGCGCTCGAGGGGAGGGCAGGGGCGGCTAGGGTTCATGGGGAGGGCAGGGGTGGCTAGGGTTCGAGGGGATTTGGGGGACGGGAGCGGCGGTATGGTGTGGTGCGGCTGAATTAGTTCGACGAAAATACCCTCCTATCGTGCGGTGCGGGCGTGTGGCGGTGTTCTCTGGTGACAAAAATACCCTCATATGTGGAGCGGGAAAATTTTCGCCAGCAGCGGGAAATATTTTAGGTGTGGCGGGAGGAGATGTGGAGGTAGAAAACTTAGCACATATTATGTACAAAAAATAATTAAGTCATTTTTATGGAAATTTGAACTACAACTCCCTTATAGTTTACTTATTATTTTAAAAAAATATTTTTAGGTACACAAATATCTATTTCATCATAGATATACCAAGAGTTTTGCAAGATTCAATCCCTAAGTATGAACAGTTATTCTGGCATTTTTTGACTGCATTTTGAAACCAACATAACAAATTCAAAAAAAAAATCAAAACAAAAAAAACCTTCGCATTATGTAATTATATGTGGCCTAGCTGCCGGGAAAAATGATAAATTGTAATACAATAATTGTCTCAAAAAGTGTTCTAAAAAAATAGCTATCATGTATGAAGATTCATGAATTACAAGCCAAATGACCACTGTGATGGAGCATTTGTTTCGGCTAGAGCAAACCTATCGACAGTGAAACAACATGGCGCCGAGGTCCCCACCCGTAGCCACCGGCGGAGCGACAGATGGAGGCAGGGGCCAGCGGCTTCGCCGGCGGAGGGAGGGGGCAACGGTTTCTCTTCCTCGTTTGCCTCTCGTGTGGTTGGGGAAGAGAACGAGTCGTAGATTAATGACCTTCAATATCTCTTTCCATGCTCTCCTCATTATTGGTATACTTCATCACATCGCTCATTGTTCTGCCGAGCACTCTCCACAACACCAACAAGCTCCAGCGTGCCTTTCTTTTGGCAGGTTCTGACAAGACCACAGGGGCAAAATGCAGAGTAAATTGGGACCTCGTATGCCGCCCATACGACCGTGCAGCCCTCGGTGTGCTCAACACTATCAAATTCGTGCGCGCCCTTCGACTGTGTTGGTTATGGTCTGAATGGACAGAGCCGTCCAAGATGTGGGTTGGCATGGGCAACCCTTGCGATGAAAAGAACCGGGATTTCTTCTATGCCTCCACTTCTATCACTATTGGGAACAGGGCCAAGACCCCTTTTTGGGAGGCGCCTTGGGTGCATGGGAGGAGACCTATTTATATTGAGCCTCTCATCCATGAGGCTTCCACAAAAAAAACTGAAAGGTGAGAGAAGCTCTCAACAAGGGATCCTGGATCAACAAAATCAAGATGACCGCCAACTTCTTTATGACACACATTCGTCAATTTGTTGATCTTTGGCTTCTGATCTCGGAATTCTCACTTGAGGAGCACACGGAGGATGAGATTACTTGGAAGCATGCCACTAATGGCCAATACTCCACGACGGCGGCTTACTCCATGCAATTTCTTGGAATGGTCCACTCTCCTATGGATCACACAGTTTGAAAGGCTTGGGCACCGCCCAAGGTGAAATTGTTTGCTTGGCTGGCCATACAAGATCGAATCTAGACAACCAATAGGTTGGCCCGGCGTGGATGGCCAAACTGTCAACTCTTCCCCCCTATACAAAAGAGAACAAGAATCTGGCCTACACCTTTTCATCAAATGTCGATTCACCCTTCGCCTACGGAATTTGGTCAATGAGTAGGTACATTTAGAAGATCTTGACACATCTACTTGGCACCTTGAGGACTCTTTAAAGGAATGGTGGGTAAATAGATCAAGCAAGAGAAACCCAACCGGAAAGCCATGGCCTCCCTCGCCATGCTATTGGGATGGACCATTTGGAACGAACGGAATGCCCGGGTCTTTCGACAAAAGAGTATGCCTCCAACGGTTTTGCTCAACAACATCAAGAGTGAAGTCATCCTCTGGGTAACCGCCGGGGCGAAGAAATTGGGTAACATAAAGTAACACTCTTTTGTTTTTTCAGTTACGAGGTGTATTTCAAACTCTATTCCCCCTTAATTAATATATGAGGCAAATATTTTGCCTCGGTTTCAAAAAAATTAATTGGTGGCAATGCCAGTTTGCTTTATGTTGGTTTTCTATTTCTACATGTTCCTTTCTTACAGACTCTCCTTTTGCAACGTACGGGTATGTGTCTTAGTTATATATAATTTTCCGAGTTCATATGAATTTATTATGATCTTGGGAGTTTAAATATAATTTAAAGGACACAGCCCCACATGTCATAGCTTTAGTTACTAAGGGAGTTCTTTAGTAAAAAAAGGGGAAATTCTTTAGTATTTTGATTAAGTCAGCTTCTGTTAGCAACACAGTTGGTGGCAGCAAACACGACCACGAAACATTAAGCCTGAACCCAATTGTTCGGCTGTTTCTGAACCCAACTGAACCAAAGCCACGCAACACTAAGTCTGAACCCACACATTCTGTGCATTTTCTTCATTTTTAACAAGCCGCGTTACAACAGTCTGAACCCACGCAACACTAAGTCAGAACCAACTGCTTCAATTTTTATCCAATAAAGGTAATATAGATGCAGGTGAGCCCAACAGATGAGGCAAAATTAGTAGTGCGACTTTGTACCAATAAACATACAATTCCATGATCCAGATGAAGTTTTACTGACTTAAACTCTAACAACAACTCAAGCACTCGAAAGGTTACTAACTAGCATGGGACTTCTTCAGGATGACACACTCATACTTGACCTAGAACCACTTCATGGCATCTTTTTTTCATGGCATCTTCCTTGGTCACCCTTTGGTGGATCCCAACACAGGCGTTGCATCGGCATCGCCGGGGACGCGGTATCCAGCATGCTCCAGAACAACAAAGAGGTCCATACTCCATATCATAAATACCAGTTGATGGACAAGGTTACAACTTACAAGTTCAGTACCTGTTCAGGAAGTCATACCTGAGGGAATTAATCCAGTAAGTTTGAAGTATGTAAGAAAATATCATATCAATATTAGCATCCAAATCATAGTTCACAGAGGAACACAAAACACGTATCAAGAACAAGGTTACAACTTACAAGTTCAGACATACATAAAGTATGTTAACTATCAAACCTAATGGACAACATACATGTATAACCGATACAACCAAACAAGGCAAGGTATTATATAGATAACATTTAGATTTCTTTACTTGAAAAGGACAGACAAGATATACCATAGACCTTTCTATAGTAGAAGCACAAAATATCAATTGACCATAGACCTTTCTGCACTAGAACCGAACAAGGCACGACAAGGTATTAAGAAAGATGTGAACACATGAGATAAAATCTAGAGACGTGAACACAGAAGATAAATTCATAGACCTGGAACTACTCGTCATCATCACCAATATTGTGACCAGTGTGATGTTCATCATCACTACGATATTGCATCATAGTTTCATCATGGTCATCCTCCTCCTCGCTTTCATCCAATAATTCAATATGTTGTTTGACAAGTTTTGCTGCTACAACAGGATCAAAAAAGTGTTCTAAAAAATAAGCAATCATGTAGGAAGAAGAACAGGAGGTTTGCGCCGCACAGAACTTGCGACTTTTCTGCCTTTCATTCACCGAATTTACTTCCAGTACAGCAAAGGAAACGGGCTCATGGCCCCTAACTACGCGGCACCACCGATCGTGGCGCTCGTGCCATCCCACGAGCGATCAGAGGGGGCGCCAGACTCACTCTTGGCGCTAACTAACTTGAGCTAAACTCATAGACAGAAAACAACCTCAAACTACTACTGACGAAACTGACGAAACTGAAGAAATAAACACGAGCTACTGAAGACTTGGCTTTATTCAACAGATATGACCATGCTAGAAAGAGTAGATTTCTCACATAACAATTGATAATGTAATATCATGCATGTGTGTAAGATGGAAAATTTTCTCAAATTTTGAACCATTAGATATCGATGCAGAGTTGAGATGGTAGGTAAACATATAGCAGAGTTTAGATGATTTAAGTATGACACAATACTCAGGAGTATTTTTTCCCACACAAATGATCAGAGAATGAAAAGAGCTACAATACTCAGGAGTAAGCTTGTGTGTTGAGTGACTCGCTTAGAGAAGAGCTACAATACTCACTGAGAATGAACAGCAGCTTCAGAGCACTAATCATAGAACAAAAGCTTTGTTCGACTGCAGCACTTAGAAATGGCAAGGATGCCGTCCGCCCTACGCAGCCCGCTCTGGAGACGACACCGTCTGCCGCCGTCTGTACTCAGCAGATGACGCTCTCTGCCACCGGGCGCTGCCCGCCACCCGATCAGTGCAGTTGATGGACGGCCACGGCGCCGCACTCTCCCCGCTCAGTGCAGATGATGGTCGGCCGCGGTGCCGCCCGCTGCCTGACCGACGGAGGTGACGGTCAGCCGCGCCGCCGCCGAACACGATTGGGGATTTTTGTTTCTAGGGTTTGTTTCTAAGTCACGGAATTGGCCCAATTTATTTTCTTTTGTTCAGAAAAAGGGACTTGGCCCAGTTTATTTTCTTTTGTTCAGAAAAAGGGACTTGGCCCAGGTAATCCAGAAAAAGTGACCGTCCAGTTTTGGCCCAAAGGAGGCCCACTCATCACATATATGTCTGGTTAGAAGATTCACAAACGCAACGTAAACAAATTTCACGATGAGGTCTAACTGGTAAGTGGCTGTTTGGATGAGCGATTGTTGTTCGGTGCGAGTCCGGTGCTGCCCTTTTTTATCAACTTTATGTAATTAAATTCCTATTTTTATCAACTTTATGTAATTAAATTACTGAGTTGTAATCTAGTCACCCTCATCTCCTATGATGATTGACAACTAGGAACGCCACGTAGACAAAATTGCTGAGTTGTCATCCAGTCACCCTCATCAAGTTTTTATGATGATATATTTTGGTCATTATGGACTGAAATAAGGTAGTATGCACCATTCACATCTTTATGACCTTTCTATGAAATCAAATAACGACCATTTGGCCCCGAATTGTCATGAGACTATAGGGTTTGAACCCTTCTACACCCTTCATGACTAATTTGTGAATTTTGGTCATGGATCTATGACTAATTAAACAGCGGTCATTAATTTTTGTCATGAACGAGCGTTTTTCTTGTAGTGAGAAATCGAGCCGATAGGCTTTGCGTGTCAGGGATAGGCAGTAATTTCCATCTCGCAGATTTTGGTTTTGGGCGGTTACTGCGACTTTCCCCGTTTCATTCAAATTTTTACAGAGCTAGAGTGCACGTTTACCATGCCAACTCAATTCAAATCCAGTTTGTATTCTATTTTTGTTCGGCAGGATCCATTTTTGATTGGAATAAAATTCTATATACATCATTTTTATATATACTTTCATAAGCGCAACAAAGAATTCTGCTACTATACATATACACACACAATTGACAAATACAATGATCTCAAAAGCATAAGGTTGAATTCAAAATTTCTAAACCAAATTATGTTCTACTAAAATGTATGGATCAGTAATATCTGCATATTAAATAACATAGATGTGCGTGAATTCATATGAGTATGCATGTTTGATAGAACAATTTTGGTTCAAGTATGAATTACATGTATCATCATCTCGAATTCAAATATTTGAATCCCTTTTATGTTGACATTTTCTATACACGCACCTAAATATTTGAATCTCCTTTCATGCCCATCTCTCTCGCATGCTCCTTCATGTAGCTATCACTCTCTTTTGTCCAGCTCACCCGCACGCTCACTTCATGTTTCTCCTATTTTCGCAAACATGGTCTCTCAACGTCTGCCTTCAGAAGTGTCACACTCTCCCTATCATTATACAATACACGGTTTTCATTATCTCTCATGTTTCTACCGTTCTCTGGTATCACTAGGTACCTAAGCTTTCTTTTTCACCGCTGCACACACTCTCACTCGTCTTTCACTTTGTCTTTCTCTCTATAGGATTCTATCACACACCCTATATATCTCTAGATATGACTCATACCACTAAAATTACTCTCTCCCGCAGACACAACATTTGTTGCGGTCTCCTTTCCGTCTCCATCCCAGTTATAAAACTGACATTATTCATTTGTTTACTGATCAGACAAACGCCCCCTCTCTCTTTCTCTCTCTCACACACACAACTCCTGCTTCCACTCCCCTTCCCGACTACCGTCTCTCTCTCTCTCACACAAAAGTCTCGCTTTCACACCCCCGACTTGTATTTCTCTCAGAAACATTGATCTACTAGCCTCCATATAAGTTTATACACCCACACACTCATGCTTCCACTATCTCGTACATGTCTCTCTCGCGCTCCTTGTATCTATGTAGATTTTTTGTCCCTTCTTGAGACACGCCCTCTCGATCGCGCATAGACACTATCGCCTCATTTTAAGTTGATACATCTCGCACACACACTCCTTTTGTCTTTGTCACACACACACTCCATCCTCCTCCTCTCTCCCTCTCTCTCACACACACAGCACGCACACACACATGGGCTTTTTGCAACAACTAGCAAGATGCCCATGTGTTGCACGGAACATCAAGATGCATTTGTATGAGTAGTTTATCTTGTGGGAGAAAAGGATAAACGAGGGAAGGCCTTATTTGCAAATGTGGAGAGGGTGTGGGTATATTTTTGCAAAATTGCCATAGTTTCCTTCCTATCCGTGAGATATAAATTAGACGTCCTATGTTCCAGGATGGCAGGCACACCATGATCACTAACTCTGTTTTTATAAGAGTAGAAATTAGAGATATACCACTTCTCGAATCTTGAAACCAACCACATTCCTCCCTTATCTCATCAAAACCGCCAAAGGGATATATTTTGAGAGAAACATAACATATTTTTAGTGATATACGTATTTCAAAACTAGACTCTTTTTCCTATCAAATCGATGAATATGTATTAATCTACTTTGATCTTGTGGCAATGCATTGCACATTGCTAGTTATTACTATTGTATAATTGTTTAAACACCAGACAAACGGTGGAGCACAAATACGAAGAGAAGAGGCCCATGCACACAGTCGGTCTCTCATTGTCTCGCACACATGAGAGTTACGTAAAGGCATCATAAACAAATAAACCCTAAAACCCTAGGTGCACGATTGCCGCATGCCCGGGTACCAGTTACGTTGTGGAGCACACCTTTGTAGGAATAGTCAGCTCGCATGATAATTTGATCCATAGGAGTTGATGGTCAGGACCACAGGTGAACGACCTGGAGGCGGTGCCTCGCCAGTTGCCACTGATCGAGTAGCCATGTTTAAAATATCATTTTTTAGCGGGCTAAGAGTTCCGATTTTCAATGGCGCGTTAACGATTGGTATGGAGCGAAAATGGAATCCATAACTACTACCTCTGTCTTGGTTTACTAGTCCCCGTCATATTTTGGGTCAAAGTTTGTCCATGAATTTTACTTGTAAAATGTAAATGGAAAACGAGATTTTGTTATACCCAAACAAAAAAGGACTGGAGGGATTGATTGCTCTAAGATGGACGCGGCCTCTCATAGTGCAGGCATTGAACCGGCACGTCGGTCAAGAGGGCACCACTCGCTGTAGGCCAGACTAAACACGCCTCCTCGCCGCATGCAATCGGCTTCAGACTGCCCTGCCTGCCTCCATTGAATCCGCGCGTGTGCCGGTAACACGTCCTTTCGTGAGTCGGCCGACATTTTAGAACACAACGTCGGCTGCCTCCTCTCGTCCGCTCGCTAGTTAAACGAGGCCAGATGCCTGGCAAGAATCGCACCATACCGCTGCTCCCCATATCCTCCTTGCACCATTTTCTCCACACTCTCCATAGCATCCGGTGAGCAGGAAGACGAGTTCTCCGGCATAAAAGCCGGCTGGGTGCCCCGACAAGCCAGGCAACTCGCTTCCCCACCTCCCTCCCTGCCCCAGGTCATCAGTACCATGGGCGAGGCTGCAGGCGGGCAAGCAGAGGAGCAAGCCGCCGCTCCAAGCTGGCCCCTGGTGCATCAGCACGACGTTCCAAGCCTACTCGTAGAGGAGTGGCCAGTTGCTTCACGCCAGCATCGTGGTTGGTTGCGCCATCCGATGGAACTGTTGACGGAACTGCGGCATGCTAGCGGAGGTAGCCAACACGTTTGCGGCCACCGCCAACACCGAGGAATAGTAGACCACGGGAGCCATCGCCGTTGTGAACCCACGAATGCTATGACCATCGCGCCACCGGCATAGACACCCAGTGTGTTGCCCGGTTTGGCTCTAAACATCATGGACCCCAGCCATGGCCGGCATTCTAAATTATACCTGCTTACAGAAGTTATTCGCGAATAGTCAAAAAATGACTAAAACATCATGGACCCCAGCCATGGTCTTGACTTGTTGTGCTTGCACTGGTAGTAGGAACTAGAGGTTTTTCTTTATTTATAACTCTCCTCACATTTTTTGGCGTTGAAGTGAATCATGGTTGTGGACATTATCTATGAATGTGCAGATATCTGTGAACATGAGTTTGATGTGGAAGTTGAACTTGGAATGTTGGGCTTGCGCGTGAACTATACCATGTCCAATGCCTCCTCGTTATTGTTTGGAAAGTAATTGTTGTTATTACATGACCCGAATTTTTTTTATTTTGTGCCACATTAGTAGATGCACGGACATCACAATAGGCATGCTGACTAGATAAACATTTGAACCTAGCTATTATGAAGGAAAATTTGTATTGACAATAATTTTAGATAGTAGGAGGCGCTTAGGCTGCTCTGCCTCTGCTAGCTTCTTTCTGGCTTCTTCCATCTCTTCTTTGGCTTGGGTGAATAGAGCATCTAATTGATCTTTTCGCTTGTTCAGGAACTCAGCACATTCTCAAGGGCTACTACACGCTTTCTTTCAGCCTTTACTAGAGCCACGAGGACACGACCAATTGACGACTCCACCTAGCTTGTGTGTAATCCAGCATCATCTGGGAATTTGCACCTTGTGTCCAATCCAGTATCATTAGGGAATGGGCACCTTGTGTTTAATCCAGCCTCATTTTGGAAACATGATCTCAAGGTTGACCATACTTCCCTCCTCACAGGAACTGCATCCTGACATGAAGTTACTTCTTTTTTAGATCAATACTCAGGGCAACCAAATCCATTTAGTAGAAGCCAGATAAGCAGGACACGAAGAAGTGAATTTAAAAGGAAAAATATAAAAATAGACTCCAAGGTGAGAACAACCACTTCCTACATCAAGCTAAAAATGAAATCATACGGACGATCAAGACTCTTCTTATTACACATCGAAGAACACGAGGCTAAGAGAAACAGAAACTACAACATATACATATCAAAGAAAACGAGGCTATAAAAAAGTAATTGAAAGGGTGTTACTTACCAGAGCTCTATTTACAGGTTCGGTGCAGCTCCTATTTAACTTGCCACGCTTCTTGAAGATGTCCCCAATATCCCGTGTTTGGTCTTCATTGTTCCTCTACCTGTTCGCACTCATGGTTTTAAAATCTCAACATGGCAAGAAAAATATAGTAATACTCACACATCTTGTGGGCAACATTAAAGCACTCATTTGCCATGCGAGAGATAAGGATGAACGAGGGGAGGCCTTATTTGCAAATATGGAGAGGGGTGTGGGTATCTTTTTGCAAAATTGCCATACTTTCCTTCCTGTCGGTCAGATATAAATAGGACGGCCATATTGTAGGTTGGTAGGCACACAATCATCACCAACTCTATTTTTTATAAGAGTAGAGAAGTTGAGATAAATATAAATATAAAATAAATATAAGAGTAGAGAAGAGAGTACAGATAGCAGGGACGTCCGGAAAGGATCGCACGTGCGCGGGAAAAACGGTCTGGCGCGCGCTAGTTTTAGCACGCGGCGTCTGGCGCGCTTTATAAAATCCAACACCCTCCCACCGCTCTGTGCCTTGCCACCGCTCTCTCCCCGCTCTGTGCCTCGCCACCGCTCTCTCCCCGCTCTTTCTCGCCTCGCTGCCGCCGTTGCGCCACCATGCCACCGCGTCGCCAGGAAACTTGGGGATACCGCGGCGTCCGCGGGTGCCCATCCGGCAGCTTCTCCTCCGAGATCCAGTTCTGCGGGATGTGCCTCGGCCTCGTCAGTTTCGACACCGCCCACAAGGCCGCCCGCGCGTACGACGCGATGGCGTGGTGCCTCCGGTGGCCTCATAGAACATTGAACTTCCCCAACGTGCGGACGCAGGAGTGGGCGCAGGAGCTCGCGCCTCCGCCACGGCTTATCACCGACGAGGATCGTCGCGACAACCGGAGGCGGGAGCACCGTCTCGGCATCGCCGATATGGACAAGGAAGCCATGGCGTTGTGGCGCCAACGCTTCCCGTAGGACATCATCAACGAGCGCGAGTTCTACGTGCAAAGGAGGGCGGAGAGGGAGAAGAGGAGGGTGGAGCGAGCCACCCATCACGAGGACAAGCGTACGCAGAAAGCGGCCGCTCATTTCAATATGAAGATAGGAGAACCGTCGCCCTCGGACTCCGACGACAATCGGTATCTTGACGCCTACATTGAGACATTGGAGGAGGACATCACCGAGGAGGAGTCAGGCAGTGAGGAGTAGTTGAAATATCTATTTTTTATCTATATATGCTATATCTATGCTGAGAACTATCTATGTCTCTACTCTATATCTCTAGTTCTCTATCTCTACTCTCTACTCTTATAAAAAATAGAGTTGGTGATGATGGTGTACCTGCCATCCTGCAATATAGGCCGTCTGATTTATATCTGGCTGATAGGAAGGAAACTATGGCAATGTTGCAAAAAGATACCCATACCCTTCTCCACATTTGAAAATAAGGCCTTCCCTCTTTCATCATTTTCTCCCACAAGATAAACTACTCATACAAATGCATCTTGATGTTTCGTGCAACGCATGGGCATCTTGCTAGTTCTAACAAACTTTCCATCATTTGCCACCCTACTGGTTGCAGATGAAGAACCTACCCAAGCATAGCACGATACAGGTGCAATGGAGGCTATAACCAATTACTTTTATGGGAACAATAGCAACTAGGAAATTTGAAGGGTAGTTATGAACAAAATTGGAACTGCACATGTACTGCTAAGAGATTCAATACACACATTACCAATCGAGGAGGAGTACGATGGTCGCGGTGGCCTCTGTGCATCATGGTCAGCAACGGGAGTCAGTTCATTGTCCACGACGGTGGTGCTTCTTCTCTTGGCGTCGGCTTTTGGGAAGCAGATCCGAGACCGTGGAAGACGGTGCCGGGGAAGAGGCTTTGTGTATGACGATGACGGTCGACCAGCTCCAGTGCGGCGTACGACGTTGTCGATGAGGCAGATGCGCTGCGGTGGACGAGTGCGCCGATGTAGAAGGGGAGGAGTGTCGGTGTCAAAACCGGCAGACCTCGGGTAGGGGGTCCCGGACTGTGCATCTATGGTCGATGGTAATAGGAGATAGGGGACGCGATGTTTACCCAGGTTCGGGCCCTCTCTATGGAGGTAATACCCTACGTCCTGCTTGATTGATATTGATGAATATGAGTATTACAAGAGTTGATCTACCTCGAGATCGTAATGGCTAAACCCTAGAGGTCTAGCTTGTATGGCTGTGGTAATGAATATCTCCCCACTCCGGACTAAGTCCTCCAGTTTATATAGACACTGGGAGGATCTAGGGTTACAAGGTTGGTTACAAAGAAAGGAATCTACATGTCCGGTCGCCAAGCTTGCCTTCCACGCCAAGGAGAGTCCCATCCGGACACGGGTGCAGTCTTCGGTCTTCGTATCTTCACAGCCCATTAGTGCGGCCCATGGCTAACAGGCCGGACGCCCAAGGACACCTTAGTCCAGGACTCCCTCAAGGAGCACGAAGGCTACGGTGCCATGGAGAAGTCTATTTTGTGGTAGGGATAGAAAATGGGGAGTATTCAGGTGTACTACTCTGGGTGCCGGGGTGGGGTTGGATGGGTAGGGTGAACCTGAAGTTACCAAAATAAACCCCTACCAAGAGTCATCAGTAGGCCTGTTCTGAAGGGTATGATGGTAACTTCACACTGCTCGAATCAGGGTCGCGGGAGATTTTCCCGCGGACCTCAAAATTTTGTGACACTGAATTCCCCATGTGACGTGTTGGGTGATTGGGCTAAGCAACTAGCGAGTAGTAACTACTAGTACTCCCTCTGTTTTTATTAACTCTGTATATTGGGTTTGACGGAAGTCAAACTTCCTAATGGTTGATCAAGTTTATAGAAAAATATAAACATTTACCATAACAAATACGTATGATGTGGAAGTACATTCAATAATGAATCTAATGGTATTTATTTGTTATTGTATATGTTAATATTTTTTGTTATAAACTTTGTGAGAGTTTACAAAACTTGACTTTGACCAATGCTAATATGTCGACTTAAATAAAAATGGAGGAAGTACACATTTGTTTTCTTAGTTTGTAGTGAATTAATCATTTGTTGTAATCGTGAAATAAATATATTAGGCTACTGACTTCGAATGTAATGGTTTATACAATTCAATAGTTAGAATCTTTGTTGAAGTCCAAGATGTATATGAGGTCTATAATACTTCACAATATGCTCAAACTCACATAATCCCAGTCAAATGCAAATCTAAATGCATTTCATAGTTATTACTTTGAAGGATGCAACAAAACCAACCATAACTCTACATGATCCATTATAAAAGCCACATTTTGAACACATCCCAATGTGTGAATGAAACATGTAGAGAGAGCTTGCAAAGATGGAGTAGATTGGTGTAACATCCCAAAATTCTAAGTTTTGGAATGTTATATTAAATAAATATTTATGATTGTTTGTTTGATTGTTGAATGATTGGTTGTGTGAAATTGAGTGAAATTTTGAATCTTTTTGAAAGTTGAATGAGAGGAATGAAATGACTTTCCTAGACTTTCACTTTGCATTTTGATATAAATGGATTCAAATTCAATTCAAAAACAAAACCCTAGAGTGAAGATGACATGACTTCTTCCATTTGAAATGAAAAGGGTTTTTGATAAAGATTTGATGTCCATCTCAAAATATTTCAAATTCAGAAACTTTATGCAACTCAATGATTTTCAGGAGAGAAGATAAAATGATTTCTTCAAATTATATGAAATATGAGTTGGAAGTTTAAAATTATAAAATTGGAAGTGGTTTAAAATTCAAATTCAAAACCACTAATCAGTTATTTTGGTTTTTATTCAAATTATTTTCTTCAAAAATAAGATATATGGAAATTAGGGTAAAATGATTCCTGACAGTAGAAAACTAGAGAAAAATTAATTTGAAATCATTTTGGTATTTTAAAATGAATTTCATTGGGTTATAATGCAAAAGCAGCACTGTTTGACTTTTGTGAATTGTTGTGGATTTTATTTTCCTCACACAATATGTTCATGTTTTAGGATTATTGTTCTTGAACGTTTTGATATATAATATGCCTATGTAACTTTGTATTGTATTTCCTATTATTGTTGTTTCTCTTCTCTGTGTTGTTTTGAAAAAAAATCCACCGGCCAGGCCAGCGCTAGCCGCCAGCCCACCAGCAGAACTGGCTCACTGGCCGAAACGGCCCAGACGCGCGCTCCCCTCGCGAAGCCCCTACTGCCCAGTCGCCCGCTCCCTCTCGCTCCTGCCCACAGCCACTGACGCGTGGGGCCCACCGTCTTCTTCCTCCTCGCGCCAAGCCAAGTCGACGTCCAAGCTCGCTCAACCGCCGTCGTATCCCGGATCATTCGGGATCCTCTCCCCGATCAGCCCCCTCCTCCAAGTCGACATCCCCTCTATATAAACCCCACCCCCTCGACCCGTCCCCCTCCTTTCCCCGCATCGGTAACCCCCGCCTCCTCCTCAATTGCTCATCAGAGCACGAGGTCTGCCACCATGCCATTGTTTCTACCCTTCTCCGCTCCGACTACCTCACCGCCACCCGAGACCACCACCAGCCTCCACTCGCTCGCCCTCACCTCCCTGTGATTTCGCCCGAGCCCTAAACCCACCGGAGCCCCCTCCTCGACGACACCCGAGCCACCACCACCACCGTCGATCTCGCGCTGCTCGACTCCGTCGCCCCCAAGCTCGCCACCGCCCACCCCGTGAATCGCCGTCGTCCTCTACGTCCTCTGGTACCGTCGCCGTTGCCGGAGGATCACCGGAGCCGCCGCACCTCCAACTCCCGAAGCCGCCGACCTCGCCGGAGCTCTGCCACAGTCGCGGTGAGATCCTCCTCCATTCGATCTATTTTGTGCGGCCCTGATTAGATTAAAACGAATAGTTAGGTTTTTTTATTAGATCGGTTTTAGTTTACGGTCGGTTCGGTTTAGATCAGACCATTTTAGCCGGTTTTTCTTTTTTGTGCACGCGCGCTAATCTGTTAAAAATCGGCCGAGCGTCTTTTAACTATTGATCGCCCACCTGTTTAGACCAGTAGCAGTAGGCCACGTAGCTAGTGCCTGATTTTTTAATTTAATTTAATTTTCATTTCTGTTTTAAAAACAGAATAGTTCTATTTTTAGAAAGTCAATAACTTTTATGTTTTAGATCCAAATCGAGTGATTATTTTTGCACTGTGTCACAAATTTGTTGATGTTTCTGTTTGCATACTTAGTTTTCAAATTTGAGTAATTTAAATTTGAATTATCTCAAATATGCTTCAAAAACTGTTTTGGCTCTAGTTTTAATTCTAGAATAGATTTTTGATTTATTCTTTTTGTTACTGCCTTGCTATTGTTTTGCCTATCCGGTAGCATTTCATTAGTTATTTTTAGTTTGTTTTAAATTATGTTTTAGCTAAAACGGTAATGTTTTGTTTAAATTATTGTTTTAGTCATCTAGTTAGTGTTGTTAAATTGTTTTTAGTCAATTCTTTTTGTAGATTTTCACATGTTGTTATATGTTTCTATTGGAATACAATACATAAATTTTTTATGGTTATTTATTAGAGTTTATCTACTGCTTTTGTATTTGCTTGTTTAGTTCAGAATGATAGTTGATAAAAATAGTTTTATTAGTTTTAAAAGTAATTCTTGTTGCCACTTCAAGATATGTTATTATTGATTCTGTTATTTAGAAGTAAATTAGTTCTGATAACTATGTTAGTATTGTTTACTGTTGTCTTAGTGTTTTGCTAGTTGTTATAGTTGTTTTGATGTTAACTAGGTAGTTATAATAGTTTTCATACTAGATCTTTTTGCTATTAAATGCTTTAGTAAATTATTTTCTGTTGTTTCATTAGAATTATATTTTCTCTGCTGTAGAAAAGTTATTAGAGTAATTTAGTGCTGTTATGACCAAATCTGTGTGAGTTGGTTTCTCCTTGTTTTCTTGAAGTTTTCTTTGGAATTATAGTTGGTTTTCTTTGATTTCATTAAGGATTTACTTATTTTTATTTATTGTTATCTTGATTGATAGAATTGATTGCTAGAATTGTTGCTTATGTGAATACAATGTTTGACTATATAGATTTTCTCGGAGTGACGAATAGTTTATCAAAGTTTTCGAGAGTGTTAATATCGTCATAAACTTACGAGGCAAGTTCACTTTGATCATACTTCCATGCCTATGTTTTATTGCATTTAGTGTCACCTTTTTCACCAACTCCTCCAGTGGTGATATTGAATCTTGTAGTTGAGTAGTATGCCTGAGGTAGGAACACATCTCCGTGTTACCAAGCCCGGGACGTATATAGTTTTAATGCTACGCTATCATAGACGGGGTTTCGTACGAGTGCTTGGGAGTGGTGTGAGAATGGAGGACTCTACGTCAATGAAAAGAACTTCATGATGGCATCTGCAAGGACTGCATCTTCGGGACCTCAAGATTTGAATACTCTAAGACAAGAATTCAATACACACTACTGGGTGAAGGATGGATTTGATGGGCACCCTAGAGCAACCACTGGATGGTCGGGATGCATGGAGAAGCACCATGACATCTCGCGGAAAGCTTCACCCAGACTCAAAGAGACGAAAGAATACTTCATGCCCAGAAGCTTACCTGTGCAACCGCAAGTCATTATGGGCTCTGGCTTGGTGGACCCTAGTAGTGACTCTGGCTGGGACAGTGCTAGCAGATGTAGAACTACGATAGGATTGGATGAGCACCAGATAGTGTCAGGGAAACTCTTCATAAGACCATGTTTCGGTCCTCTTGTTCTCAAACACCCTAAAGTGCGAGAATGTAAAAAGAGGGATCGAATCTTGCGGGTAAAGTCTACAAACCTCTGTAGAGGGATAAAACCTAATCGATTAGCCGTGTCCTCGGTTACGGACAATTTGAGCCTCTCGACTTGGATCTATCTCGGAACTCTCAACACTGGATAGATAACTTATTGTGGGCAACTTATGACGATTTGGGTATGAGACATCGGTTGGTGGAACAATGTCATAGTAGAGAACTCTGTAGTACAAACTCCTATTATTCCTTTGATGTAGGGAAAATAAAACCAGCTTTTTCGCAAACAAAACTCAGACATAGAGCCACAAAGCCATATTGCATATGGAATAGGTTATCATCTTCTTTCTCTTATTGTGATGTTGCCGGTACATTCAATATACCGACCTACATGGCTGCAATGTCTCATGTCGCAGATATTTGTTCGATGAGTAAGAGTTGCGATACAGGGTTACGGTCTACACTCAACTTGCCAATGGCGTTGATGGGACTCCACACCCGTTTGATTGTGTCCGCTGAGACTTATGAGGTATATATCAGTTTTACGTTATTTATCTATGTGATTGCACTTTGATATATATATTGATGTACTGTGTGTGCCAACATACTGATCCAGGGATGGCACAGATACACAAAGGCTTGACCGTTTGAGGTTGGTTCGCTACAATAGGGCGGGAAAGATTGTATGTATGTGGGCGAGAGAGTAGGAGACAAACCTCACGAGAGAGATAGAGAGAGAAAGAGAGAGGAAGAAGTTAAGTCTGTGAGAAAGATGGAGACATGTAATATACGTGAGATGCGTGTGCATCCGGATTTTGTACACATGGAAGGAGAAGAGACAACATGTTTGATGAGAGAGCTAGAAAAACATGGACGAGCGGGGAAGGATCTCGTGGGTTGAGGGACTGATAATTTTGTGCCGGATAGAGAGGGATTGGTGATTTCGTTCGGGACGAAGAGGGGGGGGGGAGGAGTCAGTCAGCCATCGTCACATCATCCTACTTCCAAATGGCCCTGCATTCTCTAGTGCGGTGTGGTCGCCATCTTCGATCTCTTCAATCCCCTCTTTGAAGATTGAGGTGGTGTGCATGTTGGGGCGTAGAGAAGCACAAGCGAGAGTGGTCGCCATATAACCTTGGATGGGGATGAATTGTGTGCTTGGGGGAGGGGGAGTGTGTGTGTGTGTGTTGTGTGTGTGTGTGTGTGTCAGATATTGAGAGAAATCAAACCTATGGAGAGAATGTGTGTGTATGTGACGGAAAGCTACATGCTAAATAGGGTTTTCACAAAGAGATTGTGCATGCGACATAGAGAGCGATGTGAGGACCTTGAGGTGGGCAGGGGCCAGGTGAGGGTGTCAAAATGTGTGCATCGATGCATGTGTTACATGCGATCATGCGAGGGACGGACGAATCGAGAGAGATGGTTGTTGTGTTACGGATGCTCCTCTCTCTCTCTCTATCTATCTCTCTCGCACACATACAAGTACAAATAGAAGACCTTTCTCTCATGTATACACAATGCATCGGCATCTCTCTATGTCTCACTCATGCATGATCATTTGCACATTCACACCTCTCTATCTCTCCATCACACACACACCGTCTCCACATTGCCCTTCCGCCACAACACACATATGGACACATACACACGTTCTCTCTCAGTCACACACACAAAATCAGTATTAAAAAAACTAGGGAGCACCTAAAACGTCCAAATCAAAATAAACACGAACTGAAGCTAAATTATAATATATGGAAATATTGTAGCATGAAGAACTTTTCCAAAAAAAAAAGTTGAGTAATATTCGGGGATTGTTTTCACATACACAAAAAGGTTCGGTGGATGTCCTTCGAGCGCGACAAGGGGATGCACCGTTCCATTGACTGCGCGGCCGCGATGCACGCGCTTGCACAGGATTCCGTATCGTTGCTTTGGTAACTGATATAAGTCTTGCCTCAATCTAATGTTTACGTGTACTAGTACGGTGTTCTTTTAAGTTTGACCAACTGTAGTATCGAAAGTATGTCTAGAGGGGGTGATTAGACTACTTGACCAAAAAAATCTAGCCTTTTCCCAATATTAAGTCTTGGCAGATTTTAGCAACTTAGCACAAGTCAAGCAATCAACCTACACATGCAAGTCTAAGAGTATAGCAGCGGAATGTAAATCATTGCATATGAACATAAAGGGGAGGAGTTTGGAGGGTGCAAACGCAATGTAGACACGGAGATTTTTGGCATCGTTCCGATAGGTGGTGCTATCATACATCCACATTGATGGAGACTTCAACCAATGAAGGGTAATGGTTACGCGAGTCCACAGAGGGCTCCACCCACGAAGGGTCCACGAAGAAGCAACCTTCTTTATCCCACCATGGCCATCGCCCACGGAGGACTTGGCTAACTTGGGTAGATCTTCACGAAGTAGGCGATATCCTTGCCCTTACAAACTCCTTGGTTCAACTCCACAATCTTGGCGGAGGCTCCCAAGTGAAACCTAACCAATCTAGTAGACACCACTCTCCAAAAGGTAATAGATGGTGTGTTAATGATAAACTCCTTTCTCTTGTGCTTCAAATGATAGTCTCCCCAACACTCAGCTCTCTCTCACAGAGTTGGATTTGGTGGAAACATGATTTGAGTGGAAAGCAACTTGGGGAAGGCTAGAGATCAAGATTCTTGTGCTTGGATTGGAATATCTTGGTCTCAACACATGAGTAGGTGGTTCTCTTTCAGAAAATGAATGCTGGAAGTGCAGGCACGTTCTGATAGCTCTCTCCACTAATGGAGGAAGGGTGGAGGGGCATATATATAGCCTCCACACAAAATCTAACCGTTACACACAATTTACCAAACTCGGTGGGGCCAAATACTCAATCTCGGTCAAAATGATTTAGTTCAAAATGTGAACGTTAGGACTTTCGGTGGGACAGATATGATCAACTCGGTGGGACCGATTTCATTAGGGTTAGGGCATAAGGTAATCTCGATGAGACCGATTACAGAACTCGGTGGGACCGATTTCTGTAATAGGAAAATAGAGAGTTGGTGAGGCAAACTTGGTGGGACCGATCGCTCATTTCGGTGAGACCGAAACATTACGAAAAGGAAACATAGAGTTCGCATCGCGAACTCGGTGGGACCGATCGCTCATCTCGGTTCAACCGAAATATTATGAAAAGAAAACAGAGAGTTTGCATTGCGAACTCGGTGGGACTGATCGCTCATCTCGGTACGACCGAAACATTATGAAGGGAAACAGAGAGTTTGCAATCCCATCTCGGTGAGACCAAGATCACTATCGGTGAGACCGAACAGATTAGGGTTTCTCGCTATGGCTATGTCGAATGAACTCGATGGCGCCGGATAGATCAAATCGGTGGGGCCGAGTTTGACTTTTGGTTTCGGACATATGTGGAAATGAGAAAGTGGTTGAGGGATTTGGAGCATATCACTAAGCATTTTGAGCAAGCAAGCCATTAAGCAACACCTCATCCCCTTTTAGTAGTATTGGCTTTTCCTATGGACTCAATGTGATCTTGGATCACTAAAATGAAAATGTAGAGTCTTGAGCTTGAGCCAATATGTGTCCTTAGCATTTTGAGGGTCCCACATTTCTAGTCAATGCCATGCCAATCATTGAACTTTCTGAAATGATCATCTTGAAAGAGCATTAGTTCAATGAGTTATATGTTGTTAGGAATTACCAAAACCACCCAGGGATAGTTGCACTTTCACCAACCCTATATAAAACTAAACTAAGCTCCCATATGCGCACTCATCAATATGTTGCCGCCGTTCTGCATGCCGGCACCCGCCTGCTCCAGCCAACCATTTCTCGCCCATCACCGTCGTGTACCCACCATCCCTGTGCCATGAAGCCAAAGGCTCGCCCGCTCAAGTCATCTGCAGTCCCTCCTCGCGATGCCGCCATGCTGCCAAGCACGCGAGCAACTGGTGGAGCCGCTTCTATGCACGCAGTGTACGAAGAGGAGGACGATCGCGTGCTCCAGCACGCTGGCGAGCAGGAGCTAGCGTGTCATTGTCGTCTCCGCCCGCGCGGAGGAGGCGCGCATGGTGGCTGTCGCAGGGGAAGCCGGTCACGCCCGCGCGCGATCCTGCAAACCGGGTGCGAACGCAGAATCTACCTTCGAGACCTTGAATGCCAAGTGAATCCTACAATCTGAAGGAGAAATTTGGGTCAGTCGTCTCTTATGAGCCATTGGATGCAACATGGATGGCCAGAAGGGCTTCTTCAACCTCTAAAATTGATGCACTGTTCATCTTATCTCTCAGGCATCGAGCCGCCAGCCCGCCACATGCCTAACCGCCTGCCACCGCCCCGCCCTCCCCTGAACCGCCTACCACTTCCATGCTCCCCCACCCCCGCCATCCGTTTAACCCCGGGCATGATCCATTTTTTTGGCGAACTGCATTCCACACCCAACACTCATAAGATAGATCATGGGCACCCTGCCACCCTAATATAGATACTGGGGTAGCTTCTCTGTCGTCTTCTTCCTTTGCTCCGTTGAACTTATTTCACAAATCGACTGACCCAAGTTATACTACTAGCACGTAGTATTAAGTACAGTAGGAACACGAAGATACGAGCAGTAGTACCAACTACAGGAAGAATAGTAGTAAGACATACTAGTACTACTGTACGTACTAAAGAGTTCAAATAACGAGAAAGAACATAAACATAGTTCTCCTGTGGACTCAACACAACACACCCCTGAAATAAAACTAAGCAACTAGTCTGCTTGCCACTGCAATAGAACCAGCATGAGCGACAGCACTGCCACCTTACTCGGAGTCCGAGGCCACGTCCTTGATGTCTACTACACAAGCTTCTTCTTGTAGATGTTGTTGGGCCTCCAAGTGCAGAGGTTTGTAGGACAGTAGCAAATTTCCCTCAAGTAGATGACCTAAGGTTTATCAATCCGTGGGAAGCGTAGGATAAAGATGGTCTCTCTCAAACAACCCTGCAACCAAATAACAAAGAGTCTCTTGTGTCCCTACACACCCAATACAACGGTAAATTGTATAGGTGCACTAGTTCGGCGAAGAGATGGTGATACAAGTGCAATATGGATGGTAGATATAGGTTTTTATAATCTGAAATTATAAAAACAGCAAGGTAACTAATGATAAAAGTGAGCGAAAACGGTATTGCAATGCGTTGAAACAAGGCCTAGGGTTCATACTTTCACTAGTTCAAGTTATCTCAACAATAATAACATAATTAGATCATATAACAATCCCTCAACATGCAACAAAGAGTCACTCCAAAGTCACTAATAGCGGAGAACAAACGAAGATATTATTGTAGGGTACAAAACCACCTCAAAGTTATTCTTTCCGATCAATCCATTGGGCTATTCCTATAAGTGTCACAAACAACCCTAGAGTTCGTAGTAAAATAACACCTTAAGACACAAATCAACCGAAACCCTAATGTCACCTAGATACTCCAATGTCACCACAAGTATCCACGGGTATGATTATACGATATGCATCACACAATCTCAGATTCATCTATTCAACCAACACAAAGAACTTCGAAGAGAGCCCCAAAGTTTCTACCGGAGAGTCAAGACGAAAACGTGTGCCGACCCATATGCATAGATTCCCAAGGTCACGGAACCCGCAAGTTGATCACCAAAACATACATCAAGTGAATCAACAGAATACCCCATTGTCACCACGGGTATCCCACGCAAGACATACATCAAGTGTTCTCAAATCCTTAAAGACTCAATCCGATAAGATAACTTCAAAGGGAAAAATCAATCAATTACAAGAAGGTAGAGGGGGAGAAACATCATAAGATCCAACTATAGTAGCAAAGCTCACGGTACATCAAGATCATGCCAAATCAAGAACACGAGAGAGAGAGAGAGAGATCAAACACATAGCTACTGCTACGTACCCTCAGCCACGAGGGTGAACTACTCCCTCCTCGTCATGGAGAGCACCGGGATGATGATGATGGCCACCGATGATGATTCCCCCCTCCGGCAGGGTGCCAGAACAGGTTCCCGATTGGTTTTTCGTGGCTGCAGAGGCTTGCGGCGGCGGAAATCCCGATATCGGTTTCTTTTCGAGGGTTTCTGTATTTATAGGAATTTTTGGCATCGGTCTCACATCAGGGGGTCTCCGAGTCATCCATGGGGTAGGGGGCGCGCCCAGGGGGTAGGGCACGCCCTCCACCCTCGTGGATGGCTCGGGACTCCTCTGGCCCAACTCTTTTACTTCGGGGGCTTCTTTTGGTCCATAAAAAATCCACAAAAAATGGAAGGTAATTTGGACTCTGTTTGGTATTCCTTTTCTGTAAAACTCAAAAACAAGGAAAAGGCAGAAGCTGGCACTGGGCTCTAGGTTAATAGGTTAGTCCCAAAAATCATATAATATAACATATAAATGCATATAAAACATCCAAGATGGATAATATAATAGCATGGAACAATCAAAAATTATAGATACGTTGGGAGACGTATCAGTCCTCATGTTTGTCCTCGTCCCTCTTCCTCTTGGCTGACGCTTCTTTGCTTGAACCGAACACTAGGCTCTGCTTCTTCGTCCAACCCTTGTAGATATTTAAACAAAGGTATGCATCCATTGCTACGTACAAGATGTGATCTTCATCTATTGTCTTTGACTCCCATGCATGATGAAACTCATGGTGAGGTTTCTTCAGTTGACCGTACGAAGGATCAACCATGGCTGTTGCCAGGGTCAGCATTGAAGGCTGAGAGAAGGACACCATGCTTGCCTTCTAGAGATCGAATGGCTAGCCTACAACGAGGCCTATCCGACCCAAGACACTCCTGACGTTCCTAAAGTCTACACTAACGAATTTCACCCTTTCGTCCTTGAGGAAGTTCTTAAAATCCAGGCACTCAAGGTTGGCATGGCATATGTGGTAGACCAAGCACACGTTATGTTCGCAAACCTGGACCACGACGGGCTTCTTCTTCTCTGCCTCCTTTAGAATCTTCTCGCTTTCTAGGATTGTGGTGTACCCAACATCTAGCCCAGTGACCCACTCATCCTTTGAACTTTTGAACATGTGTAGGCGAGCAAGGCATGCTTCCACCATCATGGATCTATGGGTATAGATAACGATGAAGTCATCACCGGTGATGGATCTAACCTGGTACTCAGGGGCGATCAAGTTGATTTTGGAGGCCATGGATTTTGGAGGCGGGTTAGGAGAAGTTGGACTGGTATAATGTGAAAGGACGGGATGACTAGGAGCGAACTATTGTAAGGTAGAAGACGGGGATGAGTAGGGCGTGCAAACAACATGGGGTTGTTGGCTTGCCCGGTGGATAAACAGCTGCATGCCCCCAAAGAGTTCTCGAGTACTATGCGGGACCCACTAGATGTCTTGTCTACTAGAGCCATATCGTAGGCCTGACGGTATAGCTTATGCGTGTTCGCACGACATGCCGACGTATGGATGTAACTTCACTTAATTCCGTCAATTGTCGCGCCTCCCATGACCTTCGCCTCCCTCGCGCGGTCGTGCCCTTTGAGACTTCGGACGGCTATAAATGAGCAATGTTTTGCCTACTCCGCATGCATGATACTCCCTCTGGTCCTTTTTACTCCCTGTAAGATTTGTGTCAAGTCAAAGTTTGCAAAGTTTTTGATCAAATTTATACTAAAAATATCAATATCTACAATACCAAATATATATTTTATGAAACTTCGTTTTATAATGAGTATAAAAATATTGATTTGACATTGTGAATGTTGATACATTTTTCTAAAAGTTTGGTCAAAGTAGAGGTACATTGACTTCAGACAAAACTTATATGCACAATGCAGACTAGTTCCTCTGTTCAGGTGCGTGCCATGTCCTATCTAGCGATCACAACAAGTTTAGCTATTAGAGTACTACTACCTCCCTTCTAGTTTAAATGGCTCGATTCAAAAATTTCACCTACTCTTACCAAGATAGATGCGGTGGAATAGTGTTTGTAGTCTGCAAAAGTACTCAATTAGTGCTCTCGTTCTTCACAAAAAAATGTGTTTACCAATGCATTATCGCATTGCATGCATGCATGAACACTAGTAAATGACAAAGATTTTTACATGCCCTAGCAAGATGCCCGTGCATTGAACGGAACATCAAGATCTTGTGGGAGAAAAGGATGAATGAGGGAAGGACTTATCTGCAAAATGTGGAGAGGAGTGCGGGTAAATTGCCATAGTTTCCTTCCTATCCGTTAGATATAGAACGGACGACCTATATTGCAGGATGGCAGGCACACCATCATCACCAACTCTGCTTTTTATAAGAGTAGAGAGTAGAGATTAGTTAATATTCTCTTTAGGCTACTCATAGTAGAAAGTATCATATACTAGTATCATGTGCATGATACTAGTGTATGATACAGGACTATCTTTATAGTGCCATGCATGACACAAAGTAGCATAGTATTTAACATGATACGGTATCTACCTATGTTACTCTAACCCCCTGTCGGTGGGAACGACACCAATGGGATCACCGGGATCCCTTCTACGGTCGGCGGGCGCGGGGTCGTGAGAAGAGCAGGTTTAGGAGCTAGCACACGGATTGTTTACCCAGGTTCGGGTCGCGAGGATGCGTAAAACCCTAGTCCTGCTGTGGTGGATGTATTGAGTGTTCTTGAGCTTTTTGAACTAGTACGGTGGTTGTGCCATTCCAAAAAGCCGAATCCCTCTCCTGGTCGCTTCAGGCCTCCTTTTATAGGAAAAAGGGGTTGCCACAGTGGCACACAGGAGGTGGAAAGGCATATAGCGCGCGAGCTTATCGCACGACATTACGGGACAAAGCGCATTAAATGCACTACGTAGGTGTCCATTAGCTTTATCGGGGACGGGAATGAGGCATGTCCCGTCCGTCGCCGCTCCACCTCACTTCGACACATGCCCAGGCTAGCGATGCATGCAACACCATGTAGGCATGCAATCAGGTGAGGTGGCGCGGTGGTAGGGCCTTCATGAAGATCTGCATGCCACCACACAGGTGCTCGCTGATTTGGCCTGGAAGCTGCATGTTGCCACGCAGGTGCCTGCCTAGCTGGTTGTGCTGGCAGCTGCATGCGAACGGTGGCAGAGTCTTGGCTGGTGCGGGCCTGGCAGTGGCACTGCTGATGCCCTCGGCAAGGGTCTTGCCGGGGGCCCGACAAGGGTCTTGTCGTGGCGTTGTTGTCATCCTCGGCAAGGGTCTTGCTGGTGGTCTTGTGGATTTCCTCGGCTAGGATCCTACCAAGGGTCGCCGTATTCTGGTCCTCATCTGAACTCATATGTTTATGATCTTGAAAAAGATCTGGATGCCACCACGGAGGTGCCTCCCGAGCCCTATTCCCACATAGTTGTTGATGGCGTTCAAAACCTTTGGGCTCAAGGGTGGCTCACTCTGCTGGCGTTGGGCAAGTTGCCCGGGCAAGGCTCTTGCCGGGGCTGCGGGGGGCCGCCTCGGCAAGGACCTTGCCGAGGGAGTCCACCTCACCCTCTTCCCTCCTGCGCTTCTGGTCTTGGTGTTGCCTTGGTTCTCTTGTGCTTCGGCTTCTCTCTGGCTTCCCTCCTTTGCCCTGCTTAGTGTGGCTATGGGCGCGGCTTCGACTCTCCGTGCCCAAGTAAAGGGGTAAAAGGAGCGCCCCTACTTTTGTACAGCGACAGGAGCCTCCAGTCCTGGGCCACACATAAGCATGACACACCAGGCCCAAAATGGTGCGCGTGCAGTCGGTGCGGGTTTTTACCGTAGTAATTTCTCGTCCGCTGCGCTTCCCCACGTCCCATGTTGAACGCGCGACGTGGAGGGTCGTTCGTGACATGGGGGTCATCCGTGGGGCGGTTCCCGCATGCATGCGTCACATCGTGGTAAAGAGGCGGCTCGCGCCTTCCCCATAAAAGGAGGGAGGCATAGAGGCACGACCCATTTACTTAGGTGGACTCGGGTCGCAGTCTTCAAGGCGCCCACGCCCCAGGATCACGAGGTGGGGAGCGGGTGCTTCGCCCATCCCTTTAATGTTGCTCGCTCGCCATGTGTCCCTCATGCAGGTGGCAGGAGGTGGAGGCGGGAAACCGGGCCATCGCTGATTGGGGCAGTGGGCCGGTCCTGATTCCCTGCGCCCCCGATGACCGGATTGGTCGAGTGGGGCGGCAGAGCCCCGACTCCGCCCCTTTATAAGAAGGGAACGTGGCGGCATTCCACATTCTTCCATCATCCATCTCCTTCCACCTCCGCTTCTTTCTTCCATCCGCCATGGCGAGAGGAAGCGCTGGTCCTTCGACAGTGGCGGCAAGGGTTGCTGCTCGTCAGCGCGTTCCTCCTCCCTAAGAGCTCGTGGTGGCGGAACCAGCCACGAGAGGAAGGGGAGGGGGCGAGGCCGAGGTCGTCGTGGCGCTCGGGGGAGAGGAGGATGGGGCGGCACATCGGCCTCGCCTCCGCTAGCGACACCTCCCCTGACGGAGTGGCACGTCGGGGACCAGCCCCGCCAGTTCTTCATCAGGCTGTGCCGGCCACCGCGTCGCCGCCTCTGTCTCCCTACTGCATTTTCTCGGGAGATGGAGCTGAATCCACCCCATACCCTCTGGTTGCACATGAAGGGCTGCGGGAACGGTGGCACGCGGGTCGACGTCGACTTCCCTGCTCCTCACGTCATGTACCTCCGCCGCGGATGGAAGACGTTCACACGCAACCACAGCTTGACGGCGGGGCTTGTCCTCCACTTCAAGTTAACAGAGGGCAGCCTGTTTTCCATCAAGGTCTTTGGAGATCTCGTAACTCGCTTGAAGTGCTGCGTGGAGAGCTCCTCCGACGATGAAGATACCTCCTCAAGCGGGAGTGACGAGGAGGACAGCAACAGCGACGATGAGGGAGTCGAGCGGCAGGATGCCGACTCCGACTTCGACTGACCGCGCCGCCCCTCCCTAGGCTATGCGCCTTGCCGAGGGCCATCCTTGCCAAGCTCTCCATCGGGGTGCTCCCCATCATATCCTTGGGCGGTTGGCGTAGGAGGGTCGGAGAAGGCGAAGAAGGCGGGTGGCGGCCGTAAAATCGGAGTACGCGGGCACCGACACCTTTGTCGCGTATTGCCGGCCCGCTGCCTCGTCTTTCAGCTCCTTTCCTGGCCAAGATGTTCTCTTGGTGCCTTCTGCTCCTCGTACCTTGCCTGGGCGCTCTTTTCGCCCTCCCGCTACCTTGTTCCACCTTCTGTGGAGAGGGACAAGAAAGGTATTACGGGCACCTTATCTCTTTTTAGTTTGTAAGCCTGCGGGCACTAGTTAATTCTAAGACTTGTAATCCCCTTGCTCATGTTTTTAATTATGTATGAACTGTACCTGTATGGGATGTTTTTAATGAAAAAAGGTGCTTGCCGGGTTATCTGTGCGTGAGCGAGGCCCATGCCAAGGAACGAATCCTTGTTATTTTTAAGATAAACATTGTCGCCTGGCAATAGGCCTTGCCGTTCCCTGACTTCGGTCGACCATTCTCACGCCTTCGGCGGAGACAGGGGCGAAGTAGAGTTAGGCCCTCCGTTTGTTTCCCTGCCACCGCGTCTACGACCTGGTTCTGTCCCAGGGACATGGGTGCAAGGAGAAGGGGGAGCATCGTGGTCTTGGAGCAAAACGAGGTCTCATTTGTCCTAGTTCTATACGGAAATGCATAAGAGCGGATGAAGGACTTATCTGAATCCGTAGCCCCCAGCAACTTTGGCTTGCCGTGGTTAGATCCTTGTGTCTTCAGCCCCCGGCAGTCTCGGCTTGCCGGGGCCGAAGCGTCGATTCGTTTTCTTTCTTCCAAGCGGCTCAGCAGAAGTGTCCATGTGCCCTGCGAACCAAAGGAGACAGAAAAAACGCATACTCTACCTCTAGGCTAGGGGTTAGTCGCCACTAAGCACTATCAACCCTAACCGAGGGAGATACATAACCTAGCATGCATGCTAGAACTTAGGGCGCCAGCGCTTCGTTTATTTATGCTCAGGGTCTGCGCCTGGCTTTGTACAGAGGGTTACATGCCTTGCCGGCAAGGCTTGTACAAAAGGTTGTTTGCCGAGAGGCCCGGCAACCGCGCCTTATGGGTAAAACTTGCGAAGATGTTCGATGTTCCAGGAATTGTTCATTGGGACATCATCTTCGGTCTCCAGGTGGACTGTGCCGAGCCTGGTGACTCGTATTACCAGATAAGGGCCTTCCCACTTTGGCGTCAACTTGTTGGAATTCTTGGCCGACTGAACGCCCCGAAGAACAAGGTCGCCTTCCTCAAAGCTTCGGGCATGAACCTTGCGGCTATGGTAGCGGCGCAAGGCTTGCTGGTAGCATGCTGTTCTCACAGCCGCCCGAAGATGATCTTCCTCAAGGAGCGTTGCGTCATCTTTCCGCAATCGCTCTTGCTCAAGCTCGTCATAAGCGAGCACTCGAGGTGACCCGTATATGAGTTCCATGGGGAGAACTGATTCTGCTCCGTATACCAGAGCAAAGGGTGTCTGGCCGGTGGCTCAATTTGGCGTCGTTCTGATCGACTAAAGAACCACCGGCAACTCATCAATCCAGCACCTTCTGTTTTTGTGCAGCTTGTCAAAAGTCTTTGTTCTCAGGCCTCGCAGTACTTCAACATTTGCCCTCTCCGCCTGGCCGTTGCTCCATGGGTGTGCCACGAAAGCGAAACCGACCTTGCTGCCGAGGTCCTGGGTGTACTACATGAAGGTGTGGCTTGTGAACTGCGTGCCGTTGTCGGTGATGACTCTGTTTGGCACACCAAAGCGACAAACTAGTCCCTTGAAGAACTTGACGGTTGATTGTGCTATCACCTTCCTCACTGCTTCCACCTCCGACCACTTTATGAACTTGTCGATCGCAATGTACAAGTACTCAAAGCCCCCGACAACACGGGGGAAGGGGCCCAATATGTCGAGCCCCCAAACCGAAGACGACCAGGAGAGGGGGATTGTTTGAAGGGCTTGAGCTGGTTGATGAAGCTTCTTCGAATGGAACTGGCACGCTTCACACCTGGTTACCAGTGCCGTCGCATCCTGGAGGGCGGTGGGCTAGAAGAAGCCTTGCCAGAATGCCTTGCTGGCAAGGGCCCTCGACCCTATGTGGGAGCCACATATGCCTCCATGTATATCTGCCAACAGCTCCAGTCCTTCCTCCCGGGGGTTGCACTTCAATTTCACACAGTTCGGTCTTTTTCTGTACAGGACGTCATCGACGAATAGGTACAAGGCAGACCGATGGGCTACTTTTTCCGCTTCTTCCTGCTCCTCAGGAAGTTCCCCTGTGTGGAGGAAACGGACGGTATGTTGTGCCCATGCCGGAGCCTGGGGCTCGACGGCAAGGACCAAAGACATCTCTTCCGCCACGGGGGCAGACGTCTCTACGGCCAGGGCTTGGCGCCTTGCCGGAGCCAGCTGCCCCTTGGCAGCTCGGAATCCGTGGCAACACCCTTGCCGGCGGCCCCTGGGGGCTCAGCGGGAAAGTACTTGCCGGGGCCCGATTTCCTCTGCTTGTTCTGCTCCATTGATGGTTCGACGGATGGTTGAGTTTACCGAAGCAAAAAGGTACCTGGTTCCACAGGTAGCTTAAATGCAGCGCGCTTTGACAGGTAGTCAGCAATGTCGTTCTCCGCTTGGGGAACGTGCTCCACTTGTATACCGTCGACGTGCTCCTCCAGCTTCCTCACCTCATCTACGTAGGCCTCCATCGACGGACTCTGGTAATCTTTGTTGACATGTCTGACGACAAGCTGCGAATCACCCCTGACGATGAGCTTCTTCACCCCAAGGTCTATCGCGATCTTGAGACCGGCAAGCAGCCCCTCCTATCCAGCAGTGTTGTTTGTGGACATCTCCCTGGGAAAGTGCATCTGGATCACATACTTGAGGTGCTCTCCGGTGGGTGTGACAAGCAGCACACCGGCACCGGCGCCTTGCAGCGAGAAAGCCCCGTCAAAATACATGATCCAGTCGTGACTTGCTTCCTTGCCGGGGAGAGCAGTCTCCTGGATTTCTTTGTTGGGCGTTGAAGTCCATTCTGCAATGAACTCCGCCAAGACTCTGCTCTGGATTGTCTAAGTACTTTCAAACTTCAACCCAAAGCTTGACAACTCCAAGGCCCACTCCACAATACTTCCAGTTGCATCTGGGTTGTGCAGTATCCCTTGCAACGCTAGGCGGGTTACGACAGTGATCTCGTGGGCTTGGAAGTAATGACGCAGCTTCCTCGAGGCCATAAGGAGGCCAAAGAGCAATTTCTGCACACTGGAGTACCTTGACCTGCCCCCTGCAAGAGGGAGCTGACAAAGTAAACCGGGTGCTGCATCATCTTCTTCTTCTGGACCACTTCACTTGGCTGCGCGGGCCCTGTCCCGATTGCGTCACACTCTGCCGGGGGCCTCGCCTTGCCGACACCAGGCCCTGGGGGGGGAATCTCTGACTTGCCATCCGTCGGTCTTGCCGTTGCCACTGCCTCTTCGTCGACCTCCCTCTGTGTCACTAGTGCGGTGCTGACCACTTGATTCGTTGCTCCCAGATACAGCAGCAATGGCTCTTGTGGTTTAGGCGCAACTAGTATTGGCGTAGAGGAAATGTATTTCTTTAGATCCTGCAATGCCTCCTCAGCCTCTGGGGTCCACTCCATTGGGCCTGCCTTCTTGAAGATTTTGAAAAAGGGAAGGGCACGCTCAGCGGACTTGGAGATGAATCTGCTCATGGCGGCAACGCAGCCAGTGAGCCGACGCACATCCTTGATCCGCTTGGGTGCCTCAGTTTGCTTAATAGCCTTGATCTTGTTTGGGTTTGCCTCGATCCCATGCTACGACACAGAGAACCAGAGAAGTTTTCCTGATGGGACGCCAAAGACACACTTTTCAGGGTTCAGCTTGAGGTTGATCTTGCGTAGGCTAGCAAACGTCTCTTCTAAGTCTTGTACAAGGGTCGCCTTGTCCTTGGTTTTGACAACTATGTCATCCATATAAGCCTCCATATTTCTATGTAGCTGGGGATAAAAACCAATATGGACCTCCCTTGCAATATGTACCACATGGGGTGATAAATGTTGTCTTCTCTTCATCTTCTCTTGTCATGAAGATCTGGTGGTAGCCCGAGAAGACGTCGAGGAATGACAACAGATCACACCCGGCCGTGAAGTCAACAATCTGGTCGAGGCGCGGAAACGGGAAGAGGTCCTTAGGACAAGCCTTACTGACATCTGTGTAGTCAATACACAGCCTCCACTTCCCATTTGCCTTGCGCACCACCACTGGATTGGCCAACCACGTCGGATGGAGCACTCCTCTCACCAAACCTGCCGGTTCCAATTTCCTGATCTCCTCTGTGATGAACTCCTGTCGTTCCAAAGCTTTCTTCCTGACCTTCTACTTGACGGGTCGCGCATGGGGACAGACAACAAGGTGGTGCTCAATCACTTCCCTGGGAACGTCGGGGATGTCGGATGCTTGCCACGCAAACACATCGACATCCGCCCGCAGGAAAGCGACAAGCGCGCTTTCCTATTTGCTGTCAAGGGTGGAGCTTAAGATGAAAGCCCCCCTGCCATCCGCCTTGACGAACACCCTCTTGGTCTCTGGTGGTGCAGCTCTGGATTTCTTGCTCTTGCCGATAGAGCTCTCGGGAACGTCCTCGACGGTAGCACAACACTCCGAAGAGGTGCGCTTGCCGGAGTGGGTGCGAGAGGTCTTGCTGGTCTTCTTCTTCAATCTCGAGGCTTCAACGACACGAGGAAGTTCCTTGGCGACTGCTGCTGCAACTGCTTCTCGATAGAGTTGGTCAGCGCACATCAGCATGTCCTTCTTGTCGGAGGGGACGGTGATGATGGTCATCGGCCCAGGCATCTTCAGCGTGTTGTATGCGTAGTGCGATGCTGCCATGAACTTGGCTAGTGCCGAGCGGCCGAGGATCCCGTTGTAGGGCAAGGGGATCTCGGCCACATCAAAGATGATCCTCTCTGTCCTGTAGTTCAACTCACCTCCAAACATCACGGGCAATGTGACCTTCCCCTTCGGCTGGCTCCTTCTCGTACTAACCCCTCGAAACGTACCTGTTTCCTCGAGGTCTCCATCAGGAATTTGCAGCCTTTTGATCACGACGGGCCAGATCAAGTTCAGGCCAGTCCCGCCGTCAACCAGCATCTTGTTCACCTTAAGGTTGCGTATCGTTGGCGAGACCAACAACGGCAAACACCCGACCGCAGTTGTGTGGTTAGGGTGGTCCTCGGTGTCAAAGATGAGGGGTGTGCTGGACCACTTCAGTGGCTTCTGAGCATCGAACGATGGCTTTGCTGCTGTAATCTCACGCGCCCACTGCTTGAGCTGGCGGTGAGAAGTGTGCAGCACGGCGCCACAATGGACACACATGGCTTCCATAGACTTCTGAAACTCTTGCTCGCCAGACTCGGTGTCCTCGTCATGATCATCATCTTCCTACTTCTTGTCGCGGCCCGGAGCGGGCCTCTCTTGCTGGTTATCCTTACCGTGGCGACCTCCTTGGCTGCCACGCTTCTTGCCGGATCCTTCGGCACCATCCCGACCCTTCTCCTTGTCCCGCCTCTCATATTCGGCTTTTTGCTTTTCAGCAAGCAGCTCAACTTGTCGGTAGTTCTAGAGGTCGTGGCCCTTCGTGCGGTGGATCTTGCAGTACTGCTTGTCGGAGCCCCCTGGCTTGTCGACAGCCACCAAAGCCCGGTAAGCGAGGCACCCAGCAATCTCCTTGCCGGTGTCGTCTGCCTTGGCCTTCTTGGCGGTGCTGGTGTCGCCGGATCCCTCAACGACAAGCACAATCTTGTCCTTGCGTTTCCTGTTGTGACGCTGGCCCTTCTTTGTCGGGGCAGCGGTATCTTCGTCGGTAGAGTCGGTTTCCGCACCGGCGTCTTCGCCAGGGTACTTCCTTCCCTCTTCAGCCCGGGCGCATCTATCAGCCAGAACGTAAACTTTGGCCATGTCCTTGACCTTGTTCATTGCCAGCTCTTCACGCATCTTGCGGTTATGCACATTCCGATGGTATGCGCTGACCACGGCGGTACGATGAACATCTGGGATGTTGTATTGCACTCGGGTGAACCTCTGTATGTACTTGCGCAGGTTTTCACCTTCCTTTTGGGGAATGATATGCAAATCACTCGCCTGGCCATGAGCTTGCTGGCCTCCAGTGAAGGCACCAACGAACTCGTGGCATAGATCTGACAAAGAAGAAATGGAATCCGCCGGCAAGTGCATCAACCAAGACATGACATTGGGTTTTAGGGCCAACGGAAGTAATTGGCAAGCACCTTGTCATCACGAGCTCCAATGGCTTGTATCGCGATGGTTAGATGCTGAGGAACTTTGACGGGTGGGTCTTGTCGTTGCACTTCTTGCCGACGTCGGGCTTGAACGTGCGGTGGGACGGCCACTGGAACTGCCGCAGCCCACAGGTAAAAGCAGGGCAACCCACCTCGTAAGGTAGGCCGCCGGAGCCTCTTGGCGCTAGGTGGTAGCGGGCCCCGCCCGCCTGTCTGACTGGTGGCACGTATCTCGCCGGCGCTCGATGGTGGTTCGAGCGTCTTCATGGGCTCGCTCCCGAAGAACCTGGGGGTTGGTCGCGGTGGGTCTGCGGGTCGAACGATGCTATGGAAATGTCATCACAAGCGTCATCACGACGGACCAACATCTGCGGTGGCTGGCGTGGAGGAGTAGAGTGCACCATGGCTGTGGCGACTCCGGCCCCTCCACCGCCGGCATGCAGTGGCTCGATGGAGCGCCGGCCTGAGGGCCCCGCCGGCCATGGCTCATCTTTGTTGGCGACGCCGACAAGGCTCGAGATAGTGGCTCTCCACTCGTCGAGCTTCTCTGCGGCGGGAGGGAAGTCGAGGAGCAGTTGCGCGCGCGCCAAGGCTTCGGCTGACGTGGGTGGCGGTGAAAGCTGCGTGGACCGTGGCGCGCTTCGACTTCTAACCACGTTAGAAGGAGCTCTGTCACAGCCCAGCGGCTGTGCGCCATCTTCGCCAGCACTTCGGCGGGCATGCTGGCCTCCTTCGTCCCGCAGATGACGCACATGACTCTTCCCACGGCGGCGTCCAGGGTCATCGGTGTGGTGACGCTGCTCGTCGCGCACAACCTGGGAAGAGCACGCTGTGGGCGCTGGAGTGGGCGTATTGGAGGTCGCCGCGCCGCCCGCAGGAGGTACAGCGACGCCCCTAGAGGGTCCCGTGTCATCTGCGGGGGGCCCAGCTCCGTCTCTGGATTTCGCGGCATGTGGCCCGTCGCCTTGCGCACGGACGATGATGCTCGCCAGGCTCTGACTACCAGAGCGATGTTGGTGCTCGCGGGTCGCGCCTCGGGTTGTGTCCGCGACCGGCCCACTGCTCGCCCGCACTGGTACAGGCCGTCCGGCTCCCGACGAACCGACCGCCGTGGCCGCCTTCTTCTTGGGAGCCATGGCGGCGAAGAACCGCTAGGCTAACTGCTAGACCAGATTCTCACAACAGCGCCCCCTACCTGGTGCGCCAAAGATGTCAGTGGGAACAACACCTATGGGATCATTGGGATCCCTTCTACGATCGGCGGGTGCGGGGTCGTGAGAAGAGCAGGTTTAGGAGCTAGCACACGGATCGTTTACCCAGGTTTGGGCCGCGAGGATGCGTAACACCCTAGTCCTGGTTTGGTGCATGTATTGAGTGTTCTTGAGCTTTTTGAACTAGCTACGGTGGTTGTGCCGTTCCAAAAAGGCAAATCCCTCTCATGGTCGCCTCGGGCGTCCTTCTATAGGAAAAAGGGGTTGCCACAATGGCACACAGGAGGTAGAAAGGCCTACACTGTGCGAGCTTATCGCACGGCATTACGGGACAAAGCGCATTAAATGCGCTATGTAGGTGTCCATTAGCTTTATCGGGGACAGGAATGAGGCCCGTCCCGTCCATCGCCGCTCCGCCTCGCTTCGACACACGCCCATGCTAGCGATGCATGAAACGCCATGTAGGCAGGCAAGCAACTGAGGTGGCGCGGTGGTAGGGCCTTCATGAAGATCTGCATGCCACCACGCAGGTGCTCGCTGATTTGGCCTGGAAGCTGCATGTTGCCACGCAGGTGCCTGCCCAGCTGGTTGGGCTGGCAGCTGCATGCGAATGGCGGTGGAGTCTTGGCTGGTGCGGGCCTGACAGTGGCCCTGCTGATGCCGTCAGCAAGGGTCTTGTCGTGGGCCCGTCAAGGGTCTTGCCGTGGCGTTGTTGTCATCCCCAGCAAGGGTCTTGCCGGGGGTCTTGTGGATTTCCTTGGCTAGGATCCTGCCGAGGGTCGCCGTCTTCTGGTCCTCATCTGAACTCATATGTTTATGATCTTGACAAAGATCTGCATGCCACCACGGATGTGCCTCCCGATCCCTGGTCCCACGTAGTTGTTGACGGTGTTCGGAACCTTTGGGCTCAAGGGTGGCTCGCTCTGCTGGCGTTGGGCAAGTTGCCCCGGCAAGGCTCATGCCGGGGCTGCAGGGGGCCGCCTCGGCAAGGACCTTGCCGAGGGAGTCCACCTCCCCCTCTTGCCCTCTTGCGCTTCTGGTATTGGCGTCGCCTTGGTTTTCTTGTGCTTCAGCTTCTCTCCGGCTTCCCTCCTCTGCCCTGCTTAGTGTGTCCGTGGGCGTGGCTTTGACTGTCTGTGCACAAGTATAGGGGTAAAAAGGAGCGCCCCTACTTTTGTACACTGACACCCCCCTCTCTTCTTTAATTCTTTGCCACATCAGCATCTTTTCTATTCATGTGTGCATGATACCAGCTAGTACCACATTACCACCACTATGGCCAGCCTTAATCATCGCATGCAATAAGTTAGTGCACCTTGAAATCTGAACGCCTGCTTGACTCTCCTTCTCCCTCCAGCAGTCCCACCACTCCACCCTGTGTGGAAAAAATCTGCATGCATGACTCTCCTCCCCCCACGCTCATCCAATTGATTGTGACCAGCAATATTTCCACCTCTTCCCTCCCCCGTAATTTACTCCAACAAATATGACCATGTAGCTGTTACGTTAATCACGCACTATATATTACGGGGCGCTACTTCAGTTACTTAACTTCAGGTGCATTGGGTCACTGACATGTGGGCCCAATAGGCATCCGGACCACATGTCAGTGACACAACTGCACCTGCAGTTAAGTCACTGAAGCTTAGTCCATTTCTTACGTTTGTTCCATTTCTCGCTATAAATACTGCGCCTCGCACGGCATTCGGAAGAACGCTCACATATATCGCTATCTCCTCCCCCTCCCTCTCACGTCGACCACCATGGCATCGCCCCTCCCAAGCCCTAGGCGCCCCTCGTTGCACCGCTTGGACGGTCACGCATCGCCATTCCGTTCCTCGCCACCACTAGTCAAGGAGGACGCACCGGCGTTTTGCTCCTCATCGCGAAGCGTCGAGGTGGACGCGTCGGTGTTCCCAGTGTCGCCAGCATGTGCGTCGGAGGACGCGTCGGCTCCCCGCTACAAGGAGAATGCCGCGCCGCCCGTCGAGCCTCCCTAGCCTTGAGGAGCTTTGGAAAGAAATGGATGTCACCTTGTGGGAGGCTTTGCCTCCGGAGAGCGCGCCAAAATAGAGGCGGAGAAGAAGGCCACGGAAGAGAAGCGTGGCGCGAGGCATGCTGCCTGGAAGGCCTATGTCGAGCACGAGAGATTCGGGTAATTGGCTCTTTGGCAGAATGCTCGTGCAAGGGCCGTGAGAGTGGCGGAGGATGCCCGTGCCAAAGCCCTGAGTGTAGTCGGGCCCAAGCGCCTCATCTACGCTTGGCGGTACATGGACCGAGTGCACGCTTCCAGCGAGGAGAAGTACCTGTTGGCACCGGATCACCACACCGGTGAGATCGTGCTTGCCCGTCGGCAAGCCGCCAATCAGCACCTCGTGAGTTGTGAGGCTGAGGAAGAGGCGTTGTGTCGGCGCGCTGGGAAACGGCCGTGCACCGGGGCACTCGTGCAGCGCCACAAGTGCTCCTGCGAGCGTCATGGCTTTTGTTAGGAATAATTTAGTTTTGTAAGGTGATCTCATTAGTTTTGGGACGCAAATGATAAATCCCGAACGTTCGGGAATTATTAGCATCGTTAATTAAGTATGTAAAAGGAAAAGTTTGGAAACCTTGTGTATCTGTAAGAATTTTGTAAGTACGTGCATATAACACAAACTTTACTATATACTATCGCATTACATGTCTCTCTCTATATATGCTTGTATACTATGCTACTACTATTACTTATGTACGTGCAAATGCATCTTTTAACATTACGATGCAGTTTTTGTAAAAGTAGAAAAACAGTACTAGTCAAGCTTGTGAAATGATTCAATGCAAAATGAATGCAAAAAATGCTCATTTGGTTGTTTACTTTTAGCTTCTTTCTCTGTGGTTATTTCTCTATCGTACTTTGTACGGAGTATCTCACTGGTCGGGAAGGCATGCAAATTCCCAAACAGCTTCCTACACCCTGTATCGAATTTTTTGCCTAACAAGTTGTGCCATGCAATTGAAATTCCTACTTGAGTAGTACTACTAGGAGTACCAGGGGCCAGTTCTTTTAGGCATCTAGATTAGTATTCCCATAACTAGTACCTTTGTGCTGGTTTATTGGTCCCCATTGTAATCTGTGTCAAATGTTGACCATAAATTTAACTAATGAAATGTTTGTGCATGTCACATGCACTAACATTTTATCAGTTAAATCTTTGGTCAAAATTTAGCACAAATTACAATGGCGACGAATAAACTAGGACGGAGGTACTAGTAGTTTAGAAGCCTAAATAAATGAGTGAGGCACCTTATGTTACTCTCCACTGTGACTAGTCTTATGGGAAAAGTTGGGGAAGAGATGGCTTATTTTTTAAGCCACCAAAAGAACTGGCCCTAGGAGTAGTAGCTAGGGATACTAGGAGTACACGGCGCCTAAGAAAAAGCTCTACAATTTAGGTGGGTTGAGATTGGACGAGAGCGCGCCCAGGGTTCCCTCAAAATCGAGACTGGATTTGGAAATTAATCCTGTCATTAATGCTAGCCATTTCGGCTAGCCCATGCAAAAGAAAAGTCCCACATCGCATGACCCACTAGTAGAATTCAATCATCTAATCAGCGCCTGGCTACCGTGCATGCCTTGGCTCTTTCCTTCTCTCACAAAAGCACCATGCATGTTGTTTGCTTTCACACAAGAGATTACTAGGAAGGGGACCGGTGGGAGATTAGGAGAAGGAGCGTGTCCTAGTAGAGCGAACAGAAAAAACGAGATGGTTTAGATAAACGAGGAGCACTTAATTGAATTACGTCTAACACTTTCTGAATTCTAGGATTCTCTTAGGCGCCCGATGCAGCTGGATTGAGGGAGTAGAAGCTAGGGATCAAGTGTGCAAGATAAACTGGAGAAAGTAAATCCAAAAAAGACGGAGGGATGTGATGGTTGCTTGTCCGTTTATTTTACCAGGCCACTTATTACTAGGAGTGGTGGGTTTCTGTAATATGACGGCTTTACTGCTGCACCATAAGCGAGGTGAGACTCCCATGCAGTGCCGCCCTCTACTCTAGTACTACCTTGGTCATGGTTTCTTAGTCCCCCATTGAATTTGACTGAACATTTAACTGACAAAATGTTAGTGCATGTCAACAAAAACTATATCATTGGATTCTTATTTGAACATAGTTTTCAATGATATAATTTTTGGTGACAAGCATGAGCATTTATCATACTATATATAATGTTAGTTAAATTTATGGTCATACTAATATATAGTAAGGTGCTCGTGTGTTGCACGGAATAGTGAAATGGATTGATCGAGGAGTTGTTTATTTTGAAAAAGGATGTGGGGGTCATCTCATGTGTAACGAGTATCGATAGGTTTCTTTGAATATTATTTCTTGTCTAGTGCTCACAAACATCTGGGTGAAATAGATAAAAAGTATCTTTTGCAAACAAAAGCGTTCAACTATTCAACCTGCATCCAAAACTTGTGAAGAAACAACACTTATTGTGCTTTGCAAGAAATGATCTTTAAGAATTAGTTTTTGAGTATCGATTGTTATACATGTTGGCTACAGATGACATGGTGTAACACCCCGGATGTGACTTTCCCTTTTTGTACTCCAACTCTTGCCGTCTCCGGCGTTACGTTATATTTATTTCTCGGGTTCGGGTCTTTGTCTCCGTGTGTTGTTTTCGTTGTCATGCATCTCATATCATGTCATCATGTGCATTGCATTTGTATACGTGTTCGTCTCATGCATTCGAGCTTTTTCCCCATTGTCCGTTTTGCATTCCGGCGCTCCGTTCTCCTCCAGTGGTCTTTTCTGGCTTTCTTTCGTGTGTGGGGATTAAACATTTCCGGATTGGAACGAGACTTGCCAAGGGGCCTTAGTTTACTACCGGTAGACCGCCTGTCAAGTTTCGTGTCATTAGGACTTTGTTTGACACTCCAACGGTTAACCGAGGGACCGAAAAGGCCTCGTGTGTGTTGCAGCCCAACACCCCTCCAATTTGGCCCAAAACCCACCAAACTCTGCTCCATGTCCTAGAGCGTTCGATCACGATCGCGTGGCCAAAAACCGCACCTCATTTGGACTCTCCTAGCTCCTTCTATGCCTATAAATAGTCCCTCCTCCGAAATCCCGGATCTCCTCGTCCAAACCCTAGGAAAAATCGCCCCGCGCCGCGCCGGACATTGTCCGACCCGGCCGGACGCCGCCGCCGCCCTCTCCCGAGCTGCCACGTGGCAGGCGCCGCCTCCCACCGCCCCCAGCCCACGGAGCCCGATCAGGGCCCCCGCGGCCCATCTCCTCCATCGCCGCGCCCCGCCGCCATCTTCCCCGAGCCGCCGCCGCCTTCTCCAACTCCGGC
>NC_041384.1:233998179-234006991 GCF_002162155.2 Triticum dicoccoides | reverse complement strand
GCCTCGGCTCCTCGCCGCCGCCTGGGCGCACCGGCTACCGCGCCTCTCGCCGGACTTCGCCGGTGGTCGCCGGCGCCGTCCCGCCCCGCCACCACCGTCGGCCATCGCCGGCCTCCTCAGCCCCGGGCCGGATCCGATCCGGGAGTGGGATCAGATCCACCCACTCCTCGATACCCTCGTCCCGTTGACTTTTTGCACAGGGTATAAATTTCGCCTAAGTCCTGGAATCTACAGATCCATGTGCCTATGTTCGAGGCTCCGTAACTTTGCATCCGTAGCTCCGATTTGGGCATATAGCATATCAAAATGTTCATCTCAGAGAGTACATCATTTCATTCCATTGCATCATTTTCATTTGAGCTCATCTTGATGCCCGAAATGCTGTTAGAAGGAGGCTTCATGAGTTAATTGTCAGATCTGCTAGTTCATCTTTGTCAGGACCCCGACTCGATGTCACATCGATCTAGCCGGTAACACCTCATATCACTTTGCGGCCTCACGCACGGTATCCCCACGGGTGTCGCCTTACCTTTGCCCGGGACCGTTTGCGCCTTTTGGCTCACGTATATGATAGTGTCGCTAGCATCCATATGATAAAGAGCCCGGGCTGACATGACTAGTCGTAAACCCAAAGTGGCACAGACTTACAGGGACAGGCATCCATGACCCATCTTTGAACGTGTCGGTCATCAGCAAGTGGGTCCGGGCTGTAGCACTGGGCTAGCAGGACTCCGGTAAACCGGGCTGTAGCGGGCTAACAGGACTCCGGTACTCAAAGCGTGACATTTCCCCGAAGGGACAGACACAGGAACGAAGAAGGACACATGCCGGCCAGCCTAAGTGTTTCGGAGCAGTAGCAAGCTACCATGGCTCGGTGGAAACACTAGGAGACATTTCCCGGTAAGAGAGGCTACTAAAGATAAACAACCAGATGGTCAGATCCCACACATACCAAGCATTTCAATAACATACACACAATATGCTCGATATGTGCAAATACAACATGGCATCACAACATGACTCTACGACTCAAGTAATTTATTCAATAGGCTCCGAGGAGCGCGATATTACAATCATGGGTCTCATGACCCAACAATCAGAGCATACAAGTCAAAGCACAAACGGAAGCTATCATGTCTGAGTACAGACATCTATAAATGAAAAAGGCTGAGAAGCCTGACTATCTATCAGATCCTGCCGAGGGCACAAGATCGTAGCTGAGGTATCAAGCTAAACGTCGAAGTCCAAGCGGGACTACTAGTGAGACTGAAGTCTCTCTGCAAAAACATAAAATAGGCAAACGTGAGTACAAATGTACCCAGCAAGACTTACATCAGAACTAACTACATATGCATCATTATCAACAAAGGGGATGGTGGAGTTTGACTGCAGCAAGCCAGCTTTGACTCGGTGGCTATCCTGAACTACGACTGCAAGCGACTCTTTTGAGGTGGCGCACACGAGTCCACATATTCATCATATCAATACACCACTATGGATCCGCTCCCGTCTCCCTACGAGAACGCCATCCATAGCACTCACGCTTATCTTGCGTATTTTAGAGTATCCACTTTCACTTGTCTATGAACTATGCAATGGGGTCCAAGTTTCCATATCCGAGGAATCCGGCTATTCGAATAGATGATGTTAACCCTGCAGGGGTGTACTTCTTCACACACGCTTTCGCCACTTATCGCCCTGTACACGTCATGTACCTCGGCAACCTTCAAGCGGAAGCCGGGCGAGGGAGTCGGCCACGACCTGACTAATCGAACAAGTCTCTAGTCCAGGTTTATCGCCTATTCGGGTTCCATCCGCAAGGAGATCCGGCCGGGGTGTCGCTCACGGCCCCAAACGATGTGTGCAGGGTTCCCAAGCCCACCAACCGGGTGCCACTTGGTACACCGTGCCACTGTGCCTAGTCTGTCCCAAGCCCACCTGTACCGGGTGCCACTTGGTAGACTACTAACACTACCTACAAACACCAGAAACTAGTTGCAACTCCTGGACAGAGATCAAGTTGATTAATAAGTCGAGAGGGGCACTTAAGCATTCCAATGTGTGGTAGTAGCTGGTGATGGATCACAAACACAGAACTCAGTTCCTGAGGACGGCTGCAATGAGACAACCCACCATGTACTCCTACATGGCCTCTCACCGCTACCTTTACCAAATCGTGTTCACACACTTAGCTCACACGCAGTAGGACATGTTCACACGCCTCTGATTCATCCCCGATGAATCAGACCTGACTCAACTCTAAGCAGTAGCAGGCATGACAAACAAGCATGAATGAGTAGGCACAACAGGGCTCAAACAACTCCTACTCATGCTAGTGGGTTTCATCTATTTACTGTGGCAATGACAGGTCATGCAAAGGATAAAGGGTTCAGCTACCGCAGCAAGTATCAAATATGTCGTTGTTGTCCTAATGCAGTAAAAGAGAGCAGGAGCGAGAGAGTGGGATTTTATCGGAATGAACAAGGGGGTTTTGCTTGCCTGGCACTTCTGAAGATAACATTGAGTCTTCATCAGTGTCAACGATCACATCATCGGTATCATGTCTATCGAGAGGGGACAAATACCGGCAACACAGAAAGGAACACAATCAATGCAATGCACAATATGATGCATGATCATGACATGGCAAAAGAATGTGTTTTGGGCTAATGCAGCTAGCAACAGATTAAATGAAGTTGGTTTGAATATAAAATTCAAATTCAAACTCCATATGTGACTATTCAAATGCCATTTACTTCATTTGCCCTAAACAGTAGGGATAAGTTGCTCTAACATGCATGAAAATGGTACAGATGGATTCCTTGAATTTTTCTGATAATTTTTCATATATAAATTATTTAATTTGGAGTTACGGTTGAATTTCTATGATTTTTAGAAGTTTATACAATTTTCTGGAATTTTCTGATTTATTTTAAATCCAGAAAATCATTTAATGCGTCAGCATGACATCACCTTGACGTCAGCAGGTCAACAGGGCGCCTCCAGGTCAAACCTGACGTGTGGGGTCCACACGTCAGTGACACAGGAGCTAATCCCGGTCAAACCCAGCGCTGACTGGGGTTTGACCAGGGGTGGGGCCCACTGTCAGTGGCTGTGGGGGGTGTTTAGTGTGGTCATTAGTGCTAATTAGGCGTGCCACATCGGCAGTCGCCGGAGTTTCGCCGGCGACGACCATTCCGCACGGCGGGGAACGCCGGACTTGCGCTAGGGGCATCGGATCGACGCGCCAAGGGCACTAGGAGGTAGCCCGCGCCCGTGCGCATCTAGGGGGACCAACGGGAGGTGCGGGGGTGGCCGGGGTTCGCCGGAATGAAGCCCGAGGCGGCGGCCGGATCTCGGGTGGGTTGCGGGTTTAGGGTTGCAGCGCGCAAGCGAACCAACTAACGCGCTAGCCATGCTCTGTGTGCAGCCTCGAGTTCGTTGGACGCTGGTGCGTGACCAGATGGTCACCGGAGTGACGCCGGCGTCGAGCTCGTGCGGCGGTGGGTTTCGGCCTTGATGGAATCAGCGGCCAGAGCGAGCAAAAGAGAACGGGGGTAGGGGGAATCGGGTCAAGGGCTCACCGCGGAGCTGCAGGGAGGGTTAGTGGGCTTGGGGGCGCGCCGGAGTTGCCGAATCGACGGAGAAGATCCTCGGCGGCCGGCGAGGGGGAAAACATCGGGGGCGGCATTCCGGGGCTCTTCTGGTCACGTGAGACGACGAGGAGGACGAGGGAGGACCGGCGGAGCTCGAGGGCGTGTCGGAAAGGCTTCGGGACAGCTGCGGCCGTGCGAGCGCTGGTCGGCGGCGACGGGCTCCGTTCGGTCGCGGGAGGGAGAGGGGGCAGAGGGGGATAGGGACGGAGGGAAGGAGCGAGGAGAGTGAGAGAGGGAGCCAGGGGCTGCGTGGCGTCACGGGAGGCGACCAGGGGAGGAGGAGGCAGCCAGGCAGGGAGGAGGTGGCCGGGGCGCGTGGCCGCGCGCGCCGGGCGCGTGCCCGTCCTCCTGGCAGAGGAGGAAGGCGACAGGGGAGGGAGGCGGCGGTGGGCTGGGCCAGCGGGAGGAGCTGGCCAGCTGGGCCGGCTACAGGTAAGTGGCCCAGGTAGTCTCTCTCTCTCTCTTTCTTTTTTTTAATACTGTTTTTAATTATTGTTTTCTATTTTGTTCTGTTTTGTTTTAGTTTAGTAAAATACTAAACCATTTTAATAAATTCTGTAGTTTATTCTGTGGCTTACTAAAATATATACCAAGCCACTCACAAACTTCCAGAATTATTTGGAGTCATATTTAATATATATTAAATATAAATCCAAAGCAAATAGTTATTGGATTAATTCAAATGGCCAAAATAAATATCTCTGTGATTCCAAAAATATTGGTTTAAATTTTACCTCTCACCAATATTTCCATGGAATAACAGGAACATTTTCTTGGACTCATTTGATGAAATTTAAATGTTGGTTATTTTTAGAGGTCTTCTGAGGCTTTGAAAATTCCTCAATTCAATTTCATTTGAATTTAAACATAATGCTCACATGAGGTCTAGCCTAGTGCATTACCAGAAGCTAGGGATGTGACAACTCACCCCCACTAAACAAGAATCTCGTCTCGAGATTCAGGCGTAGGGTAGGCTGAAGGGGAAACGCAAACTAGTATAATCTTCACGATCCCGGTTGCACTTCAGTTGAACGTTGATTCGATCACCATTATTGACTTCAAGTCTTGCTCTGAGAAATCCTGCCAACATGACATGGAGGGAAGAAGGAGACTCTAGAAGGGTCGATCTTCTCGAAGATCGAACAACTCACGATTAACCTACGGAATGAGACATAGCAACATCTCTCGAGCTGAGAGACGAAGCACGCACCCATAGGAATGGAGTGAAGCAGATGACAAGGGTTCACTAGGCAGACAACAATTCCACACCTAAGAGGGTGGTGAACGGTTGTCAACGTAGCGAGGAGTTGAGTTGCCATGATACCACAATGATGCACCTTAGGGAAGGTGACTCGAAGATATATCCCCTTAAGTGGCAAAAGAATTACTTTTGATTCAAAGATCATTGAAACTCTTTATACCAGCCTAAGCAATCACAAGCGATCATTTGGAGGGGGTCGGTAGAATGGCATACTCGAACTTGGATGATGTGGATTACCTTGTTGAAGACAACGTAATGGATGAATTTGCTTACCACCGGAAATGGAAGAGACCCATGGTAGAATGCCACATTGGTGGTGCAAGCTGGGAACAGAATGCAAATGCTGGGAATGATTCTGGTAACTGGGGAAGAACCCAACAATAGAGAGTGAATTCACTGTTAGAAAAGGTCATAGCATTGACGAGGGAACTGAGAGCAGACCTAGCTAGTGCCGATGATAACACGTAGCGCTTGTGCGTGCTCTCAAGAACTTGAGCATTTCCACAATCATCAAGATTCCACCAATATCCGTGTCAAGGATTCTGGCAACACAACTTGCTACCATGATGAATGGTGATGGAAGATGCAGATGCAAAGGAAGATAACACCTTCTCAGATTTCACCCTTGACGGGGCCAAGGAAATAAAATCTGGATGATCGACCGAGAGACATTTAGCACTCCGCTTCTAACGTTCTCCTTGATGTGCTAGCGTATCCCATTCATTGAAATGGTTTGGTATCTAGAACATCAAGTAAAGGTCGGACTTCGGAAACACAAAAATCCATAGGGGCAACTAGGGAGTAAATCCTACGAAATCCCTATGGGGAGGTGGCCAACTTCATCAATCAAGATATTATAATAACAGGTCTTTCGGCTGGGTGGTGCTGGCCACGACATCCACTTCACCAGTTATCGAGGGACCAATATTATAGTTCTTGGGAAATGTTCCAACCATCATATCTGCCTGAGATTCAGATCTGGTTGGTGTCAGGATATTCCAGACTCATCGAGTCTAGGAAGAAAAATGAAAGTTTGCAACACAAATCGACGAGATGACGTTGCGGGATTCATCAGGTATGAACTACGATAGCAAGCTCCAAAACATGAGCTGGTTCTGCTACACACGTGTGAACACGCTGTCCCAGACAAAACATGATCACATGGTAGTCTTACAATAAAACACTACCGAGTTCTGGTTGGGAACCATCAGCGAGGATATCGAAGTTCTTTCATAAGTCCGGATTAGCTCTTATGAAGATACTCTTTCTCCTTGAACAAATCAGTCAGTGGCTTGGTGTGCTAGGATATACATATGGAATGAAGATGATCAGTCTAACAGACCACAGAATTCTTCGCACGTGCATGACCGACTTGGGATGATTCCAAAGGAGCAAAAACAAACTTTCTCGAATTCACGACGACAGCTTACATCAAAATGCACGTGAATCAAAGGAAGTCACTCCTTTCATCAAACAAGTACTTCATGAGCTAGCATGAAGAAAATGCTTTCAAAAGTTTCCAACACTAACTTAATGTTCAACAACATCATGGAGGAGATAAGGATGTTGTCAATGGGCTCAACAACAACTCATCGGAATTCCCATATCACTGGACTTCCACCATCGTGTGAACACGGTGATAGCATTGGTCAGACCCATAAGAATATAATGGTGTATGCTCGAGGAAAACCACGAGTAAGACAACATTACGAATATCGTTGGTTCTGACATGATTTGACGATAGCCCACCATCAAATCAAAGGATTGATAAGACAATAGGTCCAGCAACTGATCACAGGGACCAATCGATGAAGATATCATCTTTCTTCAATACACACTACACAAGAATATCCTTTTGGGACGAACTAAGTCAGGCAAGCTTTTATCTTCCAACTCTCCAAGTTGTTGTCTAGCTTAACCAACTAGCTCAGGGATATCTAACACCGATTCTTGGAGAGAAGGTGGTTCACAAGAAACCAACTTGATCACGAGCTCAACATAGCGGTCAGGTGACAACCTGGTAATACTTCCGAGAAGATCTTCGGAAATCACGAACCACCGATATGTTACTAAGCTCGAGAACAATCTTGCTTTTTGAGGCAAGACGATATGATCAATAGAGCGAAGATTTGAAATAACCCTAACTCATCGATCGAGGAGTGCACCGAGAACAAGGACTAGGTAGCACGATCAATCTTAGAATGATGATTCACTAACCAACATGCTAAGAATGAAATTATTGTCCTTTAACTACCAAACAACGGAGTTGCTAGCAGTATTGATTTCACACACCACGATTCACTTGTCGACATCCCGGTTACGATAACACAGGAACCGAGGAATAAACAATGTTGGCGAGAAGTATCACTGTGTCAAGAGTTCATAGGATGGTGTGCAATTCCCATGACAATTCCGATATAAAGATGGTAATACTCCAGGGTAGAATAGAACAAAAGCTGGATTAGCAATTTGATCTGCGGAGCACAGCTTCTTTGACCCAATCCTGGATATGGAAGAGGTACTGGAGTTTGTTTCTCCTAGTCATTCTGCGATAGAACGGCTTAACGGACCACAAGAGTAATAGGCATCGATAAACGAACGCACGCATACTCTTGACTATCAATTGATAGACGAGGGTCAGAAGACAACTAAAGAGGGACAACTCAAAGGAACATACAATTTTCTGAGTTGTGGATGCATGGTTTAGCATGTCGAACGAAGTTCAACATATTTCTTCCGGATAACCCATGCAGAAAGGTAGAACTGGCAGAGCCACAATGTAGAATCGAGAACCCATCGAGAGCACTCTGAATGTGATCTTTCGATCAGCGAGGAACATCTGCCATAAGCGGTTCATAGTATTTGGAAGAAAGGAATACCACGAACATCGAGGACTAATGCAAAGGTTACTAATATCCTGAAGGAACTAGCAAATACTATCAACATGAAGTAAGTAGGGTGAATCTCGGGTTCAGAACCCAGGAGTAGAATACCTACTAACTATGTGGCATCACGGGATGCTTTCGAGAATAAAGGCCAGAATCATCACACTGGGAACACAAATCATGGCTAAATTACTAGATGATCCCCTAAGACACCTAGGGTCATAATAATATCTCCAACATATATGTCAAGGCAATAGAATACCTCAACTCAACAATTAGTGTGATTGAGCTGGCAAAAAGGAACATCGAAACCAGAGGGAAAGGATTTTGCAAATGCATCGGACTATTTAGAAACCTGGAATGACTCGGACAGCATAACAGCTGTAAATGCTCAGAAAAGATTTGAGACATTCACAAAAATGGTGGCATAACCACTCAGAAGCACAATATCAAGGTTTCGAGATCAACAATTAACATACAGAGGTAGTAAGAACTGAACTGAGACTTAAATCCAACAATCTATAAGTCTACGGATTAGTAACACGTGATCCTGATAGAAAGAAAAGATAGCCTAGTTCTTAATCCCCGTAGGAAAGATAAGATGACTCAGATCAGAAGGCATAAGGTATAAGGAGTAAAAAGAGCCTTACGTTCCATCCCACAATCAATTCCCTTATATAACTAAAGAATTTCTAGACTCAACTTCGACCAGTTTGGCTTGGTAATCCTACAGGCAGTCAAGCTCTGATACCAACGCTGTCAGGACCCCGACTCGATGTCACATCGATCTAGCCGGTAACACCTCATATCACTTTGCGGCCTCACGCACGGTATCCCCACGGGTGTCGCCTTACCTTTGCCCGGGACCGTTTGCGCCTTTTGGCTCACGTATATGATAGTGTCGCTAGCATCCATATGATAAAGAGCCCGGGCTGACATGACTAGTCGTAAACCCAAAGTGGCACAGACTTACAGGGACAGGCATCCATGACCCAGCTTCGAACGTGTCG
>NC_041384.1:233956468-233997750 GCF_002162155.2 Triticum dicoccoides | reverse complement strand
GCTAACAGGACTCCGGTACTCAAAGCGTGACATTTCCCCGAAGGGACAGACACAGGAACGAAGAAGGACACATGCCGGCCAGCCTAAGTGTTTCGGAGCAGTAGCAAGCTACCATGGCTCGGTGGAAACACTAGGAGACATTTCCCGGTAAGAGAGGCTACTAAAGATAAACAACCAGATGGTCAGATCCCACACATACCAAGCATTTCAATAACATACACACAATATGCTCGATATGTGCAAATACAACATGGCATCACAACATGACTCTACGACTCAAGTAATTTATTCAATAGGCTCCGAGGAGCGCGATATTACAATCATGGGTCTCATGACCCAACAATCAGAGCATACAAGTCAAAGCACAAACGGAAGCTATCATGTCTGAGTACAGACATCTATAAATGAAAAAGGCTGAGAAGCCTGACTATCTATCAGATCCTGCCGAGGGCACAAGATCGTAGCTGAGGTATCAAGCTAAACGTCGAAGTCCAAGCGGGACTACTAGTGAGACTGAAGTCTCTCTGCAAAAACATAAAATAGGCAAACGTGAGTACAAATGTACCCAGCAAGACTTACATCAGAACTAACTACATATGCATCATTATCAACAAAGGGGATGGTGGAGTTTGACTGCAGCAAGCCAGCTTTGACTCGGTGGCTATCCTGAACTACGACTGCAAGCGACTCTTTTGAGGTGGCGCACACGAGTCCACATATTCATCATATCAATACACCACTATGGATCCGCTCCCGTCTCCCTACGAGAACGCCATCCATAGCACTCACGCTTATCTTGCGTATTTTAGAGTATCCACTTTCACTTGTCTATGAACTATGCAATGGGGTCCAAGTTTCCATATCCGAGGAATCCGGCTATTCGAATAGATGATGTTAACCCTGCAGGGGTGTACTTCTTCACACACGCTTTCGCCACTTATCGCCCTGTACACGTCATGTACCTCGGCAACCTTCAAGCGGAAGCCGGGCGAGGGAGTCGGCCACGACCTGACTAATCGAACAAGTCTCTAGTCCAGGTTTATCGCCTATTCGGGTTCCATCCGCAAGGAGATCCGGCCGGGGTGTCGCTCACGGCCCCAAACGATGTGTGCAGGGTTCCCAAGCCCACCAACCGGGTGCCACTTGGTACACCGTGCCACTGTGCCTAGTCTGTCCCAAGCCCACCTGTACCGGGTGCCACTTGGTAGACTACTAACACTACCTACAAACACCAGAAACTAGTTGCAACTCCTGGACAGAGATCAAGTTGATTAATAAGTCGAGAGGGGCACTTAAGCATTCCAATGTGTGGTAGTAGCTGGTCATGGATCACAAACACAGAACTCAGTTCCTGAGGACGGCTGCAATGAGACAACCCACCATGTACTCCTACATGGCCTCCACCGCTACCTTTACCAAATCGTGTTCACACACTTAGCTCACACGCAGTAGGACATGTTCACACGCCTCTGATTCATCCCCGATGAATCAGACCTGACTCAACTCTAAGCAGTAGCAGGCATGACAAACAAGCATGAATGAGTAGGCACAACAGGGCTCAAACAACTCCTACTCATGCTAGTGGGTTTCATCTATTTACTGTGGCAATGACAGGTCATGCAAAGGATAAAGGGTTCAGCTACCGCAGCAAGTATCAAATATGTCGTTGTTGTCCTAATGCAGTAAAAGAGAGCAGGAGCGAGAGAGTGGGATTTTATCGGAATGAACAAGGGGGTTTTGCTTGCCTGACACTTCTGAAGATAACATTGAGTCTTCATCAGTGTCAACGATCACATCATCGGTATCACGTCTATCGAGAGGGGACAAATACCGGCAACACAGAAAGGAACACAATCAATGCAATGCACAATATGATGCATGATCATGACATGGCAAAAGAATGTGTTTTGGGCTAATGCAGCTAGCAACAGATTAAATGAAGTTGGTTTGAATATAAAATTCAAATTCAAACTCCATATGTGACTATTCAAATGCCATTTACTTCATTTGCCCTAAACAGTAGGGATAAGTTGCTCTAACATGCATGAAAATGGTACAGATGGATTCCTTGAATTTTACTGATAATTTTTCATATATAAATTATTTAATTTGGAGTTACGGTTGAATTTCTATGATTTTTAGAAGTTTATACAATTTTCTGGAATTTTCTGATTTATTTTAAATCCAGAAAATCATTTAATGCGTCAGCATGACATCACCTTGACGTCAGCAGGTCAACAGGGCGCCTCCAGGTCAAACCTGACGTGTGGGGTCCACACGTCAGTGACACAGGAGCTAATCCCGGTCAAACCCAGCGCTGACTGGGGTTTGACCAGGGGTGGGGCCCACTGTCAGTGGCTGTGGGGGGTGTTTAGTGTGGTCATTAGTGCTAATTAGGCGTGCCACATCGGCAGTCGCCGGAGTTTCGCCGGCGACGACCATTCCGCACGGCGGGGAACGCCGGACTTGCGCTAGGGGCATCGGATCGACGCGCCAAGGGCACCAGGAGGTAGCCCGCGCCCGTCCCCATCTAGGGGGACCAACGGGAGGTGCGGGGGTGGCCGGGGTTCGCCGGAATGAAGCCCGAGGCGGCGGCCGGAGCTCGGGTGGGTTGCGGGTTTAGGGTTGCAGCGCGCAAACGAACCAACTAACGCGCTAGCCATGCTCTGTGTGCAGCCTCGACTTCGTTGGACACTGGTGCGTGACCAGATGGTCACCGGAGTGACGCCGGCGTCGAGCTCGTGCGGCGGTGGGTTTCGGCCTTGATGGAATCAGCGGCCAGAGCGAGCAAAAGAGAACGGGGGTAGGGGGAATCGGGTCAAGGGCTCACCGCGGAGCTGCAGGGAGGGTTAGTGGGCTCGGGGGCGCGCCGGAGTTGCCGAATCGACGGAGAAGATCCTCGGCGGCCGGCGAGGGGGAAAACGTCGGGGGCGGCGTTCCGGGGCTCTTCTGGTCGCGTGAGACGACGAGGAGGACGAGGGAGGACCGGCGGAGCTCGAGGGCGTGTCGGAAAGGCTTCGGGACGGCTGCGGCCGTGCGAGCGCTGGTCGGCGGCGACGGGCTCCGTTCGGTCGCGGGAGGGAGAGGGGGCAGAGGGGGATAGGGACGGAGGGAAGGAGCGAGGAGAGTGAGAGAGGGAGCCAGGGGCTACGTGGCGTCGCGGGAGGCGACCAGGGGAGGAGGAGGCAGCCAGGCAGGGAGGAGGTGGCCGGGGCGCGTGGCCGCGCGCGCCGGGCGCGTGCCCGTCCTCCTGGCAGAGGAGGAAGGCGACAGGGGAGGGAGGCGGCGGTGGGCTGGGCCAGCGGGAGGAGCTGGCCAGCTGGGCCGGCTACAGGTAAGTGGCCCAGGTAGTCTCTCTCTCTCTCTTTTTTTTTAATACTGTTTTTAATTATTGTTTTCTATTTTGTTCTGTTTTGTTTTAGTTTAGTAAAATACTAAACCATTTTAATAAATTCTGTAGTTTATTCTGTGGCTTACTAAAATATATACCAAGCCACTCACAAACTTCCAGAATTATTTGGAGTCATATTTAATATATATTAAATATAAATCCAAAGCAAATAGTTATTGGATTAATTCAAATGGCCAAAATAAATATCTCTGTGATTCCAAAAATATTGGTTTAAATTTTACCTCTCACCAATATTTCCATGGAATAACAGGAACATTTTCTTGGACTCATTTGATGAAATTTAAATGTTGGTTATTTTTAGAGGTCTTCTGAGGCTTTGAAAATTCCTCAATTCAATTTCATTTGAATTTAAACATGATGCTCACATGAGGTCTAGCCTAGTGCATTACCAGAAGCTAGGGATGTGACAATCTTAGACTTTTGTCATTTTTGCCATGATTATTGTGTGCATGCTATGCCTGTGAGTCCTTCATATGTTTTGTTAAGGATTTTGTCTTCTTTCCAGAGGTGCAACCCATGCATTTTTAGGATGTGTGTGGTGACTTGTGCAAGCTTGCAAAGTGAGGCACCCGGTGAATCTGTTTTCAGGGACTTAAAAGTCTGGGATTATTTAGTTCATGATGCCATATGTTCAGCTTGTTACCTAGTGATCCGTGCCTCTTTTGGGGATGATCAGTAAAGGAGTTTTGTTAATCATGTTATGCTCTATCCATCCATGTCTTTGTTTTAAATTATGGAGCACCCTAGCTTGAGTCAATCGAGCTCTACTTTTGCTTCGTTGTGAATCTGGGCAGATCATCAACTCGTTTGCGATTTTGCCGATGTTATTGTAGTTGATCCGTGCATGCTATGCCATTGTGCTTGCCATGTCTAGCTAGATTTTTGTGCCCTCTTAATGGATGTATGCTTTCCTTGCCATGACTTGCACTGTGGTGAGTGCATCAGGCTCGTTTACATGCCTTCGTGAGTTATATTTCAGCATGTCTCAGTTTTCACTAAGTCTGAAAACTGATTGTGTTTTAGCTATGTTCGTGTGCTTGTTAGTATATTTTGTGAACCCTTTTGGCCCCAGGTCACTTTGGGTCTTTTGTTAAGCTTGTTGAGTAGCTCCATGCCATGTTCTTACTTGTCTTAATCAGGTCATGTATCATGTTGTTTTGCTGCTCCGAAGAGGGCTTCGTGATCTGAAATTTCAGACAAGTGTTAATTTCACTAAGTCTGTGATCTGTTTTGCATTTGCGTTTTTGCCATGCTTGTTTGAACCTCATAGTGGATGAATTGGCCGTAGCTCAGTGCTAGACTTTTGTTAAGCATCTTGTGTGCATCCCTGCCATGTATTTTGTTGTCATGTTTGGTGGCTGTAGCATGTTCATTTCGTTGCATTTAGATGCCTACTTGCTGTAAATCGCAGACCGGTGTCATTCTTAAAACGCTTGCCATTTCTAAACCGTAACTCCGATTCCGGCGTTCTTTATATCGTTTTCAAGCGATTTCATCTTATCGTTCCAGTGTCACACTTGGTTTTCCAAGTTGAGGCCAGGTTCATGCATTTCCTGTCATATCTTACATTTTGCATCCTGCATCGCATCCCGCATAGCATACCATCATTTCATCATTGCATCGTATCGCTTGATCCTTGCATGTGGTTGATTGTATCCTTGTTGCTTGTTTGTCTTGTTTGGGTAGAGCCAGGAGACGAGTTCGCTACCGAGGAGCCCGTTGAGTTTGCTTGTGAGGATCCAGTCAACTCTGACAGCTGTGCAGGCAAGATGATCATACCCTCGAAATCACTACTATCTTAGCTATGCTAGTTTGCTCGCTCTTTGCTATGCCAATGCTACGATGCCTACCATTTGCTTGTCAGCCTCCCAAATTGCCATGACAAACCTCTAACCCACCATGTCCTAGCAAACCGTTGTTTGGCTATGTTACCGCTTCGCTCAGCCCCTCTTATAGCATTGCTAGTTGCAGGTGAAGATTGGAGGCCGTTCCTTGTTGGAACATTTATTTACTTGTGGGGATATTATTATATTGCTATGTTATCTTGATGCATCTATACACTTGGTAAAGGGTGGAAGGCTCGGCCTCTCGCCTAGTGTTTTGTTCCACTCTTGCCGCCCTAGTTTTCCGTCATATAGGTGTCATGTTCCCGGATTGTGCGTTCCTTACGCGGTTGGGTTATAATGGTAACCCCTTGATAGTTCGCCTTGATTAAAGCTTTTCCAGCAATGCCCAACCTTGGTTTTACCATTTTCCACCTAGCCTCTTTTCCCTTGGGTTACCGGAGCCCAAGGGTCATCTTATTTTAACCCCCCCCCCTGGGCCAGTGCTCCCTCTGAGTGTTGGTCCGAACCGGGCAGCCTGCGGGGCCACCTCGAGGAAACTTGAGGGTTGGTTTTACTCGTAGCTTGACCTATCTGAGTGTGCCCTGAGAACGAGATATGTGCAGCTCCTATCGGGATTTGTCGGCACATTCGGGCGGTGTTGCTGGTCTTGTTTTAACCTGTCGAAGTGTCTTGAATTACCGAGATACCGAGTCTAATCGGAACGTCTTGGGAGGAGGTCTATTTCTTCGTTGACCGTGAGAGCTTGTCATGGGCTAAGTTGGGACTTCCTTGCAGGGATTGAACTTTCGAAAGCCGTGCCCACGGTTATGGGCAGATGGGAATTTGTCAATGTCTGGTTGTAGATAACTTGAACCTTAATTAATTAAAATGAATCAACGGAGTGTGTTACCGTGATGGCCTCTTCTCGGCGGAGTCCGGGAAGTGGACACAGTGTTGGAGTAATGCTTGCGCAGGTTGTTCCTCTAGTTTTTCTCGCTCGCGCTTTGCCCCCTCTTCTCGCTCTCTTTTACGAATAAGTTAGCCGCCATACTTGCTAGTCGCTTGCTGCAGCTCCACATATATTTTGCCTTACCCTTCCTATAAGCTTAAATAGTCTTGATCACGAGGGTGCGAGATTGCTGAGTCCCTGTGGCTCACGGATACTATAACTCCAGATGCAGGTCCAGGTGATTCCGCTCCAGGTGACGAGTACGAGCTCAAGTGGGAGTTCGACGAGGACTCTCAGTGTTATTATGTTTCCTTTCCCGATGATCAGTAGTGGTGCCCAGTTGGGGGTGATTGGGACCGAGTCGCATGTTGGGTTCTCTTTTATTTTGGCGCCGTAGTCGGGCCATGAGTGTTTGGATGATGTAATGTTATTTATGTACTTGATTGACGTGGCGAGTGTAAGCCAACTATGTTCTCCCCTTTATTATTCATATTACATGGGATGTTGTGAAGATTGCCTAACTTGCGACATATGCCTTCAATGCGATTATGTATCTAAGTCGTGCCTCGACACGTGGGAGCTATAGTCGCATCGAGGGTGTTACAAGTTGGTAATCAGAGCCTTCCCCGACCTTAGGAGCCCCATTGCTTGATCGTTTTTAGCGGCCGAGTTGTGTCTAGAAAAAATGTTTTGAGTCCTTAGGAATTATATATCGGAGAGTTTAGGAATTCTTTTTACTTCCCAGTCTCCTCATCGCTCTGGTAAGGCATCCTGACGTAGAGTTTTGACTCTTCTCTTCTCAAATTTCACTAAAAAAAATTTAGGATCACGCGAGTATCTTGGAATCATTCCGATGGCTTATGATGAGAATACTGTCTTGGTGCCTCCTGTCAGGGGTTTAGTGGAAGTGTCCCGGGGAGTTGAGCTCTGAGGTGTTGTCATCATAATTTTATCGTTGCAATTCTAGAATACTTGAGATATGTTCGCCGACATCGAAAATCTCTCTTATGCAGTTCGTTGGTGAGATAACCTCGACGCCACCCAGTACAGGGGCAGGAGTTCAGGAGTATCGCCATAACTGGTATAACGGATGCTTTTCGAAGGTTGAGGTAGATGGTTTCCGAAGTTTTCTTGGTTATGTGTTGAAGGATGGATACAGCTGGATGTAGAATTTGCTAGTTTGGGTGAGATATTATGCTTCCCCTGTATCCCCAACACCTGATTGCATAACCGGAAAGGTTCGGGAGTTTCATAGGTGGGAATTCTAGTAGCTCTAGTTCTTCTTCCATGGATATTGGTTTGAGATTGGGATTTCTTACCGATTATTCGTTCTTGATCCGTACTTTGTTGACTTATTTCTCTACCTTAATTCTACGTGTCTTCTCAATTTATGGATATGTGACCATTTCAAGAGGAATGCGTTCATTCATTTTGTTCGGATGTGAAGACTATATGTTGCAATTTTCATTCCGTTGGATTCAGCTTCAATATTTATCTGTCAATGTGCTAATGGTGGTCAACCTCTCGTATTGTCTCTCTGCACGGTATTCCTCAAGTGATATCTTCAGACCGTGGCAGCATCTTTACCTCCAAGTTTTGGGATTCTTTCTAGAAGGCCATGGGCACCAACATCCGCTTCAGCACTGCTTTCCATCCTCAAACAAGCGGTCAAGTCGAGCGTGTCAACCAGATTCTTCAAGATATGCTCAGGGCTTGTGTGATCTCCTTCGGCATGAAATGGGAGGATTGTCTTCCTTATGCTGAATTCTCCTACAACAATAGTTTTCAAGCAAGTTCGGGCAAGGCCCCTTTTGAAATTCTGTATGGCAGGAAGTGTCGTACCCCTCTCAACTGGTCTGAAACCAGTGAACATCAGCTGCTGGGTAATGACTTAATCACAGAGGCAGAAGAAATGTGCAAAGTCATTCGAGATAACCTCAAAGCAGCCCAATCCCGCAAGAAGTGCTACTATGACAGTAAGCACCGTGATTTTGCTTTCGAGATCGGAGATCATGTTTACCTCCGTGTCTCTCCTATGAAAGGTACTCGTCGTTTCGGTATCAAAGGGAAGCTTGCCCCTAGATACGTGGGACCTTTCAAGATTGTCAGCAAGAGAGGCGACCTCGCCTATCAACTCGAACTTCCTTCAAACTTTGCAAATGTTCATGACGTGTTCCATGTCTCTCAGCTTCGAAAGTGCTTCAAGACTCCTGACCGCACCGTCAACTTCGAGGACATTGAGTTCCAAGAAGATCTCTCTTATCGTGAGCACCCAGTTGCTATTCTTGAAGAGACTGGACGCAACACTCTTAACAAGTCAATCAAATTCCTCAAAGTCAAGTGGTTGCACCATTCCGACCGTGAAGCTACCTGGAAACGCGAGGATCACCTCCGTTCTGAGTACCCGGCGTTCTTTCAGTCCTAGATCTCGGGACGAGATCTTTTCGTAGTGGTGGAGTGTTGTAACACCCCGGATGTAACTTTCCATTTTTGTACTCCAACTCTTGCCGTCTCCGGCGTTAAGTTATATTTATTTCTCTTGTTTGGGTCTTTGTCTCCATGTGTTGTTTTCATTGTCATGCATCTCATATCATGTCATCATGTGCATTGCATTTGCATACGTGTTCGTGTCATGCATTCGAGCTTTTTCCCCGTTGTCCGTTTTGCATTCCGGCGCTCCGTTCTCCTCCGGTGGTCTTTTCTAGCTTTCTTTCGTGTGTGGGGATTAAACGGAATTATGTTTCCTTTCCCGATGATCAGTAGTGGTGCCCAGTTGGGGGTGATTGGGACCGAGTCGCATGTTGGGTTCTCTTTTATTTTGGCGCCGTAGTCGGGCCATGAGTGTTTCGATGATGTAATGTTATTTATGTACTTGATTGACGTGGCGAGTGTAAGCCAACTATGTTCTCCCCTTTATTATTCATATTACATGGGATGTTGTGAAGATTGCCTAACTTGCGACATATGCCTTCAATGCGATTATGTCTCTAAGTCGTGCCTCGACACGTGGGAGCTATAGTCGCATCGAGGGTGTTACACATGGCACTTTCTTATAGTCAACAGTTGGTTATACTATTAAGTATTAACCATGCTCTTATACACCTAGACAGAGGGATTAAATCGGGATGACTTGGAAGGGGCAGAGGAGATGTAAGAAATGGTTCATCATAAGTCTTTCACCAGTACTGTGGTAAAAATTCTCAGTTAATCTCATAAATGGTAAGCGAGAACTCAAATGGAGAAAAAGCATACATGGAAGATTCTAGACAAAACCATAAATGGATACACTTTTCTCCAAGCGCGATACTCTAATAGAGCGAGATCATGCATGGAAGGTTCTATACTATATAAATAAGAAGTCTCCACATGCTTAGACAATGGATTACATTGAGGGAAGAATAATGATCAACAATTAACTTGGTAATGCATATGTCCAAGTGAACCTCCTTGGAGTCCCCGTGCACCATATTGGGGTGAAAATCATAATATGGTGTCGAATTGCGGGTTCTGACTAACCCTTGAGGTTCGAACTCTGGGGTGCGCACGAAGAATACACTCTCTCTAGTTCGCTTGCTCAACGATCTCACGGCCGAGCTCAACGAACCCAAAGAACAACAGACACAAGAGTTTATACTGGTTTGGGCCACCTTGCGGTTTAATACCCTACTCCAGTGTGGTGTTGGTGGATTGCCTCACGGGCCAAGGATGAACTAGTACATGGGACGAACAGCCTCAGGAGGAGAGGTGTTCTTGAGCTTGGCGAGCTGTGGATGTGAGCATGGAATGGATCCGATCCAAGATGAGTCCCCCCCCTATGGTGGTGGCTAGCCCTATTTATAGAGGCCCTGGTCATGTTCCCCAAATATTAGGCGGGAAGGGATCCCACAATGGCCAAGTTTGAAGGGGGACAAGTAGTACAAGCCAAGTTTGAAGGCTCTTGTGGTGACGCTGCAGTGGGCTCCGTGGTGACCTCCATCCTGCCGTCCTGCTGGTCTTGGTCTTGTTGCACCAATATGGAAACCTTTGCCTGACGCCTCGGGACTCCTCGTCAGTGCCTACCTCTTTAGCACGAAAGAGGAAACTGGTACACTGTGCCCACTGGTGCCCGCGTAGCCTTGGTCGTCATGGCTCACGTCACATGAACCTCGCGAGGTGCCCCCTGCATACAGATCTCCACTCCTCGGGAGCCAACCTAGTGAGGCTGCCCTCAGGGAGGTCTTTGTGTCGTCTGCCTCGCGAGGCTTGGCCCCTCGCAAGGGTCTTGAGTGGTTGTTGCTCAAGATTGGCCTTACCAGGCCGTTGGTGGAGCCACACACAAGCCCGCAGGCAGGCAAATGTAGGCACCCCCGGTCCCAGAAAGCCGACAGTAGCCCCTGGGCCCAAGAAGCGCTCGAGCTTGGCTTCGAGGCGAAGCCAAAGGGCAATTGCGGAGCGCCGCGGGCCCCAACCACTGTTCTCGCCTGACAAAAGGCTGGCGCACGCTACAGAGTCTTCATTGTCTTCCTTCGTCTTGCTCCGGATCCCCTTTCCTGTTCTCAGCCCCAAGAGACTCTAGATCTGCCAGGGCCCCTCTTCAAGCTTGCAGCCGATGGCATCCGACAAGGCGAAGGCCACATGCTCGCCCGCCTGGTACGAGCCCGCCTTGAGCACGCCCAATGTCTCGGAGAAGAACTTCGCCACCGCGCTCTTGTTGGCGGCGGGCGACAGCAACGAGTGGGGAGAGACTGCGCTCCGTATCGGCTCCGCCAAGCAGGAGGCCTCCGGTAGCACCTTCTACCCATTCTTCATGCACACTGTCTTCACGGGGCTGGTCCCCCCTTTCTCTTAGTTTTTCTACACCGTCCTCCGCCATTACAAACTCCACGCCCTCCACCTTCATCCCAACTCCGTCCTACTCCTGTCGATCTTCGCCTTCTATTGTCAGGCTTTCATGGGGATGATGTCGTCTGTGGCGCTGATTCCCCATTTCTTCTACTTCCGCAACAAGGATGGCGCGGCATGCTCAGGGTGCGGCAACTTTGTTGTGGTAAACGGAGCCAATACGATCTCGAGAGCCGCAAAAAAGGTAGAGGGCTTCCAGAACAAATGGGTCCTTATTAATACCAAGAGCCCCTACCCTTGGCTGGTGCTGCCGACAGGAAGGCCAGTGCCTCATGACGGGTGGACTAGCGAGAAGCTCACCGACCCGCGGGCAGAGCAGGTGTTGGGGAGGATGGCAGCTGACTTGAAGCTAGACGATCCAAAGGCGGAGAAGCAGACAGGGCCATTATCGTCAAGGAGTTCTTGTTGCAGCGCCTGGCCCTGCTCCAGGTGCACTCGTGCCCCTTGTGGAGGCTCATGGAAGAACGAGGGGGTGTCCTCCGCCTACGCCCTAATGCCTTGTCCGACAAGGAGGTGGACAAGGTCCTCCACCTCTTGGTTGCGGAGGATCATGGGTATCCGCCTGACACCCATCTTCCACTGTACCGCCGCCTAGATGGGTCGAAGATTGCTGCCGCCATGCTCGTCTTCAACGAGCACGGGCTCGTGCCGCCGACGCCTACCGGGGCTCCGGTGGTGGCGGCCTCGGTGATGGTGTCCTCCGATGAGTCCGGTGAGGAGGAGAGGGCTGACTCAGAGGCGACCCGGGAGGAGCTGGGGAGACCTCTGCTCTCCACGTGGCAAACCTCCTCCGCACCCTTCCTAACAACGACGAGGCCATCACGCACCTGGTGATGGAGTCGCAGATCTGTGCCGGGGTCCTAACAAGGTCCGGGGGACCCCCTAGAAGAAACCGCTAGCCGGGGTCCTGAGGAAGGGTAGATCAGCGCTGATCTCCTGAGGCGATGTTGCCGCTCCGTCGTCAGCCGATGCTGAAGTGGGTCCGGCTGCCGCGCCCTTGCTAGCTCCTAGGGCTCGCGTGCCTACGCCCCAGGACGCGAAACCTTCGGGCTTGGTGTCCCAGAAGAGGCCGAGAGAGTACGCCGCCGTAGATCAGTAAGCACTTCGTCCTAATCCCTTGTTTGTTTCCTTGCTGTAGTTTCCTGATATCTTCCTTGCACTGGCAGGCCAACGTCGGTGGCGAAGAAGAAGAAGGGGCGACCAAAACCCATGAGGCCCCACAGCTAGCTGTTTCCGCGCCTCCTCTGGCACAGAGGGACGATGGTGGCCCCCGAGCCTCAGCATCCAGGTTGTCTTCATGAGATTCAAAGGCTCCACCTCAGGAGAAGGCAATCTCCATGGCCAAGCTAGCCCGGAGGCACCTGCCTCCAACTTGCTTGCTGAGGCTCCGGAGGCTCAGGAGCCCCTGGACCATTCCGCTGCCGCCAACCTATAGGCCATGGCACCGATGCTACCTCCTCCTCTTCTTATCATGCCGCCAGGCCATGCTCCTTCTGCCTCGCCTGATGCTCTAGAGGAGGCTTTTTCCGCGCTGACCTAGCTTCGGAACGACCTTCAAGGCGCCGACCGTCGCTTGGCATCAGGGAGCCTGGAGCTGATCTCGGGGTTGTTGCGGTCCGATGCATCTGTGAGGGCGGCGTGGGGCCAGGCGGTGGCAACTTCTGAGGAGGGTAAGCGAGCTGTCGACCGGGCCACGGCCGCCCGCGAGGCGGCGATGAAGGATGCCGAGGACGCCAAGGAGCGCTGCCGGGTGGCGGAAGCCGATCTGGAGACATTGCACAATGAACGTGCAGCCGAAGCTCATCAGTACAAGGCACAGGAGGAGAAGCTAAAGGCTCGGGAAGACGCGGTCTCCGGTCGTGGCACGGAGCTGGAGCAGCTGGCTCGGGCGCAAGCCATGGAGCGCCGCCGCCTGGAGGAGCTAGAGACGAAGATGGAGGCGGAGGAGGCCCAGCTAGAGGCCAAGGCGAAGGTTCTTGCTGAAGATCGCGTGGCCTTGAAATCCCTTGAGCTGAGGTCCCGTGAGGCTTTGCAGGAGCTCTAGGAGAAGGGCTTGGAGAAGCCATTGGTGACTAATGATGATGGCCCAGCCCAGCTACTCCCTCAGCTTATCATGGTGCTCGAGCGCGTTGCCAACGGGATCGGCCCCATGGTGGAGGGGGAAGCCCGTGCGCTCTCCTCATCAGCCCTGATGCACGTCTTCAGCCATCTTCATCTTCGTGACCCTAGCGCCGACCTCGACGCCCTGCTCGAGCCCGTGGACGAGGAGCGCTGCGAGGCTGCTGCCGGAGCCATGAAGGACCGACTGGAGGCCCTGTTGGAGAAATTCCTCGCCATCGACCCCGCGCCTCCGGCTGACAGTGCCGCCGCCCCTAAGACCACGGGCGACGGCACGGGCGACGGCGACGCTACTGACGGGGAGGCGCTACCTGACGACAACGCCCAGGACTGAAGAGGAGGCTTGCTGGTGGACGGTAGTGCTCCTTTCTATTTTTAGTTTCCTGCAAAGTTTCTTGCGTTATGCAACGTGCCTTGTGGAGGCATCAAAACATGTGTTTGGTATTGGAGAAAGAGTATGTCTTCTAATAACTTGTTAGGATTCCGCGATCTCCTTCCCGTTTTCTCGTTGTTCTACGTCGGCAGGGCCCGGCCCCGCGCATGCCTCAGCCGCCGTTGGGTCGTCTGGATCACCAGGACGAGACCAAGGAGTGAGGGGCTACATGGCCAGTTAGGCTCCTGAGTCGCAATGGTCAGGAGTCCCTCTTGACGTGCAAACAACCAGCGGAAAGGAAATGTGAAAGTAGGTCTTAATGTTCTGCGTCGGCATGGCCCGACCCCGCGCGTGCCTCAGCCGCCGTTGGGTCGTCCAGATGTCCAGGACGAGACCAAGGGGTAAGGGGCTACATGGCCAGTTAGGCTCCTGAGTCGCGATGCTCAGGAGTCCCCCTTGACGTACAAACAGACCTCCATACCATTCCTCGCCGAGGTGCCACTCAGGAGAGGGGCGCGACTACCAGGTCCGAGAGACCTCGCAGGGTGGCCTACGCCAGGCATGACCTAAGCGCAGCCCCCATGCCCAGCCCCCTCGCTCGACTCTCTCGGGGGGAAAGCATTACGACAAGGCTGGACACCGAGTCGGCTGGCTCCCTAAGGTTGATGCGGCCATGGGGCCGCCCTCAGTTATTTCTCACCAGTGCGGAGCATAGTGCTTCCGCACTTTCATGGGCATAGCCACTCCTTGACCGTGTCGACTGCGAGCGCGGAGCATGGTGCTTCCACTTGTGCGCGGGTGAGGGCTCCCTCTGAGTGGATCCCCCGGGGTGTGTACAACCCCGCCCTGATACGTGGCTTGCACGGCAGGAATAGACGAGGTGTGTTTGGGTACTCGTGAGCTAGTGCGGGACTCATGAGGCCCTACCTCAAGGCGGGTTGCGTCTGGTCTTGGTTCTTGGTGGCTGTGATGGTCCTGCGAGATGGTTAGGCAACTTGCACCGGATGAATCTCCTGAGGCGATCACATGAGAAGGCCAGACACCAACGACCCCAGGAGGTGACGTGAACAGGGCCGACCCGCCAGACAGAGCTCCGCCGTTGGGTTTATCGACGCTGCAGGGACAGACTCGAGCACAAACACTGTGCCTAGTCTTCTCATGCGAAAGATCCTGAGGAAAGACGACCGGCGTGCGGCTCCCGCGGTGGCGAGGCACTGGGTCACGCACCCTGGCTTGTCCGTCCGCGATTAGCTCATCTGAGAACATGGCACCAAGGGCCATGGGAGGTGACGTACATGGGAGCTAGCCCGCGAGCCAGAGCTCAGCCTCTTGGGTTTAGCGATGCTGCAGGGACAGACCTGAGCACAAACGCCATGCCAGTCCTTAATCATGAGGCGGTTGTGGGTAGGCTTGCAAGGGCGCACGACGTTCATGGTATCGAAGTACCGGATAGGCAGGTGATAATCATAAGATGACTCAAGCAATGAGGTAAGCTAGTTTGAATAGATGCAAAAACGGTACATGCCATAGGGACGGACCCATGCAGCCTGGGGATGATGCAGCCCGAGGGGCGCCCCCAACAGAGTAAGCTAAAGATGCAAAAGGATACGTGTCGCAGGGACATGCCCATGCGACCTGGGGATGATGCAGCCCGAGGGGAGCCCCAGCTGAGTAAACCAGAAAACGTCACCTGGCACCGTTGTTGAAGAGGTGTTGGAGCAGCTAAAGATGCGCGCAGAAGAAGTCGCTCCTCATGAGTCGTTCAGCGGTCGGTTCCCGGGGGACCCCGGAGGTCTTGGCTCCTCCTCCCCCAGGATCTCCTGGCGCCTGGCCTCGTGAGCCGCCAGGGCGCCTTGCAAGAGCCAGTGGAAGGTGACAGCCGCATTTGGCATGCTGAAAGGCATGCGAACGTAGCTGTGTGGGGGGCCCTCGCACCAACCAATGCTCGATGGCCAGAAGCGCCCCTGAGATGTGGCCCTGTTGAGCCCTGGAATGTCGATGCAGACGCGCAGCTTGTCGTCCTTGCCAATACAAGGAGCTGCGCCAGGTGGTGGGCGGCGGTCGCCGTGCATGGCTCTCGCTCCTTGTAGCTCCTCAATCGCCTTGGTGATGAACTCCTGAGCACCAGGCACTCCACACCATGCGCTCTCTTGTGGGAAACATGCGGCGAAGCACGCCTCCATGTGGTGCCCGAGCGCCTTCCTCGTGACGTCGGCTAGGTCTGAGGCCCTCCAGAAGAGAGCCCCCGAGCCCAGCCCGAGGAGGGCGCCAGGTGCGCCTTCCTGTTGGGGAATGCAGTACTTTCAAAAAAAATCCTACACACACGCAAGATCATGGTGATGCATAGCAACGAGAGGGGAGAATGTTGTCTACGTACCCTCGTAGACTGTAAGCGGAAGTGTTATGACAACGCGGTTGATGTAGTCGTGTGTCTTCACGTTCGGCTCGGTGACGTCCAGCGAACTCACAATCCAGTAGAGCCTCGAGGGAGAGTTTCGTCAGCATGACGACGTGATGACGGTGATGATGATGCTACCGGAACAGGGATTCGCCTAAGCACCGCTACGATATTACCGAGGTGGATTATGGTGGACGGGGGCACCGCACACGGCTAAAGATCAATGATCAACTTGTATCTCTGGGGTGCCCCCTCCCCCGTATATAAAGGAGTGGAGGAGGCGAGGGGCCGGCCCTCTCTATGGTGCGCCCTAGGGGAGTCCTACTCCCACCGGGAGTAGGATTCCCCCCTTCCATGTAGTAGGAGTAAGAGAGAAGGAAGGGGAGGGGAGGAGAAAGGAAAGGGGGCGGCCCCTCCCAATTCGGATTGGGCTAGAGGGCGTGCCTCCCACCTTTTCCTCCCCTCCCCTTTTTCAACTAAGGCCCAATAAGGCCCATATACTCCCAGGGGGGTTCCGGTAACCTCCCGGTACTCCGGAAAATGCCCCAACTCATCCGGAACCATTCCGATGTCCAAACATAGGCTTCCAATATATTGATCTTTATGTCTCAACCATTTCGAGACTCCTCGTTATGTCCGTGCTCAAATCCGGGACTCTGAACTATCTTCGGTACATCAAAACACATAAACTCGTAATACCGATCATCACCGAACGTTAAGCGTGCGGACCCTACGGGTTCGAGAACTATGTAGACATGACCGAGACATGTCTCCGGTCAATAACCAATAGTGGAACCTGGATGCTCATATTGGCTCCTACATATTCTACGAAGATCTTTATCGGTCAAACTGCATAACGGTATACGTTGTTCCCTTTGTCATCGGTATGTTACTTGCCCGAGATTCGATCGTCGGTATCTCAATACCTAGTTCAATCTCGTTACTGGCAAGTCTCTTTACTCATTCCGTAATGCTACATCCTGTAACTAACTCATTAGCTACATTGCTTGCAAGGCTTATAGTGATGTACATTACCGAAAGGGCCCAAAGATACCTCTCCGACAATCGGAGTGACAAATCCTAATCTTGATCCATGACAACTCAACAAATACCATCAGAGACACCTGTAGAGCACCTTTATAATCACCCAGTTACGTTGTGACATTTGGTAGCACACAAAGTGTTTCTCCAGTATTCAGGAGTTGCATGATCTCATAGTCATAGGAACATGTATAGTTATGGAGAAAGCAATAGCAACAAACTGAACGATCATCGTGCTAATCTAACAGATGGGTCAAGTGAATCACATCATTGTCTAATGATGTGATCCCGTTAATCAAATGACAACTCATGTCTATGGTTAGGAAACATAACCATCTTTGATTCAACAAGCTAGTCAAGTAGAGACAAACTAGTGACACTCTGTTTGTCTATGTATTCACACATGTACTAAGTTTCCGGTTAATACAATTCTAGCATGAATAATAAACATTTATCATGATATAAGGAAATATAAATACCAACTTTATTATTGCCTCTAGGGCATATTTCCTTCAGTCTCGCACTTGCACTAGAGTCAATAATCTACATTACATTGAAATGATTCTAACACCCATGGAGTCTTGGTGTTGATCATGTTTTGCTCGTGAGAGAGGCTTAGTCAATGGGTCTGCAACATTCAGATCGGTATGTATCTTGCAAATTTCTATATCTCCCTCCTTGACTTGATCGCAGATGGAATTGAAGCGTCTCCTGATGTGCTTGGTTCTCTTGTGAAATCTGGATTCCTTTGCCAAGGCAATTGCTCCAGTATTGTCACAAAAGATTTCATTGGACCCTATGCACTAGGTATGACACCTAGATCGAATATGAACTCCTTCATCTAGACTCCTTCATTTGCTTCTTCCGAAGCAGCTATGTATTCCGCCTCAGACGTAGATCCTGCCACAACGCTCTGCTTGGAACTGCACCAATTGACAGCTCCAACATTTAATAAAAATATGTATCCGGTTTGTGAGTTAGAGTCATCTGGATTAGTGTCAAAGCTTGCATCGACGTAACCATTTACGACGAGCTCTTTGTCACCTCCATATACGAGAAACATATCCTTAGTCCTTTTCAGGTATTTCACGATGTTCTTGACCGCTGTCTAGTGATCCACTCCTGGATTACTTTGGTACCTCCTTGCTAAACTTATAGCAAGGCACACATCAGGTCTGGTACACAGCATAGCATACATGATAGAGCCTATGGATGAAGCATAGGGAACACCTTTCATTTTCTCTCTATCTTCTGTAGTGGTCGGGCTTTGAGTCTGACTCAACTTCACACCTTGTAATACACGCAAGAACCCTTTCTTTGCCTGATCCATTTTGAACTTCTTCAAAACTTTATCAAGGTATGTGCTTTGTGAAAGTCCAATCAAGCATCTTGATCTATCTCTATAGATCTTGATGCCCAATATATAGGCAACTTCACCGAGGTCTTTCATTGAAAAATTCTTAAGTATCCTTTTATGCTACTCAGAAATTCAGTATCATTTTCGATCAACAATGTGTTATCTACATATAATATCAGAAATGCTACGGAGCTCCCACTCACTTTCTTGTAAATAGAGGCTTCTCCAAAAGTATGTATAAAACCATATGCTTTGACCACACTATCAAAGCGTATGTTCCAACTCTGAGAGGCTTGCACCAGTCCATAAATGGATCGCTGGAGCTTGCACACTTTGTTAGCACCTTTTGGATCAACGAAACCTTCTGGTTGCATCATATACAACTCTTCTTTAAGATAACCATTAAGGAATGCAGTTTTGACATCCATTTGCCAAATTTCATAATCATAAAATGCGGCAATTGCTAACATGATCCGGACGGACTTAAGGATCGCTACGGGTGAGAAGGTCTCATTGTAGTCAACTCCTTGAACTTATCGAAAACCTTTGGCAACAAGTCGAGCTTTGTAGACAGTAATATTACCGTCAGCGTCAGTATTCTTCTTGAAGATCCATTTATTCTCTATGGCCTGCCGATCATCGGGCAAGTCAACCAAAGTCCATACTTTGTTCTCATACATGGATCCCATCTCAGATTTCATGGCCTCAAGCCATTTTGCAGAATCTGGGCTCATCATCGCTTCCTCATAGTTTGTAGGTTCGTCATGGTCAAGTAACATGACTTCCAGAACAGTATTGCCATACCACTCTAGTGCGGATCTTACTCTGGTTGACCTACAAGGTTTGGTAGTAACTTGATCAGAAGTTTCATGATCATCATCATTAGCTTCCTCACTTACTGGTGTAGGAGTCACTTGAACTGATTTCCGTGATGAACTACTTTCCAATAAGGGAGAAGGTACAATTACCTCGTCAAGTTCTACTTTCCTCCTACTCACTTCTTTCTAGAGAAACTCCTTCTCTAGAAAGGATCCATTCTTAGCAACGAATATCTTGCCTTCGGATCTGTGATATAAGGTGTACCCAACAGGCTCCTTTGGGTACCCATATCTGCTCAAATCATCTGTGAAGGTGAGAAAATAACGATATCCGCTGCGAGGTTCAATGTTCATTGGACCACATACATTAGTATGTATGATTTCCAATAACTCTGTTGCTCACTCCATTGTTCTGAAGAACGGAGTTTTAGTCATCTTGCCCATGAGGCATGGTTCGCAAGTACCAAGTGATTCATAATCAAGTGATTCCATAAGTCCATCAGAATGGAGTTTCTTCATGCGCTTTATACCAATATGACCTAAACAGAAGTGCCACAAATAAGTTGCACTATCATTATCAACTGTGCATCTTTTGGCTTCAATACTATGAACATGTGTATCACTACTATCAAGATTTAGTAAAAATAGACCACTCATCAGGGGTGCATGACCATAAAAGATATTACTCATATAAATAGAACAAGCATTATTCTCCGATTTAAATGAATAGCCGTCTCGCATCAAACAAGATCCAGATATAATGTTCATGATCAACGCTGGCACCAAATAACAATTATTTAGGTCTAATATTAATCCCAAAGGTAGATGTAGAGGTAGCGTGCCGACGGTGATCACATCGACTTTGGGACCATTTCCCACGCGCATCGTCACCTCGTCCTTAGCCAATCTTTGCTTAATCCGTAGCCCCTGTTTCGAGTGGAAAATGTTAGCAACTGAACCAGTATCAAATACCCATGCACTACTACGAGCATTAGTAAGGTGCACATCAATAACATGTATATCAAGTATACCTTTCACATTTCCATCCTTCTTCTCCACCAAATACTTCAGGAAGTTCCGCTTCCAGTGACCAGTTCCTTTGAAGTAGAAGCACTCAGTCTCAGGCTTAGGTCCAGACTTGGGTTTCTTCACTTGAGCAGCAACTGGCTTGCTGTTCTTCTTGAAGTTCCCCTTCTTCCCTTTACCCTTTTTCTTGAAACTGGTGGTCTTGTTGACCATCAACACTTGATGCTCCTTCTTGATTTCTACCTCCGCAGCTTTTAGCATTGCAAAGAGCTCCGGAATTGTCTTATCCTTCCCTTTCATATTATAGTTCATCATGAAGCTCTTGTAGCTTGGTGGCAGTGATTGAAGAACTCTGTCATTGACACTATCATCAGGAAGATTAACTCCCAGTTTAGTCAAGTGGTTGCGGTACCCAGACATTCTGAGTATATGTTCACTGACAGAACTAAAATCCTCCATCTTGCAGTTGTAGAACTTATTGGAGACTTCATATCTCTCAATCCAGGCATTTGCTTGAAATATTAACTTCAACTCCTAGAACATCTCATATGCAACATGACATTCAAAACATCGTTGAAGTTCCGGTTCTAAGCCGTAAATCACGGCACACTGAACTATCGAGTAGTCATCAGCTTTGCTCTACTAGGTGTTCATAACATCTGGCGTTGCTCCTGTAGCGGGTTTGTCACCTAGCAGTGCTTCCAGGACGTAATTTTTCTGTGCAGCAATGAGGATAATCCTCAAGTTACGGACCCAGTCCATGTAGTTGCTACCATCATCTTTCAACTTAGCTTTCTCTAGGAACGCATTAAAATTCAACGGAACAACAGCACGGGCCATCTATCTACAACAACATAGACATGCAAAATACTAGCAAGTACTAAGTTCATGATAAACTAAAGTTCAATTAATCAAATTACTTAAGAACTCCCACTTAGATAGACATCTCTAAAATCATCTAAGTGATCACGTGATCCACATCAACTAAACCATGTCCGATCATCACATGAGATGGAGTAGTTTTCAATGGTGAACATCACTATGTTGATCATATCTACCATATGATTCACGCTCGACCTTTCGGTCTCCAGTGTTCTGAGGCCATATCTGCATATGCTAGGCTCGTCAAGTTTAACCCGAGTATTCTGCATGTGCAAAACTGGCTTGCACCCGTTGTCTGTGCACGTAGAGCTTATCACACCCGATCATCACGTGGTGTCTCGGCACGACTAACTATAGCAACGGTGCATACTCAGGGAGAACACTTATACCTTGAAATTTAGTGAGAGATCATCTTATAATGCTACTGCCAAACTAAGCAAAATAAAATGCATAAAGGATAAACATCACAAGCAATCAATATAAGTGATATGATATGGCCATCATCATCTTCTGCCTTTGATCTCCATCTCCAAAGCACCATCATGATCACCATCGTCACCGGCTTGACACCTTGATCTCCATCGAAGCATCGTTGTCGTCTCGCCAACTATTGCCTCTACGACAATCGCTACCGCTTAGTGATAAAGTAATCAATTACTTGGAGATTGCATTTCATACAATAAAGCGACAACCATATGGCTCTAGCCTGTTACTGATAACTGTGTTACAAAACATGATCATCTCATACAAAAATTTAGCATCATGTCTTGACCATATCACATCACAACATGCCCTGCAAAAACAAGTTAGACGTCCTCTACTTTGTTGTTGCAAGTTTTACGTGGCTGCTACGGGCTGAGCAAGAACCGTTCTTACCTACGCATCAAAAACCACAACGCAGTATAGTGATTTTTTTATCTTCAGAAAGAACCCTATTCATTGAATCCGATTCAACTAAAGTTGGAGAAACAGACACCCACTAGCCACCTGTGTGTGAAGCACGTCGGTAGAACCAGTCTCGCTTAAGCATATGCGTAATGTCGGTATGGGCCGCTTCATCTAACAATGCCGCTGAATCAAGAATCAACTAGTGACGGCAAGCAATATGTATATGCCGACGCCCACAACTCATTTGTGTTCTTCTCGTGCATATAACATCTACGCATAAACCTGGCTCTGATGCCACTGTTGGGGAATGCGGTAATTTCAAAAAAATTCCAACGCACACGCAAGATCATGGTGATGCATAGCAACGATAGGGGAGAGTGTTGTCTACGTACCCTTGTAGACCATAAGAGGAAGTGTTATGACAACACGGTTGATGTAGTCGTACGTCTTCATGATCGACCGATCCTAGTACCGAAAGTATGGCACCTCCGCGATCTGCACACGTTTGGCTCGGTGATGTCCCGCGAACTCACAATCCAGTAGAGCTTCGAGGGAGAGTTTCGTCGGCACAACGGTGTGATGACGTTGATGATGATGCTACAGGAACAGGGCTTCGCCTAAGCACCGCTGCGATATTACCGAGGTGGATTATGGTGGAGGGGGGCACCGCACACGGCTAAAGATCAATGATCAACTTATATCTTTGGGGTTCCCCCTCCCTCGTATATAAAGGAGTGGAGGAGGGGAGGGGCCGTCCCTCTCTATGGTGCACCCTAGGGGAGTCCTACTCCAAACGGGAGTAGGATTCCCACCTTTCATGTAGTAGGAGTAGGAGAGAAGGAAGGGGAGGAGAGGAGAAAGAAAAGGGGGGCGGCCCCCTCCCAATTCGGATTGGGCTAGGGGAGCGCGCCTCCCACCTTTTCCTTCCCTCCCCTCTTTTCCACTAAGGCCCAATAAGGCCCATATACTCCCCGGGGGGTTCCAGTAACCTCCCGGTACTCCCGAAAATGCTCGAACTCATACGGAACCATTCCGATGTCAAAACATAGGCTTCCAATATAACAATCTTTATGTATTGACCATTTCAAGACTCCTCGTTATGTCCGTGATCAAATCTGGGACTCCGAACTATCTTTGGTACATCAAAACACATAAACTCGTAATACCCATCATCACAGAACGTTAAGCGTGTGGACCCTATGGGTTCGAGAACTATGTAGACATGACCGAGACATGTCTCCGGTCAATAACCAATAGCGGAATCTGGATGCTCATATTGGCTCCTACATATTCTACGAAGATCTTTATCGGTCAAACCACATAATAGTATACGTTGTTCCCTTTGTCATCGGTATGTTACTTGCTCGAGATTCGATCATCGGTATCTCAATACCTAGTTCAATCTAATTACCTGCAAGTCTCTTTACTCGTTCTGTAATGCTACATCCCGTAACTAACTCATTAGCTACATTGCTTGCAAGGCTTATAGTGATGTACATTACCGAGAGGGCCCAGAGATACCTCTCCGACAATTGGAGTGACAAATCCTAATATTGATCCATGCCAACTCATCAAACACCATCGGAGACACCTATAGAGCACCTTTATAATCACCCAGTTATGTTGTGATGTTTGGTAGCACACAAAGTGTTCCTCCGGTATTCGAGAGTTGCATGATCTCATAGTCATAGGAACATGTATAGTTATGGAGAAAGCAATAGCTACAAGCTAAATGATCATCGTGCTAAGCTAACGGATGGGTCAAGTCAATCACATCATTCTCAAATGATGTGATCCCATTAATCAAATGACAACTCATGTAGAGGCAAACTAGTGACACTCTGTTTGTCTATGTATTCACACATGTACTAAGTTTCCGATGAATACAATTCTAGCAAGAATAATAAACATTTATCATGATATAAGGAAATATAAATAACAACTTTATTATTGCCTCTAGGGCATATTTCCTTCACTTCCTATGCGAGGGAAGGAGGCGCCCCATCTAGGGACGCAGGTCCTGAGGTAGTGCCGCTGGAGACACCGCTCTCCTGAAGCCCTTGATAGAGAAATTGCTTCTTCTTCCTGGGGATGGTGTTAGGAGGGTAGACGGCGCCTTCGTTATCTGGGTCTTTGGCCGCTGCCGCTTGGTAGGTACGCTCGAGGGATGACACCGCTTCCTTCTCCTCACAGGCAACCGTGATGACGCTGCAGCTCCCGGGCATCTTGAGGACGTTGTAGCCATGATGGGTCACTACCATAAACTTGGCCAGGGCTGGGTACCTGAGGATGGCGTTGTACGGCAGGCAGATGTGGGCGACGTCGAAGTCGATGAGCTCGGTGCGGTAGTTTTCATGCTTGCTGAAGGAGACAGGGAGGTGAACCTGCCCGATCCGGGTGGTGGAGCCGCGGTTACTACTGAGAAGGGCTTGGTAGGCTGTAGTTGATCGTATGGCACTTGGAGGCGGTTGAACGTCTCGACGGACAACACATTGAGCCCCGCGCCACCGTCGATGAGGGTCTAGGTGAATTGGACATTGTTGATGATGGCTGAGAAGAGCATCGGGAGGGCGCCGATAGTTGCCCGCGCACTTGATTTGGTCCGAGGAGCTAAAGGTAATGGTGCACTTGGACCACTTGAGCGGGTGCACGGCCTCGAGCCTGGGGAGGGCCGTGTTCACCTCTCGAGCGAACTACTTCAAGATACGCTGAGAGGCTAGGGCCTGGGCACCACCCAAGATGCAAGCAACATCGTGAGGCTCCTGGAAGCCCCCAGCCCCCTCGTCCTGATGATGGTCGTCATTTCTTCTTGGTGGTGACAGTAGAGGAGGGAGGCCAGCATTGCCCTGAGGGCAGTCCTCACGAGGCTGGTCTCTCCAGACGTCCTCGCGAGGCTGGTCCTGCCAGCGGTCCTCACGAGGCCGGTCATGCCATTCCTGAAGGGGGCCGCGGTCGTCCCAGCATCCTCCATTGCGGCCTCCTCCATGGTCGTAGCCTCGGTCATTGCGCTCTGAGCGTCGACCAAAGCGCCCATCGCAGATGGCCCTGAGCTCCTGGCAGTCGTTCGTGTTGTGGCTATGCACATTGTGGAAGGCGCAGAACAGGCAGTTGGTCTTGGATGACTCGGGGTGGTCGCAGCCACGCTTCTTCTCTAGCTCCGCCATGAGTACGGCAGCCGCCTTGCGCTTCACGTCCTTGGTCTTGGCCTTCTTGTCTTCTGGGCCGGCAGCTGGAAGCTCGAGGAGGGAGAGGCACCTTCCTCAGCTCTTGTGCACTTGGTCGCCATGTTGAACATCTCCAAATCCGTGCACAAGTCCTCGTGGATGGCGAGCTCCTCCTTCATCTTCAGGTCACGGACGCCATCGGAGAATGCTGAGATGATGGCCTCGTCCATCCCTTTGGGTATCTTGAGGCGAACGTTGTTAAAGCGCTAGTTGTACTTCTACAAGGTTTCCCCTGACTGTTGATTGACGCACCGTAGTTCACCAGCGGCAGGCGGACGGTCGCGAGTGCCTTGGAAGTTGGTGACAAAATGCTCGCACATCTCGCCCTAGGAGGAGATCGATCCCGCGGGCAGTTTTAGGAGCCATAAGCGTGCGCCATCCTTAAGGGCCATCAGAAACCAGTTCTCCATGACCTTCTTGTCGCCGTTGGCCGCCTCGATGACCAGCTCGTAGAGCTGCATGAACTTTGAGGGTCGGGGGTGCCGTCGTAGCGCGGAGGCAGGTCGGCCTAGAACTTGTCGGGCTAGACGATGATGCGTAGCTCGGGGGTGAAGGTGCGGCAGCCCGCCGTGGTCACTGGAGCCCGTCGTGGAGGAAAATCCCGGTCTTGGTACCTGCGCGCCACCACCACAGGCGGCGCATGATCCTGACATGGTGGTGCTGGGAGTGCAGGAGCATTTTCTTGCGGCCAAAGGACTTCTTGGCATCTTCATTCTTCGTGTGCGGGCGTCGTGCACGGTGGGTCGCGCCGCGGGGCCGCGTGTCTTGGTGCAAGGGCGCCATCTTGATGTGGAGGCGGTGGAGGTGCTCCATGGGCTACGTAGTTCGCTGCAGGATGTGGGTGAGGCAGCGAGAGAGACGGTGTGGGAGAGCTCCCAGCGGCGCTGATGAGCACGGCGATGCGGTCCAGCAAGTCTTCGTAGAGGTCATCGACCGGGTGGTAATGCAGGAGCACGCGTGCCATGAGCAAGGCGGCATGCACGTCCGTGGGTGTGCGACGAGCACGGGACGATGAACCGGCTGGAGTCAGCGATGGGGTGGCGGTGCATCCGTCTCGCCGCTTAGAGGGTGCAGCGATGAGGCTTGCTGCTCGTTTCCCATAGGACCGGTAGTGGCGTTGGCAGCAGGTGATGGAGAACGGCAGGGAGGTCCACCCATAGGCGCTGTCTGAGCGACGCGAGCGGCAAGGGCGGCCCATCACTACGGGCTTGGCAAGCGTCAGCCATGGATGTGGCGGAGCAGTGGTACGTCGACCGACCGGAGAAAGGTTTTGGCGCACCCCTACCTGGCGCACCAAATGTTCGATTGTAGGTTCCGGCTAATCCATGAGGTTCGAACTCTGGGGTGCGCACGAAGAACACTCTCTCTATAGTTTGCTCGCTCAATGATCTCATGGCCTAGCTCGACGAACCCAAAGAACAAAAGACACAAGAGTTTATACTAGTTCGGGCCACTTTACGGTGTAATACCCTACTCCAGTGTGGTGTTGGTGGATTGCCTCACGGGCTAGGAATGAACTAGTACAGGGGACGAACAGCCTCAGGAGGAGAGGTGTTCTTGAGCTTGGCGAGCTGTGGATGTGAGGATGGAATGGATCCGATCCAAGAAGAGTCTCCCCCCTATGGTGGTGGCTAGCCCTATTTATAGAGGCCTTGGTCCTCTTCCCCAAATATTAGGTGGGAACGGATCCAGTTTGAAGGGGGACAACTAGTACAAGCCATCCTGCCAAAAGGTGGTCTTCGCCTGCCAAAGGCTCTGGTAGTGACGCTGCAGTGGGCTCCGTGGTGACCTCCGTCCTGCCGTCCTGCTGGTCTTGGTCTTGTTGCTCCAATATGGAAACCTTTGCCTGACGCCTCGGAACTCCTCATCAGTGCCTGCCACTTTAGCACGAAAGAGAAAACTGGGACACTGCGCCCGCCTGGCCTTAGTCGTCATGGCTCATGTCACGTGAACCTTGCGAGGTGCCCCTGCATAGAGATCTCCGCTCCTCGGGAGCCAGCCTAGTGAGGCTACCCATAGGGAGGTCTTGGTGTCATCCGCCTCGCGAGGCTTGGCCCCTCGCGACAGTCTTGAGTGGTTGCTGCTAAAGATGGGCCATACCAGGCCGTTGGTGGAGCCATGCACAAGCCCCGAGGCAGGCAACTCTGGGCACCCCTGGTCCCAGAATGCCAACACATGGGTCTTCCATGCCCACTTCGCCAACAAAGGAGCAGGTCGACACAGTCCCAGTTAGCGTCGTGCAGCTGGGGTCGGCACCCATGTACCTCTGAGGGGCAGTAACAGTGAGCATGCACCCATACACTGGCCTCGTGTCAGCAGCAGCGGCGTTGCCCCCGACGCACACTACAGAGACGGGGCGGTGGCCTGCGCGGGCCTTGCCAGTGCCCATGACCAATAGGAAGACGATGTCGTCCTCCTTCGCGACTAGCAGGCGGCGGTGATCCTCCAGCGACTCTGGCACGGTGAATGGGTAGCACGTCTCATACTTGATGTTCACCGCCGCGGTCCAGTAGTGTTCGACGGACGGTGCCATGAGGTGATGCACGAGGCTCGCGGGCGAGCCCTCAAATGGCAGCGTGCACTCACAGCAGTAGCAGGGCGCGTGCCCACATCTGGAACTATGCTCTGCCAGCGAGTGTTGGTCGACGTACCTCTTGCAGCTGAAACTCTTGTAGATGCATGGCACCTTGGAGGCATCGACCAGGCCGTCCATGAAATGGGAGTGGCTGTAGGGGACGTTGCGCCACGTGAATATATGAGCAAGTTACTACGAGATTTAATCTGAATAAGCACAAAATAGATCATGACGACTATAACAGAGATTAAACTAACCATGTGGGCTAGCATAGTAGATGAACGGATCGAATCTAGGACACAGACTAGAAACATGAATTTTATGACGATTTTGAACAGGAAGGACAGAAACACATATGGTGCAACGGGAGCAGCACCGTTGGCGTTGAGGTTGTCGCCCATGTCATTGAGGAAGAGGTTGCCAAGGTCGGGGAAGAAGTCATCGTCGGTGAAGTTGTCGCTGCCAGCAGTCGCGTGAGTGCGCTCCCCAAATTCCAACAGCGCCCACCGAATGGAGCGCATGAGGGAGTGGTTGTAGGGGATGTTGCGGCCGCCGAATGGAGCGCAGGAGTAGCACACAAAGCAGTAGATGGTTCTCCTCCCTACTCTCTATCTCTACTCTTATCTCTACTCTTATAAAAAACGAGTTGGTGATGATGGTGTGCCTGCCATATTGTAATATAGACCGTCCGATCTATATCTGACGGATAGAAAGCAAACTATGACAATTTTACAAAAGATACCCGCACCTCTCTCCACATTTATAGATAAGGCCTTGCCTCATTCATCCTTATCTCCCACAACCTCATTGCTGAGCAATAAAAAAGGAAGTTTCTGGGACAATCTGGCATGGTGGCCGTTGCCGGCGCCGTCCATCCCCATACCTCCGCCCAGTCTGACCACCAGTCACCACCATACCCCACTCCTCCTCACCTTATATCTCATCTTTCTTGAGATATCATTTTTTGAAGAAATTCTAGAGATACCATTTTTCCGCTAAAATTCTCGAGATATCATTAGTTTTTACACATGGGATTACTCTTGCATGGGTCAATAAAACAACAGGTGTTTTGCAAAAAAATGCATCTTGATGTTTCGTGCAATACACGGGCATATTTCTAGTTTTTTGCATATAATTCCAAACACCACGTAGACATGGTCTTTGACCATTTTACAACTATGTTAGTATCATTGTTAGTGGTTAGCCAGTGCCAGTTATAGCCTCGGGTGTTTTAACCTTTTTTTAGTAATGATATATGGTGCTTGTTCGCCACGAGCTCAATCCTGGCGAATCCCATGTAACCGTCAGATTTTCATCCGACGATGGCCTGCTTTTAAGCCATAGTATTTGACAAAACCGCCACCTTTACACATGTATTGTAACTCTGTCGCAGGCGTTTGCAACTGCCATGTCTCCCAGCGAACGTTTGCTCGGGATTTGAGTTAGCACCCATGTGTGACACCCCAAAAATTTGGCCTTGTTTTAATGGAATAAAATTTTGCCAGGATTTAAAACTTTGAATTTTTGAGCTCCATTTTTGATTTTTTAAATCATTTCCTTCCCTGTTATTATGAGTTTTTCCCAGAGAGAAAATTTTTCAAATATGTTATTGGACTTGATTAACCTCTCAAGTAAAACTTTCCCTTATCCAATATAACTAATTAACTAATTTATTTGCTTGATCATTGTTTTCTTGAAAAATGGTTTTTTTAAGGTTAAATGGCCTTATTTGAACTACAACCATTTGATAAATTCACTTAAAATTCCCACAAAAATTTGGAGATGTCATGTGATGTTTTTAAATCACTTGTATGCAAAAATATATTTCATTCATGAAATATTTTGAGCCCTACACTCAATTTTTCTTCTCTGGTCCAGAGTGCATTTTTGCACTACAACCTATTTAAATATTTCTTTAAAACTGCTACCAAAATTAGGGGAGGTCAGTAGGAGCCTATTATTTCACTTTGTGCAAAAACCTATTTATGTTCTTTGAAAAATTTGAGTGAATCAACCTCATCTTCATTCTGGACCAACTTGATGGTTTGTACAGCAACCATGTTTTTACTTGCTCTTTAACCCTTGATTATTTCTCCTACTTGTAGTCCCCCATGTTAAACCCTTAAGTCCAGGAGCATGCACCTTTTGGATCATTTTTGGTTCATGAAATAATGTCATTTATTCCCTGTCCAGAATTGAAATTCTGCTAAAATTACACTAGCAAGTTTCTGCTTTTGGCCAAATAACCTCACCACTCTCTCTTGCATCTAAGGAGATCTTGATCTGGAGATTTGGACCACCCCAAGAGTTGCTTAGAAGCCTTTAACATTTTGTCAAACACCTGGTGTGCATGGCCAGTTTTGACATGATTTTGTCTTTGCATTGTGACCTTGCACCACGGATCATACTAGCATGTCCACTAGGATTCCAGTTGCTCCTAACCTGGGTCTGTTAATTGCCAACCTCGACCGCGACCTCTAGCGTGCTCTGGCATAGTGTCGAACACGTCCCGTGCATGCCTGGAGCGCGAGCAGAGCGCGCGTATTGCACGACCCGCGCTCGAGCTGACACACTGGCCCCACGGCTTTGGCCCGCTCTGCAGCACCTCGCCACGCACTCCCCTTCTCACCGCAACACGCCAAGCAGCCCCGCCGCTCCCGACAGGCCAAGCGCTAGCCGCCGCCGCCGCCCGACAGCCTCTGGCCATGTCGGTGCCGCCCAAGCCACTCCCACTCGCCACCTGCCCCTGTGAGCAGTGCGTGCTCATCCACAGCTTCATCCCTTAGCGCTCGTCGCCGCCACGTCGCCCTAGCCACAGAGAGGCGGTTCGCCGGAGAGCTTATCCACGGCCACCGCGGAACCGACCTCGTCGCGCTATAAATGGACACCCCGAGCCCCTCTAAGCACGCACGCGACCTCAGGCCACCCCCATGGGACCCCCATAGCCCGCAACCGTCAGGGAAACACCGCCTTCCTCATCTCCGGCAACTCCTGCCGCCGCCACTATCTCGTTCACTCCGGCGCCATCAGGGCTTCCCCCTCTCCGTTCTCTTCACCAAGAGCTTCCACATCCTCCCGTGAGCCTTTTCCCCTACTTGATTTTGATCGGGAGCCAACGCCGCCACAAAGTCACTTCGCCACCGAAGCCTTCTTCTGCCGTGGAGCTCGCCGCCGGCAGCTCACTCTGTCCCCGCCGACCCAACGACTATCGGGAGGACCGCCCCAACCTTACGGATCCATCCCCACCCTCGGGGGCCCGCGAGGAGCAGCCAAACGCCGGCGACGATCGCCGGAGCCCCGCTCCACTCGGGCAAAGGAGGGAGACGACGCGCGGCGACTGGTCAAACCTGACCAGTGGGCCCGGCAGGCCCACTGTCAGTGACACCCCGCGCCGTCCGCGTGGTTAAGTGGAGGCGTAAAGCCTCAAGTACGCCTCCTCTGCACCGAAAGCGTATTTCTATCTGAATCGTTTTATTTTCTGTCTTATTTAAAAAAAAACAGATTTGACCAAATCTTTGACTGGCTATAACTTTTTAAATATAACTCCAAATGAGTTGATTCTTTTTCCTACCTTCCTTAAATTTGGTCTAGTTTATTTTAAGATTTATTTGAAAAAATTTCAAACAACTTTTTGGTTCTGTTTTTGAAATATGTGTTAATTCAAATATATTTTTAAATAGGATTTTGGGGAGAGAGAAGAAACTTTCAAAAGTTTTGGAGTGCACCCTGCCTTTCCACACATTGAAGGCAAGCATTCTGAACCCCGGCATAATATTTTTGGTGTGATCGTTGATGCATTTATAACACCACCGCATTTCGAAGGACTTGTTATTTCATGTGATATGCTCATATGCATGGGTGCATGTTGTTGATTTCCATGCTGTTGGAAATGGACACACTTGTGATGATAATCACCCTCATATGCCTTGCATGCATACCGGCAGGAACCCGGGAAAACCTCTGCCTTGGGTAGGCATGAGTTTGTCGCCGGTCTCCGTCGAGACGGTTATGTCTGGTATGGCATGGTAAGGTGATATGAGAGGTGACTCTGTTGGATGAAATATATTCGTCATGCTAAACATGCAGGGAATACTTGAACCTCCTGAGTCGACCGTAGATCGAGTCTTGTTCCAGTAACCCCCATACTTGCTTCGTACTACCACTAATCTCTACAGCAAGTAGAGTACGGTTCAGTAAGTTGTCAACCTCTTTCCAGCACACACCGTACAGAGAGGCCATGGTGGAAGATACCGGTTGTAGCTGGTAGGCAGGCCACCTGGTCCGGGGGCATGGGTGTTTCCGGTTGGGACCGAGAGGGGAGGCCACCCCTTAGAGCGCGCGATATAAATTTGATCCCATGCTACGCGAGGTTGTAGCCTCCCCACTTAGAGTTTGCTTAACAGGTGTTGTGGGTGATTCCAGACACGTGTGAGATAATCTGGTGTGTGCAAGTTAGGTGTGTTTTCAACAAAAAGACCGTAGACGGAATTAGTCCTACTGGACTAGAGAAATCCGTTACTCGTGGGTAAAGAGTACACCCTCTGCAGAGAATAAACCTATTCGAATAGCCGTGTCCATGGTTAAGGATTACAGTCTGGGATGGGTCAGGTGTCGGTCTTAGTGTCGGTCTTCGGAGGTGAAACGGTTAACCAGAAATGGAATTACTACTCGTGACTTGTGATATCTATGATTATTATTATTGTTGACTAACCCGTGATATTATTGTTATTACCGAATATCTCTGGGATGGTTCTACCTCCGGGATATTCATTATGATTGTTTCTTTTAAAGCCCTTTATGTGGTGTCGCTTAGACGCCCGACTGTGGTATTTCTTTTAAAAGCCCTTTATGTGGTGTCGCTCAGACGCCCGACTGTGGTATTTCTTTTAAAGCCCTTTACGTGGTGTCGCTCAGACGCCCGACTGTGGCATTTCTTTTAAAGCCCTTTATGTGGTGTCGCTCAGACGCCCGACTGTGGCATTTCTTTTAAAGCCCTTTATGTGGTGTCGCTAAGACGCCCGACTGTGGCATTGCTTGTTATTTGATTCAAAAAAAAATTTTATACTACCATGTTATTGCATTTTTATGAATAACTTGCTTGCACGCATCAGAGTTTCATTTATCTATTGTGACTGACGTCATGAGCATAAAATATTTTCAGCACATCATTGTTATATTATACCTGTGTTCTTAATGTTTGCGAGTACATTCAAAGTACTCACTGGCTTGTCCCTGGCTATTGTCTTGGCCAGATTTTTCTTGCACGGAGAGGAGCGACGCGATGCCAGCCCCGGAACCCACTCAATGGAGATAGCAGCCTCGCAAAGATAGGAATTAACCTGGTCAGCTGTTCCCGTGGGAAATGGAGTCCCATAGACACTGATCTTTCACAACCCGCTTCCGCCATCAACCACTAGAAACCATTTGTTGTACTCACAGGCCAGAATGGTCTTGTACTACATATTTTGTATTTTGCTTGGAATTTCTGTATCAAGTTGGAGCCTCATCAGCTAACAGTAATCCTGGGGCTGATGAGCACGACGGTCTTTTCTGGAAATTTATTACCCGGAAAACCCGGTCGTGACAGACTTGGTATCAGAGCCAGGCTGACCATTGGCTAATCCTATCTTAGCCAATAAACTTAGGCAAACCAACCCACCAAACCTTAACCAAACCCCAGCCAAGCTTCTCGTGCAAGATAACCACACAGTGACCCCGACTCCTTCTTACAGTCGGTGCCCAACCTACCAACCTGACCTGTCACTCATGCGCCAGTGACCGGCCCCTAAATAGTCCTTTCTCACAAGCGTGCGAAGGAAGACTCCATCCCCTTTTCCTTATAAAAAGGGCGCGCTAGCACCAAACCAGCACAGCACAGCCGCTACCCCAAACCGAGCCACAATGCCTGGACCTATAGTGCACAACGAAACCACAGCAACCAACCTTGGAGGTTTTGTGACCATCCTCGCAAACCTCACCCGTCGTGCCTACGCATTAGAGGAGCCACCAGAATATGTTGTGTATCAAGGACCCATGAGCGGTGAAGACCGCCAATTCTGGGCCACTGTGCACATTTACGGTAGGAGTCTAGCACCCGAGCGCCCCTACCGGTTCACCGGAAGAACAACTTCCTTTGAGCCACAAGCCATCCAGCTAGCCGCTCGAGAGGCTATAGTTCATCTCAGGCACTTGTCGCCCAGGGTTAACTGTCGCTCGTTCCACTACTATCCCAGACGTGAAGGGTATGGTAGACCACCCCAAGTTGCCAATGGAGATCACGAGACGGACCCCGCATTGTTGCACCTAGTGCGCTATGTAAGTGCACTAGAGGCACTGTTCGACCAGATCACTATTGATCTACTCGCAGCTCGTGGAGAGCTGGTTCGTCGAGCCCCGGTGAGAGAAGAAAATGAGCCCAACACCGACAACCCAGTCGTGCTGTTTGGACAACCGATCGAGACCCCGAGATCTGCCCCAGCCATCGGCCAAGGTGCTGCGATAACCCTAGAAGTGCTTCGTCGCCTTTTGGGAGCACACTCAAACGGGGTTGTGGCCAACAATCCCCGCGATGGTCATCATCACTACCCCGACCCTGCAGTTCCTCCACCATCTCCGACTAATCCCGGCAGAGAGACACGTGGAGAAGCCTCGACATCCACCAGGCACGCCCGTTTAGACATAAACGAAGTAGACTAAGCCGTATGAGTAGCACCAAGTTTCAATGTATCCTCGCTTTGTAATCATGTGACCGCATATATTAACGCAGCCTGTCTTTGTGCCTTTGTTTTAATAGTAGCCTTGCATTTTTGGTCAGCGCATAGTTGCATATTTTCCGGGCACAACTACCCAAAACCAACCTGACGGCAACCACAGTAACACGTCTCTTTATGAGATATGTGTATCTCTGACACTGACCCGACCTTTGGAGCTAAGCTGGCAAATTTATTACCTTTCACCACGGTAAAACGACCCGGCTCCATTGCTATATAATGGCCACCTTGTGACCTTACCCAGCAACCCTCACTTTGTGTCACAACACTCACGCTTTTTCTTGTCATGCCAAACCCCAGAATTCATCTGAGAACCCCAGATGCAACTCCAGGTAGCTTTGTCAAAATATTGTGGGATTTTACCCGCAGTATCATGGGTTCTACCCAGCCACCCCAGTATGAGCTGTTCAAATCAAGGATCACCCCATCCACCTCGGAATATTGGGCAGCAGTACACATTCCCCCTGTAGACCCCAACCAAGATCCAATAGAAGTTTCCTTTGTGGGGAAATCTATGCCAACCCCACACTTGGCCGTAGAAGCTGATGCGAAAGAAGCGATTGCTCGTCTTCGATCTGCAGTACCCTATGCCCGCGAACGAGGATATTATTACTTTCCGAGTCGTGCAGCACTCGGAGAAGTTACATCTTTTCCCGGTGGACGTATTGAGAGAGACCCAGTTCTGGCCAACCTTATCCAGTACATCATTGCTCAAGAGCATTTAAACCAGCGAGTGATGGATTATCTCCAGAGCCTCGCAGATTTAAATCCTCAGATTGCCATCGGTAGACCACTGGGACCCGACACGGAGAGACGCATACATCGACTGGTCAACCCACTTCCTCCGATAGAAGAGGAGTGTATTCCTTTACCAGAGACATTTTATCAGGACTCCACCCAGTTACCATTTTCATTTTAGATGTCACTACTGTATTTGTTCTTTGCAGCACTTATTTATGTGTGTGACTTATGCGTGATACCCTGAGTTTGTACGACGAGTCAATTATTTGGCTTCTACTAATGTGTGTAGTTTTTGTTGTGGTTTATGCTCCTTCAAATTAAATGTTTTTCCCTCGCAAAATCCTAGAGTGAGATTTCTTTTTCCTGAGTTGCTAAACCTGCCACTTCACGACATGGATTAATTGATTTCACTCAGCACCAGGCAGCAGACTCACAACCCTTACCATTCGAACACATGCACTGTTTGCAAAACTTTGCAATGGCGTTACATCCAACTAATCACCACCCCCTAACAACAGTTAGCACCCGGCACACCCCATCTACTCCTCATGATCACCACCACCGTGGAGATCCAACACCCGAGCCGCAGCGTCGCGATACTCGTCGAAGATCATCGCGCACAGGAGCACAGAGAGCCCCAGCAGCGTCGCCAACCCTCCGCATATCAGGATCACAAACCAGTCCGGCATCGCCTCCGCCATTAGAGCCTCGACCGAGCTTCTGTAAGCAGTAATGGAGAAAGAAGGAGGAGGAGAAGTGAGGCCAGGTGTGAGGAAGAAGAGAGGGGGCACCCCGGCCGTTTTTATAGCTCGAGCTCGGTGTACGGTGGGCGAAGTCCACCAACGCCGCTCGTCGCCGATCGCCGGTGTTCGGAGTCGAATCCGCGAGCAGTGCTGACAGCGCGCTGGCCCGCGAGGTGAGTGCACGCTGCACCAGCAGCTAGCACGCCGCGCACTACCACGGTACGGCCTAGATGCCCTACACACTAGGCGTCGCCGGTGGAGAAAGCGCGCGGGAGAGAGGAAGAAGAGAGGATCAGAGGGAGAAGAAGAGGAGACTGACAGTGGACCCCGGGTCCACCTGACAGCCAGAGGGAGCACTATACTCTCGGGTACGACCAGCGTATATTTAAATTTAGGAGTTATTCTAAATTTATATCCAGCGTAGAAATCACCCGATTTTGTCCCGAACCGTAGACTCTTCCACGCAGCACCAGTTTTCACACTGTGTTTTTTCACCACTTATTGCCCTCTCACTGTAGCCACATCGTCATTGCGTAATTATTTTCTTAACACCGCTTTTAGCAAATCTCGAGGACGAGATTTTTCTTAAGGGGGTTAGTATTGTGACACCCCAAAAATTTGGCCTTGTTTTAATGGAATAAAATTTTGCCAGGATTTAAAACTTTGAATTTTTGAGCTCCATTTTTGATTTTTTAAATCATTTCCTTCTCTGTTATTATGAGTTTTTCCCAGAGAGAAAATTTTTCAAATGTGTTATTGGACTTGATTAACCTCTCAAGTAAAACTTTCCATTATCCAATATAACTAATTAACTAATTTAGTTGCTTGATCATTGTTTTCTTGAAAAATGGTTTTTTAAGGTTAAATGGCCTTATTTGAACTACAACCATTTGATAAATTCACTTAAAATTCCCACAAAAATTTGGAGATGTCATGTGATGTTTTTAAATCACTTTTATGCAAAAATATATTTCATTCATGAAATATTTTGAGCCCTACACTCAATTTTTTTTCTCTGGTCCAGAGTGCATTTTTGCACTACAACCTATTTAAATATTTCTTTAAAACTTCTACCAAAATTAGGGGAGGTCAGTAGGAGCCTATTATTTCACTTTGTGCAAAAACCTATTTATGTTCTTTGAAAAATTTGAGTGAATCAACCTCATCTTCATTCTGGACCAACTTGATGGTTTGTACAACAACCATGTTTTTACTTGCTCTTTAACCCTTGATTATTTCTCCTACTTGTAGTCCCCCATGTTAAACCCTTAAGTCCAGGAGCATGCACCTTTTGGATCATTTTTGGTTCATGAAATGATGTCATTTATTCCCTGTCCAGAATTGAAATTCTGCTAAAATTACACTAGCAAGTTTCTGCTTTTGGCCAAATAACCTCACCACTCTCTCTTGCATCTAAGGAGATCTTGATCTGGAGATTTGGGCCACCCCAAGAGTTGCTTAGAAGCCTTTAACATTTTGTCAAACACCTGGTGTGCATGGCCAGTTTTGACATGATTTTGTCTTTGCATTGTGACCTTGCACCTCGGATCATACTAGCATGTCCACTAGGATTCTAGTTGCTCCTTGTAAGGACCCCGACTCAATGCCACATCGATCTAGCATGTAACACCTCATATCACTTTGCGGCCTCACGCACGGTATTCCCACGGGTGTCGCCTTACCTTTGCCCGGGACCGTTTGCGTCTTTTGGCACACGTATATGATAGTGTCGCTAGCATCCATATGATAAGGAGCCCGGGCTGACATGGCTAGTCGTAAACCCAAAGTGGCCCAAACTTACAGGGACAGGCATCCATGACCCAACATCGAACGTGTCGGTCATCAGCGAGTGAATCCAGGCTGTAGCACTGGGCTAGCAGGACTCCGGTGAACCGGGCTGTAGCGGGCTAACAAGACTCCGGTATTCATCGCGTGACATTTCCCCGAAGGGACAGACACAGGAACGAAGAAGGACACATGCCGGCCAGCCTAAGTGTTCCGGAGCAGTAGCAAGCTACCATGGCTCAGTGGAAACACTAGGAGACATTTCCCGGTAAGAGAGGCTACTAAGGATAAACAACTAGATAGCCAGATCCCACACATACCAAGCATTTCAATAACATACACACAATATGCTTGATATGTGCAAATACAACATGGCATCACAACATGACTCTACGACTCAAGTATTTATTCATTAGGCTCCGAGGAGCGAGATATTACAAACATGGGTCTCATGACCCAACAATCAGAGCATACAAATCCAAGCACAAGCGGAAGCTATCATGTCTGGGTACAGACATCTATAACTGAAAAGGGCTGAGAAGCCTGACTATCTACCAGATCCTGCCGGGGCACAAGATCGTAGCTGAGGTAACAAGCTAAACGTCGAAGTCCACGCGAAACTACTAGTGAGACCGAAGTCTCTCTGCAAAAACATAAAATAGGCAAACGTGAGTACAAATGTACCCAGCAAGACTTACATCAGAACTAACTACATATGCATCATTATCAACAAAGGGGATGGTGGGGTTTAACTGCAGCAAGCCAGCTTTGACTCGGTGGCTATCCTGAACTACGACTGCAATGTAACTCTTTTGAGGTGGCGCACACGAGTCCACATATTCCCCATATCAATACACCACTATGGATCCGCTCCCGTCTCCCTACGAGAACGCCATCCATAGCACTCACGCTTATCTTGCGTATTTTAGAGTATCCACTTTCACTTGTCTATGAACTGATATAAGCAACCCAGAAGTCCTTTACCGTGGACACGGCTATTCGAATAGATGATGTTAACCCTGCAGGGGTGTACTTCTTCATACATGTTTCCACCACTTAGCGTCTGCACACGACATGTGCTCGGCAGACTTCAAGCAAAAGCCGACGTGGGTGTAGACCACGACCTACCTAAACACCTAAGTCTCTAGTCCAGGTTTATCGCCTATTCGGGTTCCATCCATGAGGAGATCCGGCCGGAGTTTCGCTCACAGCCCCAAACGATGTGAACAGGGTTCTGTGAAACCAAACGGGTGCCCGGTATACCCGGCCACGTGCCTACCGCATCACAGCCCACCCCTACGGTCAGCGCTGTCCACGGCCTCCAGCATACTACAAACACCAGAAACTACTTGCAACTCCTGGACAGAGGACAAGGGTGAATAAGAATTCGAGCGGGGTCATATTTCAGGGCCCAATGTATGGTAGTAGCTGAATCATGGATCACAAACACAGAACTCAGTTCCTGAGGATGGCTTCAATGAGACAACCCACCATGTACTCCTACATGGCCTCTCACCGCTACCTTTACCAAATCGTGTTCACACACTTAGCTCACACACAGTAGGACATGTTCACACACCTCTAATTCATCCCCGATGAATCAGACCTGACTCAACTCTAAGCAGTAGCAGGCATGACAAACAAACATGAATGAGTAGGCACAACAGGGCTCAAACAACTCCTACTCATGCTAGTGGGTTTCATCTATTTACTGTGGCAATGACAGGTCATGCAGAGGATAAAGGGGTTCAACTACCGCAGCATGTAACAGTTGAATCGGTGTTGTCCTAATGCAGTAAAAGAGAGCAGGAGCGAGAGAGTGGGATTGTATCGGAATGAACAAGGGGGTTTTGCTTGCCTGGCACTTCTGAAGATAACATTGAGTCTTCATCAGTGTCAACGATCACATCATCGGTATCACGTCTATCGAGAGGGGACAAATACCGGCAACACAGAAGGGAACCCAATCAATGCAATGCACAATATGATGCATGCTCATGACATGGCAATATGAATGTGTTTTGAGCTAATGCAACTAGCAACAGATTAAATGAAGTTGGTTTGAATATAAGATTCAAATTCAAACTCCATATGTGATTATTTAAATGCCCTTAGTATGATTTGTGCTAAACAGCATCTATAAGTTGTTCTAACATGCATGAAAATGGTACAGATGGATTCCTTGAATTTTTCTGATAATTTTTCATATATAAATTATTTAATTTGGAGTTACGGTTGAATTTCTATGATTTTTAGAAGTTTTAGCTATTTTCTGGAATTTCCTGAATTATAATAAATCCAGAAAATGATTTATTGCATCAGCACTAGGTCATGCTGATGTCAGCAGGTCAACTAGGCGGGTCCAGGTCAAACCTGACCAGTGGGGTCCACTGGTCAGTGACTGGGGCTGGATAGTGCCAATGACAGGTGGGACCAAGTCAACAGCCACGTCAGCTTGGTCAAAGCTGACGTGTGGGCCCATGGTGGTTAGGTTAAACTTAACAGAAAATGATAAGGATTAAATAAGGGTGTGGGGCCCATATGTCAGCGGCTCTGGGGAGGTTAGCTGGCCGTGATTAGTGCTAATCACGCGGCCACGTCAGCTAGTGACGCCGGCGACCATGGCGACGGCGGAACCTCGCCGGAGTAGCTCGGGATGGCACTACAGGCTGCGGTTGGGCACCCTGAGGGCACCAGGAGGAAGCCCGTGCTCCCGCGCATCTAGGGGGACCCACGAGAGGGCGTGGGGTGGCCGGAGTTGAGCGCGGCATCGACCCCGGCGGCGGCCGGAGCTCGGGGGTTCGCGGGACCGGCGCTGCGGTGTGCAAACAAGACGGGTGTCGCGCTAGTTTTACTCTACGGGACGCAACCAGTGCAACGGACGCATGCGTGGGACCAAAAGGTCACCGGAGCTTCACCGGCGACGAGCCCGTGCGGCGGAGCGTCTCGGCTCCGGTGGAGGGAGCGGCTAGGGGGCGAATTAGGCAACGAGGCATGGGGGAAACGATGCAGCGGCTCACCGCGGTTCTTCTGGTGCTGCTGGCGAGGCAGGGGAGGCACGGGGTCCGGCGAATCGACGGCGGGGATCACCGGCAACCGAGGTCGGAAACGGCGGCGTTGGAGATGCAGCAGAGCTTCTGGCGCCGCGTGACTCGATGGAGAGGACGACGACGTCGTGGCGGAGCTCGGGAGCGCGTCGGAGAGGAGAGGGGGTGGCGGTGGTCGCGGCAACGGCGAACGGCGGCGATGGGCGTGTTCGGTGGCGAGAGAGAGGGGTCCAGGGGAGAGGATGAGGGGGAAGGAGAGCGAGAGGGGCCCGGGGGGGTGCGTGGCGATGCCAGGAGAGTCCAGGGCGAAGCGGCAAGCAGGAGGTGGCCGTCGGTGGCCGTGCGCGTGCTGGCGCGCCGTGGGCACACGCCCTCCTGCCCACTGGCAGGAGGTTGAAGACAGTAGGAGTGAGGAGGAGGTGGGCTGG